>NW_028273670.1:600000-895715 GCF_024610735.1 Ursus americanus
CCTATCCCAAGTGGTTGTGGCAAGGTGAAGCCAATGCCCTCCACTTCTCTGGAAGAAACCACAGTGCCCAGGCATGTTCTAAGCCCTCCCATCCTCCCTGGGCTTCTGGCAGCAGGAGTGAAAAGAGAGGAGCAGAGCACTGGGACCCGTTTGACAAAAACCGGCTTCCCACGGGAAAGTCTTTCTCCACGTGCAGACATGCTCCCAGGTGCCTGTGGCAAGGGGAAGGAAATGCCATGCACTGACCTGGAAGAGACCACAGGGCCCAGGCACAGTCTGAAACCTTCCCTCAACCCGGCGGTTTTGCTAGCAGGAGTTCAAGCCCAAGGAACACAGCCCGGAGACCCCTGGGGCAAAAACGGCTTCCGAGGAACAATAGGTGCTTGCTGTGGAACACCTATCCCAAGTGGGGGTAGCCAGCTCAACAAAATGCCACACACCCAGGTGTAAGAAACAACATTGTCCAGGCATGGTCTAAGCCCCTCACCTCGTCCCTGTGCTTTGGGGAGCCGGAGGGACACCCGAGGCCCACGGCCCTGAGACCCCTTTGCAAAAAGCCGGCTTCCCACGGAAACAGTTTTCCTGAGGTGCAGACCCTCTCCCAAGTGGTTGTGGCAAGGTAAAGCCAATGCCCTCCACTTCTCTGGAAGAAACCACAGTGCCCAGCCATGTTCTAAGCCCTCCCATCCTCCCTGGGCTTCTGGCAGCAGGAGTGAAAAGAGAGGAGCAGAGCACTGGGCCCCGTTTGAGAAAAACTGGCTTCCCACGGGAAAGCCTTTCTCCACGTGCAGACATGCTCCCAGGTGCCTGTGGCAAGGGGAAGGAAATGCCATACACTGACCTGGAAGAGACCACAGGGCCCAGGCACAGTCTGAACCCTTCCCTCAACCCGGCGGTTTTGCTAGCAGGAGTTCAAGCCCAACGAACACAGCCCGGAGACCCCTGCGGCAAAAACGGCTTCCGACGAACAATAGGTGCTTGCTGTGGAACACCTATCCCAAGTGGGGGTAGCCAGCTCAACAAAATGCCACACACCCAGGTGTAAGAAACAACATTGCCCAGCCATGGTCTAAGCCCCTCACCTCGTCCCTGTGCTTTGGGGAGCCGGAGGGACACCCGAGGCCAACGGCCCAGAGACCCCTTTGCAAAAAGCCGGCTTCCCACGGAGACAGTTTTCCTGAGGTGTAGACCCTCTCCCAAGTGGTTGTGGCAAGGTAAAGCCAATGCCCTCCACTTCTCTGGAAGAAACCCCAGTGCCCAGCCATGTTCTAAGCCCTCCCATCCTCCCTGGGCTTCTGGCAGCAGGAGTGAAAAGAGAGGAGCAGAGCACTGGGACCCGTTTGACAAAAACCGGCTTCCCACGGGAAAGTCTTTCTCCACGTGCAGACATGCTCCCAGGTGCCTGTGGCAAGGGGAAGGAAATGCCATACACTGACCTGGAAGAGACCACAGGGCCCAGGCACAGTCTGAACCCTTCCCTCAACCCGGCGGTTTTGCTAGCAGGAGTTCAACCCCAACGAACACAGCCCGGAGACCCCTGGGGCAAAAACGGCTTCCGACGAACAATAGGTGCTTGCTGTGGAACACCTATCCCAAGTGGGGGTAGCCAGCTCAACAAAATGCCACACACCCAGGTGTAAGAAACAACATTGCCCAGGCATGGTCTAAGCCCCTCACCTCGTCCCTGTGCTTTGGGGAGCCGGAGGGACACCCGAGGCCCACGGCCCTGAGACCCCTTTGCAAAAAGCCGGCTTCCCACGGAAACAGTTTTCCTGAGGTGCAGACCCTCTCCCAAGTGGTTGTGGCAACGTAAAGCCAATGCCCTCCACTTCTCTGGTAGAAACCACAGTGCCCAGCCATGTTCTAAGCCCTCCCATCCTCCCTGGGCTTCTGGCAGCACGAGTGAAAAGAGAGGAGCAGAGCACTGGGCCCCGTTTGAGAAAAACTGGCTTCCCACGGGAAAGCCTTTCTCCACGTGCAGACATGCTCCCAGGTGCCTGTGGCAAGGGGAAGGAAATGCCATACACTGACCTGGAAGAGACCACAGGGCCCAGGCACAGTCTGAACCCTTCTCTCAACCCGGCGTTTTTGCTAGCAGGAGTTCAAGCCCAAGGAACACAGCCCGGAGACCCCTGGGGCAAAAACGGCTTCCGATGAACAATAGGTGCTTGCTGTGGAACACCTATCCCAAGTGGGGGTAGCCAGCTCAACAAAATGCCACAGACCCAGGTGTAAGAAACAACATTGTCCAGGCATGGTCTAAGCCCCTCACCTCGTCCCTGTGCTTTGGGGAGCCGGAGGGACACCCGAGGCCCACGGCCCTGAGACCCCTTTGCAAAAAGCCGGCTTCCCACGGAAACAGTTTTCCTGAGGTGCAGACCCTCTCACAAGTGGTTGTGGCAAGGTAAAGCCAATGCCCTCCACTTCTCTGGAAGAAACCACAGTGCCCAGCCATGTTCTAAGCCCTCCCATCCTCCCTGGGCTTCTGGCAGCAGGAGTGAAAAGAGAGGAGCAGAGCACTGGGCCCCGTTTGCGAAAAACTGGCTTCCCACGGGAAAGCCTTTCTCCACGTGCAGACATGCTCCCAGGTGCCTGTGGCAAGGGGAAGGAAATGCCATACACTGACCTGGAAGAGACCACAGGGCCCAGGCACAGTCTGAACCCTTCCCTCAACCCGGCGGTTTTGCTAGCAGGAGTTCAAGCCCAACGAACACAGCCCGGAGACCCCTGGGGCAAAAACGGCTTCCGACGAACAATACGTGCTTGCTGTGGAACACCTATCCCAAGTGGGGGTAGCCAGCTCAACAAAATGCCACACACCCAGGTGTAAGAAACAACATTGCCCAGGCATGGTCTAAGCCCCTCACCTCGTCCCTGTGCTTTGGGGAGCTGGAGGGACACCCGAGGCCCACGGCCCTGAGACCGCTTTGCAAAAAGCCGGCTTCCCACGGAAACAGTATTCCTGAGGTGCAGACCCTATCCCAAGTGGTTGTGACAAGGTAAAGCAAATGCCCTCCACTTCTCTGGAAGAAACCACAGTGCCCAGCCATGTTCTAAGCCCTCCCATCCTCCCTGGGCTTCTGGCAGCAGGAGTGAAAAGAGAGGAGCAGAGCACTGGGACCCGTTTGACAAAAACCGGCTTCCCACGGGAAAGTCTTTCTCCACGTGTAGACATGCTCCCAGGTGCCTGTGGCAAGGGGAAGGAAATGCCATACACTGACCTGGAAGAGACCGCAGGGCCCAGGCACAGTCTGAACCCTTCCCTCAACCCGGCGGTTTTGCTAGCAGGAGTTCAAGCCCAAGGAACACAGCCCGGAGACCCCTGGGGCAAAAACGGCTTCCGACGAACAATAGGTGCTTGCTGTGGAACACCTATCCCAAGTGGGGGTAGCCAGCTCAACAAAATGCCACACACCCAGGTGTAAGAAACAACATTGCCCAGCCATGGTCTAAGCCCCTCACCTCGTCCCTGTGCTTTGGTGAGCCGGAGGGACAGCCGAGGCCCACGGCCCTGAGACCCCTTTGCAAAAAGCCGGCTTCCCACGGAGACAGTTTTCCTGAGGTGCAGACCCTCTCCCAAGTGGTTGTGGCAAGGTAAAGCCAATGCCCTCCACTTCTCTGGAAGAAACCCCAGTGCCCAGCCATGTTCTAAGCCCTCCCATCCTCCCTGGGCTTCTGGCAGCAGGAGTGAAAAGAGAGGAGCAGAGCACTGGGACCCGTTTGACAAAAACCGGCTTCCCACGGGAAAGTCTTTCTCCACGTGCAGACATGCTCCCAGGTGCCTGTGGCAAGGGGAAGGAAATGCCATACACTGACCTGGAAGAGACCACAGGGCCCAGGCACAGTCTGAACCCTTCCCTCAACCCGGCGGTTTTGCTAGCAGGAGTTCAAGCCCAAGGAACACAGCCCGGAGAGCCCTGGGGCAAAAACGGCTTCTGACGAACAATAGGTGCTTGCTGTGGAACACCTACCCCAAGTGGGGGTAGCCAGCTCAACAAAATGCCACACACCCAGGTGTAAGAAACAACATTGCCCAGGCATGGTCTAAGCCCCTCACCTTGTCCCTGTGCTTTGGGGAGCCGGAGGGACACCCGAGGCCCACGGCCCTGAGACCCCTTTGCAAAAAGCCGGCTTCCCACGGAGACAGTTTTCCTGAGGTGTAGACCCTCTCCCAAGTGGTTGTGGCAAGGTAAAGCCAATGCCCTCCACTTCTCTGGAAGAAACCACAGTGCCCAGGCATGTTCTAAGCCCTCCCATCCTCCCTGGGCTTCTGGCAGCAGGAGTGAAAAGAGAGGAGCAGAGCACTGGGACCCGTTTGACAAAAACTGGCTTCCAACGGGAAAGCCTTTCTCCACGTGCAGACATGCTCCCAGGTGCCTGTGGCAAGGGGAAGGAAATGCCATACACTGACCTGGAAGAGACCACAGGGCCCAGGCACAGTCTGAACCCTTCCCTCAACCCGGCGGTATTGCTAGCAGGAGTTCAAGCCCAACGAACACAGCCCGGAGACCCCTGGGGCAAAAACGGCTTCCGACGAACAATAGGTGCTTGCTGTGGAACACCTATCCCAAGTGGGGGTAGCCAGCTCAACAAAATGCCACACACCCAGGTGTAAGAAACAACATTGCCCAGGCATGGTCTAAGCCCCTCACCTCGTCCCTGTGCTTTGGGGAGCCGGAGAGACACCCGAGGCCCACGGCCCTGAGACCCCTTTGCAAAAAGCCGGCTTCCCACGGAAACAGTTTTCCTGAGGTGCAGACCCTATCCCAAGTGGTTGTGGCAAGGTAAAGCAAATGCCCTCCACTTCTCTGGAAGAAACCACAGTGCCCAGCCATGTTCTAAGCCCTCCCATCCTCCCTGGGCTTCTGGCAGCAGGAGTGAAAAGAGAGGAGCAGAGCACTGGGACCCGTTTGACAAAAACCGGCTTCCCACGGGAAAGTCTTTCTCCACGTGCAGACATGCTCCCAGGTGCCTGTGGCAAGGGGAAGGAAATGCCATACACTGACCTGGAAGAGACCACAGGGCCCAGGCACAGTCTGAACCCTTCCCTCAACCCGGCGGTTTTGCTAGCAGGAGTTCAAGCCCAAGGAACACAGCCCGGAGAGCCCTGGGGCAAAAACGGCTTCTGACGAACAATAGGTGCTTGCTGTGGAACACCTACTCCAAGTGGGGGTAGCCAGCTCAACAAAATGCCACACACCCAGGTGTAAGAAACAACATTGCCCAGGCATGGTCTAAGCCCCTCACCTCGTCCCTGTGCTTTGGGGAGCCGGAGGGACACCCGAGGCCCACGGCCCTGAGACCCCTTTGCAAAAAGCCGGCTTCCCACGGAGACAGTTTTCCTGAGGTGTAGACCCTCTCCCAAGTGGTTGTGGCAAGGTAAAGCCAATGCCCTCCACTTCTCTGGAAGAAACCACAGTGCCCAGGCATGTTCTAAGCCCTCCCATCCTCCCTGGGCTTCTGGCAGCAGGAGTGAAAAGAGAGGAGCAGAGCACTGGGACCCGTTTGACAAAAACTGGCTTCCAACGGGAAAGCCTTTCTCCACGTGCAGACATGCTCCCAGGTGCCTGTGGCAAGGGGAAGGAAATGCCATACACTGACCTGGAAGAGACCACAGGGCCCAGGCACAGTCTGAACCCTTCCCTCAACCCGGCGGTTTTGCTAGCAGGAGTTCAAGCCCAACGAACACAGCCCGGAGACCCCTGGGGCAAAAACGGCTTCCGATGAACAATAGGTGCTTGCTGTGGAAATCCTATCCCACGTGGGGGTAGCCAGCTCAACAAAATGCCACACACCCAGGTGTAAGAAACAACATTGCCCAGCCATGGTCTAAGCCCCTCACCTCGTCCCTGTGCTTTGGGGACCTGGAGAGACAGCCGAGGCCCACGGCCCTGAGACTCCTTTGCAAAAAGCCGGCTTCCCACGGAAAGAGTTTTCCTGAGGTGCAGACCCTCTCACAAGTGGTTGTGGCAAGGTAAAGCAAATGCCCTCCATTTCTCTGGAAGAAACCACAGTGCCCAGCCATGTTCTAAGCCCTCCCATCCTCCCTGGGCTTCTGGCAGCAGGAGTGACAAGAGAGGAGCAGAGCACTGGGACCCGTTTGACAAAAACCGGCTTCCCACGGGAAAGTCTTTCTCCACGTGCAGACATGCTCCCAGGTGCCTGTGGCAAGGGGAAGGAAATGCCATACACTGACCTGGAAGAGACCACAGGGCCCAGGAACAGTCTGAACCCTTCCCTCAACCCGGCGGTTTTGCTAGCAGGAGTTCAAGCCCAACGAACACAGCCCGGAGACCCCTGCGGCAAAAACGGCTTCCGACGAACAATAGGTGCTTGCTGTGGAACACCTATCCCAAGTGGGGGCAGCCAGCTCAACAAAATGCCACACACCCAGGTGTAAGAAACAACATTGCCCAGCCATGGTCTAAGCCCCTCACCTCGTCCCTGTGCTTTGGGGAGCCGGAGGGACACCCGAGGCCCACGGCCCTGAGACCCCTTTGCAAAAAGCCGGCTTCCCACGGAGACAGTTTTCCTGAGGTGTAGACCCTCTCCCAAGTGGTTGTGGCAAGGTAAAGCCAATGCCCTCCACTTCTCTGGAAGAAACCCCAGTGCCCAGCCATGTTCTAAGCCCTCCCATCCTCCCTGGGCTTCTGGCAGCAGGAGTGAAAAGAGAGGAGCAGAGCACTGGGACCCGTTTGACAAAAACCGGCTTCCCACGGGAAAGTCTTTCTCCACGTGCAGACATGCTCCCAGGTGCCTGTGGCAAGGGGAAGGAAATGCCATGCACTGACCTGGAAGAGACCACAGGGCCCAGGCACAGTCTGAAACCTTCCCTCAACCCAGCGGTTTTGCTAGCAGGAGTTCAAGCCCAAGGAACACAGCCCGGAGACCCCTGGGGCAAAAACGGCTTCCGACGAACAATAGGTGCTTGCTGTGGAACACCTATCCTAAGTGGGGGTAGCCAGCTCAACAAAATGCCACACACCCAGGTGTAAGAAACAACATTGCCCAGCCATGGTCTAAGCCCCTCACCTCGTCCCTGTGCTTTGGGGAGCCGGAGGGACACCCGAGGCCCACGGCCCAGAGACCCCTTTGCAAAAAGCCGGCTTCCAACGGAGACAGTTTTCCTGAGGTGTAGACCCTCTCCCAAGTGGTTGTGGCAAGGTAAAGCCAATGCCCTCCACTTCTCTGGAAGAAACCCCAGTGCCCAGCCATGTTCTAAGCCCTCCCATCCTCCCTGGGCTTCTGGCAGCAGGAGTGAAAAGAGAGGAGCAGAGCACTGGGACCCGTTTGACAAAAACCGGCTTCCCACGGGAAAGTCTTTCTCCACGTGCAGACATGCTCCCAGGTGCCTGTGGCAAGGGGAAGGAAATGCCATACACTGACCTGGAAGAGACCACAGGGCCCAGGCACAGTCTGAACCCTTCCCTCAACCCGGCGGTTTTGCTAGCAGGAGTTCAAGCCCAACGAACACAGCCCGGAGACCCCTGGGGCAAAAACGGCTTCGGACTAACAATAGGTGGTTGCTGTGGAACACCTATCCCAAGTGGGGGTAGCCAGCTCAACAAAATGCCACACACCCAGGTGTAAGAAACAACATTGCCCAGCCATGACTAAGCCCCTCACCTCGTCCCTGTGCTTTGGGGAGCCGGAGGGACACCCGAGGCCCACGGCCCTGAGACCCCTTTGCAAAAAGCCGGCTTCCCACGGAAACAGTTTTCTTGAGGTGCAGACCCTATCCCAAGTGGTTGTGGCAAGGTGAAGCCAATGCCCTCCACTTCTCTGGAAGAAACCACAGTGCCCAGGCATGTTTTAAGCCCTCCCATCCTCCCTGGGCTTCTGGCAGCAGGAGTGAAAAGAGAGGAGCAGAGCACTGGGACCCGTTTGACAAAAACCGGCTTCCCACGGGAAAGTCTTTCTCCACGTGCAGACATGCTCCCAGGTGCCTGTGGCAAGGGGAAGGAAATGCCATGCACTGACCTGGAAGAGACCACAGGGCCCAGGCACAGTCTGAACCCTTCCCTCAACCCGGCGGTTTTGCTAGCAGGAGTTCAAGCCCAAGGAACACAGCCCGGAGACCCCTGGGGCAAAAACGGCTTCCGAGGAACAATAGGTGCTTGCTGTGGAACACCTATCCCAAGTGGGGGTAGCCAGCTCAACAAAATGCCACACACCCAGGTGTAAGAAACAACATTGTCCAGGCATGGTCTAAGCCCCTCACCTCGTCCCTGTGCTTTGGGGAGCCGGAGGGACACCCGAGGCCCACGGCCCTGAGACCCCTTTGCAAAAAGCCGGCTTCCCACGGAAACAGTTTTCCTGAGGTGCAGACCCTCTCCCAAGTGGTTGTGGCAAGGTAAAGCCAATGCCCTCCACTTCTCTGGAAGAAACCACAGTGCCCAGCCATGTTCTAAGCCCTCCCATCCTCCCTGGGCTTCTGGCAGCACGAGTGAAAAGAGAGGAGCAGAGCACTGGGCCCCGTTTGAGAAAAACTGGCTTCCCACGGGAAAGCCTTTCTCCACGTGCAGACATGCTCCCAGGTGCCTGTGGCAAGGGGAAGGAAATGCCATACACTGACCTGGAAGAGACCACAGGGCCCAGGCACAGTCTGAACCCTTCCCTCAACCCGGCGGTTTTGCTAGCAGGAGTTCAAGCCCAACGAACACAGCCCGGAGACCCCTGCGGCAAAAACGGCTTCCGACGAACAATAGGTGCTTGCTGTGGAACATCTATCCCAAGTGGGGGTAGCCAGCTCAACAAAATGCCACACACCCAGGTGTAAGAAACAACATTGCCCAGCCATGGTCTAAGCCCCTCACCTCGTCCCTGTGCTTTGGGGAGCCGGAGGGACACCCGAGGCCAACGGCCCAGAGACCCCTTTGCAAAAAGCCGGCTTCCCACGGAGACAGTTTTCCTGAGGTGTAGACCCTCTCCCAAGTGGTTGTGGCAAGGTAAAGCCAATGCCCTCCACTTCTCTGGAAGAAACCCCAGTGCCCAGCCATGTTCTAAGCCCTCCCATCCTCCCTGGGCTTCTGGCAGCAGGAGTGAAAAGAGAGGAGCAGAGCACTGGGACCCGTTTGACAAAAACCGGCTTCCCACGGGAAAGTCTTTCTCCACGTGCAGACATGCTCCCAGGTGCCTGTGGCAAGGGGAAGGAAATGCCATACACTGACCTGGAAGAGACCACAGGGCCCAGGCACAGTCTGAACCCTTCCCTCAACCCGGCGGTTTTGCTAGCAGGAGTTCAACCCCAACGAACACAGCCCGGAGACCCCTGGGGCAAAAACGGCTTCCGACGAACAATAGGTGCTTGCTGTGGAACACCTATCCCAAGTGGGGGTAGCCAGCTCAACAAAATGCCACACACCCAGGTGTAAGAAACAACATTGCCCAGCCATGGTCTAAGCCCCTCACCTCGTCCCTGTGCTTTGGGGAGCCGGAGGGACACCCGAGGCCCACGGCCCTGAGACCCCTTTGCAAAAAGCCGGCTTCCCACGGAAACAGTTTTCCTGAGGTGCAGACCCTCTCCCAAGTGGTTGTGGCAACGTAAAGCCAATGCCCTCCACTTCTCTGGTAGAAACCACAGTGCCCAGCCATGTTCTAAGCCCTCCCATCCTCCCTGGGCTTCTGGCAGCACGAGTGAAAAGAGAGGAGCAGAGCACTGGGCCCCGTTTGAGAAAAACTGGCTTCCCACGGGAAAGCCTTTCTCCACGTGCAGACATGCTCCCAGGTGCCTGTGGCAAGGGGAAGGAAATGCCATACACTGACCTGGAAGAGACCACAGGGCCCAGGCACAGTCTGAACCCTTCTCTCAACCCGGCGTTTTTGCTAGCAGGAGTTCAAGCCCAAGGAACACAGCCCGGAGACCCCTGGGGCAAAAACGGCTTCCGATGAACAATAGGTGCTTGCTGTGGAACACCTATCCCAAGTGGGGGTAGCCAGCTCAACAAAATGCCACACACCCAGGTGTAAGAAACAACATTGCCCAGGCATGGTCTAAGCCCCTCACCTCGTCCCTGTGCTTTGGGGAGCCGGAGGGACACCCGAGGCCCACGGCCCTGAGACCCCTTTGCAAAAAGCCGGCTTCCCACGGAAACAGTTTTCCTGAGGTGCAGACCCTCTCACAAGTGGTTGTGGCAAGGTAAAGCCAATGCCCTCCACTTCTCTGGAAGAAACCACAGTGCCCAGCCATGTTCTAAGCCCTCCCATCCTCCCTGGGCTTCTGGCAGCAGGAGTGAAAAGAGAGGAGCAGAGCACTGGGCCCCGTTTGCGAAAAACTGGCTTCCCACGGGAAAGCCTTTCTCCACGTGCAGACATGCTCCCAGGTGCCTGTGGCAAGGGGAAGGAAATGCCATACACTGACCTGGAAGAGACCACAGGGCCCAGGCACAGTCTGAACCCTTCCCTCAACCCGGCGGTTTTGCTAGCAGGAGTTCAAGCCCAACGAACACAGCCCGGAGACCCCTGGGGCAAAAACGGCTTCCGACGAACAATACGTGCTTGCTGTGGAACACCTATCCCAAGTGGGGGTAGCCAGCTCAACAAAATGCCACACACCCAGGTGTAAGAAACAACATTGCCCAGGCATGGTCTAAGCCCCTCACCTCGTCCCTGTGCTTTGGGGAGCTGGAGGGACACCCGAGGCCCACGGCCCTGAGACCGCTTTGCAAAAAGCCGGCTTCCCACGGAAACAGTATTCCTGAGGTGCAGACCCTATCCCAAGTGGTTGTGACAAGGTAAAGCAAATGCCCTCCACTTCTCTGGAAGAAACCACAGTGCCCAGCCATGTTCTAAGCCCTCCCATCCTCCCTGGGCTTCTGGCAGCACGAGTGAAAAGAGAGGAGCAGAGCACTGGGACCCGTTTGACAAAAACCGGCTTCCCACGGGAAAGTCTTTCTCCACGTGTAGACATGCTCCCAGGTGCCTGTGGCAAGGGGAAGGAAATGCCATACACTGACCTGGAAGAGACCGCAGGGCCCAGGCACAGTCTGAACCCTTCCCTCAACCCGGCGGTTTTGCTAGCAGGAGTTCAAGCCCAAGGAACACAGCCCGGAGACCCCTGGGGCAAAAACGGCTTCCGACGAACAATAGGTGCTTGCTGTGGAACACCTATCCCAAGTGGGGGTAGCCAGCTCAACAAAATGCCACACACCCAGGTGTAAGAAACAACATTGCCCAGCCATGGTCTAAGCCCCTCACCTCGTCCCTGTGCTTTGGTGAGCCGGAGGGACAGCCGAGGCCCACGGCCCTGAGACCCCTTTGCAAAAAGCCGGCTTCCCACGGAGACAGTTTTCCTGAGGTGCAGACCCTCTCCCAAGTGGTTGTGGCAAGGTAAAGCCAATGCCCTCCACTTCTCTGGAAGAAACCCCAGTGCCCAGCCATGTTCTAAGCCCTCCCATCCTCCCTGGGCTTCTGGCAGCAGGAGTGAAAAGAGAGGAGCAGAGCACTGGGACCCGTTTGACAAAAACCGGCTTCCCACGGGAAAGTCTTTCTCCACGTGCAGACATGCTCCCAGGTGCCTGTGGCAAGGGGAAGGAAATGCCATACACTGACCTGGAAGAGACCACAGGGCCCAGGCACAGTCTGAACCCTTCCCTCAACCCGGCGGTTTTGCTAGCAGGAGTTCAACCCCAACGAACACAGCCCGGAGACCCCTGGGGCAATAACGGCTTCCAACGAACAATAGGTGCTTGCTGTGGAACACCTATCCCAAGTGGGGGTAGCCAGCTCTACAAAATGCCACACACCCAGGTGTAAGAAACAACATTGCCCAGGCATGGTCTAAGCCCCTCACCTCGTCCCTGTGCTTTGGGGAGCCGGAGGGACAGCTGAGGCCCACGGCCCTGAGACCCCTTTGCAAAAAGCCGGCTTCCCACGGAGACAGTTTTCCTGAAGTGTAGACCCTCTCCCAAGTGGTTGTGGCAAGGTAAAGCCAATGCCCTCCACTTCTCTGGAAGAAACCACAGTGCCCACCCATGTTCTAAGCCCTCCCATCCTCCCTGGGCTTCTGGCAGCAGGAGTGAAAAGAGAGGAGCAGAGCACTGGGACCCGTTTGACAAAATCCGGCTTCCCACGGGAAAGTCTTTCTCCACGTGCAGACATGCTCCGAGGTGCCTGTGGCAAGGGGAAGGAAATGCCATACACTGACCTGGAAGAGACCACAGGGCCCAGGCACAGTCTGAACCCTTCCCTCAACCCGGCGGTTTTGCTAGCAGGAGTTCAACCCCAACGAACACAGCCCGCAGACCCCTGGGGCAAAAATGGCTTCCGACGAACAATAGGTGCTTGCTGTGGAAAACCTATCCCAAGTGGGGGTAGCCAGCTCAACAAAATGCCACACACCCAGGTGTAAGAAACAACATTGTCCAGGCATGGTCTAAGCCCCTCACCTCGTCCCTGTGCTTTGGGGAGCTGGAGGGACAGCCGAGGCCCACGGCCCAGAGACCCCTTTGCAAAAAGCCGGCTTCCCACGGAGACAGTTTTCCTGAGGTGTAGACCCTCTCCCAAGTGGTTGTGGCAAGGTAAAGCCAATGCCCTCCACTTCTCTGGAAGAAACCCCAGTGCCCAGCCATGTTCTAAGCCCTCCCATCCTCCCTGGGCTTCTGGCAGCAGGAGTGAAAAGAGAGGAGCAGAGCACTGGGACCCGTTTGACAAAAACCGGCTTCCCACGGGAAAGTCTTTCTCCACGTGCAGACATGCTCCCAAGTGCCTGTGGCAAGGGGAAGGAAATGCCATGCACTGACCTGGAAGAGACCACAGGGCCCAGGCACAGTCTGAACCCTTCCCTCAACCCGGCGGTTTTGCTAGCAGGAGTTCAACCCCAACGAACACAGCCCGGAGACCCCTGGGGCAAAAACAGCTTCCGACGAACAATAGGTGCTTGCTGTGGAACACCTATCCCAAGTGGGGGTAGCCAGCTCAACAAAATGCCACACACCCAGGTGTAAGAAACAACATTGCCCAGGCATGGTCTAAGCCCCTCACCTCGTCCCTGTGCTTTGGGGAGCCGGAGGGACACCCGAGGCCCACGGCCCTGAGACCCCTTTGCAAAAAGCCGGCTTCCCACGGAAACAGTTTTCCTGAGGTGCAGACCCTCTCCCAAGTGGTTGTGGCAACGTAAAGCCAATGCCCTCCACTTCTCTGGTAGAAACCACAGTGCCCAGCCATGTTCTAAGCCCTCCCATCCTCCCTGGGCTTCTGGCAGCAGGAGTGAAAAGAGAGGAGCAGAGCACTGGGCCCCGTTTGAGAAAAACTGGCTTCCCACGGGAAAGCCTTTCTCCACGTGCAGACATGCTCCCAGGTGCCTGTGGCAAGGGGAAGGAAATGCCATACACTGACCTGGAAGAGACCACAGGGCCCAGGCACAGTCTGAACCCTTCTCTCAACCCGGCGTTTTTGCTAGCAGGAGTTCAAGCCCAACGAACACAGCCCGGAGACCCCTGGGGCAAAAACGGCTTCCGATGAACAATAGGTGCTTGCTGTGGAACACCTATCCCAAGTGGGGGTAGCCAGCTCAACAAAATGCCACACACCCAGGTGTAAGAAACAACATTGCCCAGGCATGGTCTAAGCCCCTCACCTCGTCCCTGTGCTTTGGGGAGCCGGAGGGACACCCGAGGCCCACGGCCCTGAGACCCCTTTGCAAAAAGCCGGCTTCCCACGGAAACAGTTTTCCTGAGGTGCAGACCCTCTCACAAGTGGTTGTGGCAAGGTAAAGCCAATGCCCTCCACTTCTCTGGAAGAAACCACAGTGCCCAGCCATGTTCTAAGCCCTCCCATCCTCCCTGGGCTTCTGGCAGCAGGAGTGAAAAGAGAGGAGCAGAGCACTGGGCCCCGTTTGCGAAAAACTGGCTTCCCACGGGAAAGCCTTTCTCCACGTGCAGACATGCTCCCAGGTGCCTGTGGCAAGGGGAAGGAAATGCCATACACTGACCTGGAAGAGACCACAGGGCCCAGGCACAGTCTGAACCCTTCCCTCAACCCGGCGGTTTTGCTAGCAGGAGTTCAAGCCCAACGAACACAGCCCGGAGACCCCTGGGGCAAAAACGGCTTCCGACGAACAATACGTGCTTGCTGTGGAACACCTATCCCAAGTGGGGGTAGCCAGCTCAACAAAATGCCACACACCCAGGTGTAAGAAACAACATTGCCCAGGCATGGTCTAAGCCCCTCACCTCGTCCCTGTGCTTTGGGGAGCTGGAGGGACACCCGAGGCCCACGGCCCTGAGACCGCTTTGCAAAAAGCCGGCTTCCCACGGAAACAGTATTCCTGAGGTGCAGACCCTATCCCAAGTGGTTGTGACAAGGTAAAGCAAATGCCCTCCACTTCTCTGGAAGAAACCACAGTGCCCAGCCATGTTCTAAGCCCTCCCATCCTCCCTGGGCTTCTGGCAGCAGGAGTGAAAAGAGAGGAGCAGAGCACTGGGACCCGTTTGACAAAAACCGGCTTCCCACGGGAAAGTCTTTCTCCACGTGTAGACATGCTCCCAGGTGCCTGTGGCAAGGGGAAGGAAATGCCATACACTGACCTGGAAGAGACCGCAGGGCCCAGGCACAGTCTGAACCCTTCCCTCAACCCGGCGGTTTTGCTAGCAGGAGTTCAAGCCCAAGGAACACAGCCCGGAGACCCCTGGGGCAAAAACGGCTTCCGACGAACAATAGGTGCTTGCTGTGGAACACCTATCCCAAGTGGGGGTAGCCAGCTCAACAAAATGCCACACACCCAGGTGTAAGAAACAACATTGCCCAGCCATGGTCTAAGCCCCTCACCTCGTCCCTGTGCTTTGGTGAGCCGGAGGGACAGCCGAGGCCCACGGCCCTGAGACCCCTTTGCAAAAAGCCGGCTTCCCACGGAGACAGTTTTCCTGAGGTGCAGACCCTCTCCCAAGTGGTTGTGGCAAGGTAAAGCCAATGCCCTCCACTTCTCTGGAAGAAACCCCAGTGCCCAGCCATGTTCTAAGCCCTCCCATCCTCCCTGGGCTTCTGGCAGCAGGAGTGAAAAGAGAGGAGCAGAGCACTGGGACCCGTTTGACAAAAACCGGCTTCCCACGGGAAAGTCTTTCTCCACGTGCAGACATGCTCCCAGGTGCCTGTGGCAAGGGGAAGGAAATGCCATACACTGACCTGGAAGAGACCACAGGGCCCAGGCACAGTCTGAACCCTTCCCTCAACCCGGCGGTTTTGCTAGCAGGAGTTCAACCCCAACGAACACAGCCCGGAGACCCCTGGGGCAATAACGGCTTCCAACGAACAATAGGTGCTTGCTGTGGAACACCTATCCCAAGTGGGGGTAGCCAGCTCTACAAAATGCCACACACCCAGGTGTAAGAAACAACATTGCCCAGGCATGGTCTAAGCCCCTCACCTCGTCCCTGTGCTTTGGGGAGCCGGAGGGACAGCTGAGGCCCACGGCCCTGAGACCCCTTTGCAAAAAGCCGGCTTCCCACGGAGACAGTTTTCCTGAGGTGTAGACCCTCTCCCAAGTGGTTGTGGCAAGGTAAAGCCAATGCCCTCCACTTCTCTGGAAGAAACCACAGTGCCCACCCATGTTCTAAGCCCTCCCATCCTTCCTGGGCTTCTGGCAGCAGGAGTGAAAAGAGAGGAGCAGAGCACTGGGACCCGTTTGACAAAATCCGGCTTCCCACGGGAAAGTCTTTCTCCACGTGCAGACATGCTCCGAGGTGCCTGTGGCAAGGGGAAGGAAATGCCATACACTGACCTGGAAGAGACCACAGGGCCCAGGCACAGTCTGAACCCTTCCCTCAACCCGGCGGTTTTGCTAGCAGGAGTTCAACCCCAACGAACACAGCCCGCAGACCCCTGGGGCAAAAATGGCTTCCGACGAACAATAGGTGCTTGCTGTGGAAAACCTATCCCAAGTGGGGGTAGCCAGCTCAACAAAATGCCACACACCCAGGTGTAAGAAACAACATTGTCCAGGCATGGTCTAAGCCCCTCACCTCGTCCCTGTGCTTTGGGGAGCTGGAGGGACAGCCGAGGCCCACGGCCCAGAGACCCCTTTGCAAAAAGCCGGCTTCCCACGGAGACAGTTTTCCTGAGGTGTAGACCCTCTCCCAAGTGGTTGTGGCAAGGTAAAGCCAATGCCCTCCACTTCTCTGGAAGAAACCCCAGTGCCCAGCCATGTTCTAAGCCCTCCCATCCTCCCTGGGCTTCTGGCAGCAGGAGTGAAAAGAGAGGAGCAGAGCACTGGGACCCGTTTGACAAAAACCGGCTTCCCACGGGAAAGTCTTTCTCCACGTGCAGACATGCTCCCAGGTGCCTGTGGCAAGGGGAAGGAAATGCCATACACTGACCTGGAAGAGACCACAGGGCCCAGGCACAGTCTGAACCCTTCCCTCAACCCGGCGGTCTTGCTAGCAGGAGTTCAACCCCAACGAACACAGCCCGGAGACCCCTGGGGCAAAAACGGCTTCCGACGAACAATAGGTGCTTGCTGTGGAACACCTATCCCAAGTGGGGGTAGCCAGCTCAACAAAATGCCACACACCCAGGTGTAAGAAACAACATTGTCCAGCCATGGTCTAAGCCCCTCACCTCGTCCCTGTGCTTTGGGGAGCTGGAGGGACAGCCGAGGCCCACGGCCCTGAGACTCCTTTGCAAAAAGCCGGCTTCCCACGGAAAGAGTTTTCCTGAGGTGCAGACCCTCTCACAAGTGGTTGTGGCATGGTAAAGCAAATGCCCTCCATTTCTCTGGAAGAAAACACAGTGCCCAGCCATGTTCTAAGCCCTCCCATCCTCCCTGGGCTTCTGGCAGCAGGAGTGAAAAGAGAGGAACAGAGCACTGGGACCCGTTTGACAAAAACCGGCTTCCCACGGGAAAGTCTTTCTCCACGTGCAGACATGCTCCCAGGTGCCTGTGGCAAGGGGAAGGAAATGCCATACACTGACCTGGAAGAGACCACAGGGCCCAGGCACAGTCTGAACCCTTCCCTCAACCCGGCGGTTATGCTAGCAGGAGTTCAACCCCAACGAACACAGCCCGGAGACCCCTGGGGCAAAAACGGCTTCCGACGAACAATAGGTGCTTGCTGTGGAACACCTATCCCAAGTGGGGGTAGCCAGCTCAACAAAATGCCACACACCCAGGTGTAAGAAACAACATTGCCCAGGCATGGTCTAAGCCCCCCACCTCGTCCCTGTGCTTTGGGGAGCCGGAGGGACACCCGAGGCCCACGGCCCTGAGACCCCTTTGCAAAAAGCCGGCTACCCACGGAGACAGTTTTCCTGAGGTGTAGACCCTCTCCCAAGTGGTTGTGGCAAGGTAAAGCCAATGCCCTCCACTTCTCTGGAAGAAACCACAGTGCCCAGCCATGTTCTAAGCCCTCCCATCCTCCCTGGGCTTCTAGCAGCAGGAGTGAAAAGAGAGGAGCAGAGCACTGGGACCCGTTTGACAAAAACCGGCTTCCCACGGGAAAGTCTTTCTCCACGTGCAGACATGCTCCCAGGTGCCTGTGGCAAGGGGAAGGAAATGCCATACACTGACCTGGAAGAGACCACAGGGCCCAGGCACAGTCTGAACCCTTCCCTCAACCCGGCGGTTTTGCTAGCAGGAGTTCAACCCCAACGAACACAGCCCGGAGACCCCTGGGGCAATAACGGCTTCCGATGAACAATAGGTGCTTGCTGTGGAACACCTATCCCAAATGGGGGTAGCCAGCTCTACAAAATGCCACACACCCAGGTGTAAGAAACAACATTGCCCATGCATGGTCTAAGCCCCTCACCTCGTCCCTGTGCTTTGGGGAGCCGGAGGGACAGCCGAGGCCCACGGCCCTGAGACCCCTTTGCAAAAAGCCGGCTTCCCACGGAGACAGTTTTCCTGAGGTGCAGACCCTATCCCAAGTGGTTGTAGCAAGGTAAAGCCAATGCCCTCCACTTCTCTGGAAGAAACCCCAGTGCCCAGCCATGTTCTAAGCCCTCCCATCCTCCCTGGGCTTCTGGCAGCAGGAGTGAAAAGAGAGGAGCAGAGCACTGGGACCCGTTTGACAAAAACCGGCTTCCCACGGGAAAGTCTTTCTAGACGTGCAGACATGCTCCCAGGTGCCTGTGGCAAGGGGAAGGAAATGCCATACACTGACCTGGAAGAGACCACAGGGCCCAGGCACAGTCTGAACCCTTCCCTCAACCCGGCGGTTTTGCTAGCAGGAGTTCAAGCCCAAGGAACACAGCCCGGAGACCCCTGGGGCAAAAACGGCTTCCGACGAACAATAGGTGCTTGCTGTGGAACATGTATCCCAAGAGGGGGTAGCCAGCTCAACAAAATGCCACACACCCAGGTGTAAGAAACAACATTGTCCACCCATGGTCTAAGCCCCTCACCTCGTCCCTGTGCTTTGGGGAGCCGGAGGGACAGGCGAGGCCCACGGCCCTGAGACCCCTTTGCAAAAAGCCGGCTTCCCACGGAGACAGTTTTCCTGAGGTGTAGACCCTCTCCCAAGTGGTTGTGGCAAGGTAAAGCCAATGCCCTCCACTTCTCTGGAAGAAACCCCAGTGCCCAGCCATGTTCTAAGCCCTCCCATCCTCCCTGGGCTTCTGGCAGCAGGAGTGAAAAGAGAGGAGCAGAGCACTGGGACCCGTTTGACAAAAACCGGCTTCCCACGGGAAAGTCTTTCTCCACGTGCAGACATGCTCCCAGGTGCCTGTGGCAAGGGGAAGGAAATGCCATACACTGACCTGGAAGAGACCACAGGGCCCAGGCACAGTCTGAACCCTTCCCTCAACCCGGCGGTTTTGCTAGCAGGAGTTCAACCCCAACGAACACAGCCCGGAGACCCCTGGGGCAAAAACGGCTTCCGACGAACAATAGGTGCTTGCTGTGGAACACCTATCCCAAGTGGGGGTAGCCAGCTCAACAAAATGCCACACACCCAGGTGTAAGAAACAACATTGTCCAGCCATGGTCTAAGCCCCTCACCTCGTCCCTGTGTTTTGGGGAGGTAGAGGGACAGCCGAGGCCCACGGCCCTGAGACTCCTTTGCAAAAAGCCGGCTTCCCACGGAAAGAGTTTTCCTGAGGTGCAGACCCTCTCACAAGTGGTTGTGGCATGGTAAAGCAAATGCCCTGCATTTCTCTGGAAGAAAACACAGTGCCCAGCCATGTTCTAAGCCCTCCCATCCTCCCTGGGCTTCTGGCAGCAGGAGTGAAAAGAGAGGAGCAGAGCACTGGGACCCGTTTGACAAAAACCGGCTTCCCACGGGAAAGTCTTTCTCCACGTGCAGACATGCTCCCAGGTGCCTGTGGCAAGGGGAAGGAAATGCCATACACTGACCTGGAAGAGACCACAGGGCCCAGGCACAGTCTGAACCCTTCCCTCAACCCGGCGGTTTTGCTAGGAGGAGTTCAAGCCCAAGGAACACAGCCCGGAGACCCCTGGGGCAAAAACGGCTTCCGACGAACAATAGGTGCTTGCTGTGGAACACCTATCCCAAGTGGGGGTAGCCAGCTCAACAAAATGCCACACACCCAGGTGTAAGAAACAACATTGCCCAGGCATGGTCTAAGCCCCCCACCTCGTCCCTGTGCTTTGGGGAGCTGGAGGGACACCCGAGGCCCACGGCCCTGAGACCCCTTTGCAAAAAGCCGGCTACCCACGGAGACAGTTTTCCTGAGGTGTAGACCCTCTCCCAAGTGGTTGTGGCAAGGTAAAGCCAATGCCCTCCACTTCTCTGGAAGAAACCACAGTGCCCAGCCATGTTCTAAGCCCTCCCATCCTCCCTGGGCTTCTGGCAGCAGGAGTGAAAAGAGAGGAGCAGACACTGGGACCCGTTTGACAAAAACCGGCTTCCCACGGGAAAGTCTTTCTCCACGTGCAGACATGCTCCCAGGTGCCTGTGGCAAGGGGAAGGAAATGCCATACACTGACCTGGAAGAGACCACAGAGCCCAGGCACAGTCTGAACCCTTCCCTCAACCTGACGGTTTTCCTAGCAGGAGTTCAAGCCCAACGAACAAAGCCCGGAGACCCCTGGGGCAAAAACGGCTTCGGACGAACAATAGGTGCTTGCCGTGGAACACCTATCCCAAGGGGGGTAGCCAGCTCAACAAAATGCCACACACCCAGGTGTAAGAAACAACATTGCCCAGGCATGGTCTAAGCCCCTCACCTCGTCCCTGTGCTTTGGGGAGCCGGAGGGACACCCGAGGCCCACGGCCCTGAGACCCCTTTGCAAAAAGCCGGCTTCCCACGGAGACAGTTTTCCTGAGGTGTAGACCCTCTCCCAAGTGGTTGTGGCAAGGTAAAGCCAATGCCCTCCACTTCTCTGGAAGAAACCACAGTGCCCAGGCATGTTCTAAGCCCTCCCATCCTCCCTGGGCTTCTGGCAGCAGGAGTGAAAAGAGAGGAGCAGAGCACTGGGACCCGTTTGACAAAAACCGGCTTCCCACGGGAAAGTCTTTCTCCACGTGCAGACATGCTCACAGGTGCCTGTGGCAAGGGGAAGGAAATGCCATACACTGACCTGGAAGAGACCACAGGACTCAGGCACAGACTGAACCCTTCCCTCAACCCGGCGGTTTTGCTAGCAGGAGTTCAACCCCAACGAACACAGCCCGCAGACCCCTGGGGCAAAAACGGCTTCCGACGAGCAATAGGTGCTTGCTGTGGAACACCTATCCCAAGTGGGGGTAGCCAGCTCAACAAAATGCCACACACCCAGGTGTAAGAAACAACATTGCCCAGCCATGGTCTAAGCCCCTCACCTCGTCCCTGTGCTTTGGGGAGCCGGAGGGACACCCGAGGCCCACGGCCCTGAGACCCCTTTGCAAAAAGGCGGCTACCCACGGAGACAGTTTTCCTGAGGTGTAGACCCTCTCCCAAGTGGTTGTGGCAAGGTAAAGCCAATGCCCTCCACTTCTCTGGAAGAAACCACAGTGCCCAGCTATGTTCTAAGCCCTCCCATCCTCCCTGGGCTTCTGGCAGCAGGAGTGAAAAGAGAGGAGCAGAGCACTGGGACCCGTTTGACAAAAACCGGCTTCCCACGGGAAAGTCTTTCTCCACGTGCAGAGATGCTCCCAGGTGCCTGTGGCAAGGGGAAGGAAATGCCATACACTGACCTGGAAGAGACCACAGGGCCCAGGCACAGTCTGAACCCTTCCCTCAACCCGGCGGTTTTGCTAGCAGGAGTTCAAGCCCAACGAACACAGCCCGGAGACCCCTGGGGCAAAAACGGTTTCCGACGAACAATAGGTGCTTGCTGTGGAACACCTATCCCAAGTGGGGGTAGCCAGCTCAACAAAATGCCACACACCCAGGTGTAAGAAACAACATTGCCCAGGCATGGTCTAAGCCCCTCACCTCGTCCCTGTGCTTTGGGGAGCCGGAGGGACAGCAGAGGCCCACGGCCCTGAGACCCCTTTGCAAAAAGCCGGCTTCCCACGGAGACAGTTTTCCTGAGGTGTAGACCCTCTCCCAAGTGGTTGTGGCAAGGTAAAGCAAATGCCCTCCACTTCTCTGGAAGAAACCCCAGTGCCCAGCCATGTTCTAAGCCCTCCCATCCTCCCTGGGCTTCTGGCAGCAGGAGTGAAAAGAGAGGAGCAGAGAACTGGGACCCGTTTGACAAAAACCGGCTTCCCACGGGAAAGTCTTTCTCCACGTGCAGACATGCTCCCAGGTGCCTGTGGCAAGGGGAAGGAAATGCCATACACTGACCTGGAAGAGACCACAGGGCCCAGGCACAGTCTGAACCCTTCCCTCAACCCGGCGGTTTTGCTAGCAGGAGTTCAACCCCAACGAACACAGCCCGGAGACCCCTGGGGCAAAAACGGCTTCCGACGAACAATAGGTGCTTGCTGTGGAACACCTATCCCAAGTGGGGGTAGCCAGCTCAACAAAATGCCACAAACCCAGGTGTAAGAAACAACATTGCCCATGCATGGTCTAAGCCCCTCACCTCGTCCCTGTGCTTTGGGGAGCCGGAGGGACAACCGAGGCCCACGGCCCTGAGACCCCTTTGCAAAAAGCCGGCTTCCCACGGAAACAGTTTTCCTGAGGTGCAGACCCTATCCCAAGTGGTTGTGGCAAGGTAAAGCCAATGCCCTCCACTTCTCTGGAAGAAACCACAGTGCGCAGCCATGTTCTAAGCCCTCCCATCCTCCCTGGGCTTCTGGCAGCAGGAGTGAAAAGAGAGGAGCAGAGCACTGGGACCCGTTTGACAAAAACCGGCTTCCCACGGGAAAGTCTTTCTCCACGTGCAGACATGCTCCCAGGTGCCTGTGGCAAGGGGAAGGAAATGCCATACACTGACCTGGAAGAGACCACAGGGCCCAGGCACAGTCTGAACCCTTCCCTCAACCAGGCGGTTTTGCTAGTAGGAGTTCAAGCCCAACGAACACAGCCCGGAGACCCCTGGGGCAAAAACGGCTTCCGACAAACAATAGGTGCTTGCTGTGGAACACCTATCCCAAGTGGGGGTAGCCAGCTCAACAAAATGCCACACACCCAGGTGTAAGAAACAACATTGCCCAGGCATGGTCTAAGCCCCTCACCTCGTCCCTGTGCTTTGGGGAGCCGGAGGGACAGCCGAGGCCCACGGCCCTGAGACCCCTTTGCAAAAAGCCGGCTTCCCACGGAGACAGTTTTCCTGAGGTGTAGACCCTCTCCCAAGTGGTTGTGGCAAGGTAAAGCAAATGCCCTCCACTTCTCTGGAAGAAACCCCAGTGCCCAGCCATGTTCTAAGCCCTCCCATCCTCCCTGGGCTTCTGGCAGCAGGAGTGAAAAGAGAGGAGCAGAGCACTGGGACCCGTTTGACAAAAACCGGCTTCCCACGGGAAAGTCTTTCTCCACGTGCAGACATGCTCCCAGGTGCCTGTGGCAAGGGGAAGGAAATGCCATACACTGACCTGGAAGAGACCACAGGGCCCAGGCACAGTCTGAACCCTTCCCTCAACCCGGCGGTTTTGCTAGCAGGAGTTCAACCCCAACGAACACAGCCCGGAGACCCCTGGGGCAAAAACGGCTTCCGACGAACAATAGGTGCTTGCTGTGGAACACCTATCCCAAGTGGGGGTAGCCAGCTCAACAAAATGCCACACACCCAGGTGTAAGAAACAACATTGCCCAGGCATGGTCTAAGCCCCTCACCTCGTCCCTGTGCTTTGGGGAGCCGGAGGGACAGCCGAGGCCCACGGCCCTGAGACCCCTTTGCAAAAAGCCGGCTTCCCACGGAGACAGTTTTCCTGAGGTGTAGACCCTCTCCCAAGTGGTTGTGGCAAGGTAAAGCCAATGCCCTCCACTTCTCTGGAAGAAACCACAGTGCCCAGCCATGTTCTAAGCCCTCCCATCCTCCCTGGGCTTCTGGCAGCAGGAGTGAAAAGAGAGGAGCAGAGCACTGGGACCCGTTTGACAAAAACCGGCTTCCCACGGGAAAGTCTTTCTCCACGTGCAGACATGCTCCCAGGTGCCTGTGGCAAGGGGAAGGAAATGCCATACACAGACCTGGAAGAAACCACAGGGCCCAGGCACAGTCTGAACCCTTCCCTCAACCCGGCGGTTTTGCTAGCAGGAGTTCAACCCCAACGAACACAGCCCGGAGACCCCTGGGGCAAAAAACGGCTTCCGACGAACAATAGGTGCTTGCTGTGGAACACCTATCCCAAGTGGGGGTAGCCAGCTCAACAAAATGCCACACACCCAGGTGTAAGAAACAACATTACCCAGCCATGGTCTAAGCCCCTCACCTCGTCCCTGTGCTTTGGGGAGCCGGAGGGACACCCGAGGCCCACGGCCCTGAGACCCCTTTGCAAAAAGCCGGCTTCCCACGGAGACAGTTTTCCTGAGGTGTAGACCCTCTCCCAAGTGGTTGTGGCAAGGAAAACAAATGCCCTCCACTTCTCTGGAAGAAACCACAGTGCCCAGCCATGTTCTAAGCCCTCCCATCCTCCCTGGGCTTCTGGCAGCTGGAGTGAAAAGAGAGGAGCAGAGCACTGGGACCCGTTTGACAAAAACCGGCTTCCCACGGGAAAGTCTTTCTCCACGTGCAGACATGCTCCCAGGTGCCTGTGGCAAGGGGAAGGAAATGCCATACACTGACCTGGAAGAGACCACAGGGCCCAGGCACAGTCTGAACCCTTCCCTCTCCCGGCGGTTTTGCTAGCAGGAGTTCAACCCCAACGAACACAGTCCGGAGACCCCTGGGGCAAAAACGGCTTCCGACGAACAATAGGTGCTTGCTGTGGAAATCCTATCCCACGTGGGCGTAGCCAGCTCAACAAAATGCCACACACCCAGGTGTAAGAAACAACATTGTCCAGCCATGGTCTAAGCCCCTCACCTCGTCCCTGTGCTTTGGGGACCTGGAGAGAGAGCCGAGGCCCACGGCCCTGAGACTCCTTTGCAAAAAGCCGGCTTCCCACGGAAAGAGTTTTCCTGAGGTGCAGACCCTCTCACAAGTGGTTGTGGCAAGGTAAAGCAAATGCCCTCCATTTCTCTGGAAGAAACCACAGTGCCCAGCCATGTTCTAAGCCCTCCCATCCTCCCTGGGCTTCTGGCAGCAGGAGTGACAAGAGAGGAGCAGAGCACTGGGACCCGTTTGAGAAAAACTGGCTTCCCACGGGAAAGCCTTTCTCCACGTGCAGACATGCTCCCAGGTGCCTGTGGCAAGGGGAAGGAAATGCCATACACTGACCTGGAAGAGACCACAGGGCCCAGGCACAGTCTGAACCCTTCCCTCAACCCGGCGGTTTTGCTAGCAGGAGTTCAAGCCCAACGAACACAGCCCGGAGACCCCTGCGGCAAAAACGGCTTCCGACGAACAATAGGTGCTTGCTGTGGAACACCTATCCCAAGTGGGGGTAGCCAGCTCAACAAAATGCCACACACCCAGGTGTAAGAAACAACATTGCCCAGCCATGGTCTAAGCCCCTCACCTCGTCCCTGTGCTTTGGGGAGCCGGAGGGACACCCGAGGCCAACGGCCCAGAGACCCCTTTGCAAAAAGCCGGCTTCCCACGGAGACAGTTTTCCTGAGGTGAAGACCCTCTCCCAAGTGGTTGTGGCAAGGTAAAGCCAATGCCCTCCACTTCTCTGGAAGAAACCCCAGTGCCCAGCCATGTTCTAAGCCCTCCCATCCTCCCTGGGATTCTGGCAGCAGGAGTGAAAAGAGAGGAGCAGAGCACTGGGACCCGTTTGACAAAAACCGGCTTCCCACGGGAAAGTCTTTCTCCACGTGCAGACATGCTCCCAGGTGCCTGTGGCAAGGGGAAGGAAGTGCCATACACTGACCTGGAAGAGACCACAGGGCCCAGGCACAGTCTGAACCCTTCCCTCAACCCGGCGGTTTTGCTAGCAGGAGTTCAACCCCAACGAACACAGCCCGGAGACCCCTGGGGCAAAAACGGCTTCCGACAAACAATAGGTGCTTGCTGTGGAACACCTATCCCAAGTGGGGGTAGGCAGCTCAACAAAATGCCACACACCCAGGTGTAAGAAACAACATTGCGCAGGCATGGTCTAAGCCCCTCACCTCGTCCCTGTGCTTTGGGGAGCCGGAGGGACACCCGAGGCGCACGGCCCTGAGACCCCTTTGCAAAAAGCCGGCTTCCCACAGAAACAGTTTTCCTGAGGTGCAGACCCTCTCACAAGTGGTTGTGGCAAGGTAAAGCAAATGCCCTCCAATTCTCTGGAAGAAACCACAGTGCCCAGCCATGTTCTAAGCCCTCCCATCCTCCCTGGGCTTCTGGCAGCAGGAGTGAAAAGAGAGGAGTAGAGCACTGGGACCCGTTTGACAAAACCGGTTTCCCACGGGAAAGTCTTTCTCCACGTGCAGACATGCTCCCAGGTGCCTGTGGCAAGGGGAAGGAAATGCCATACACTGACCTGGAAGAGACCACAGGGCCCAGGCATAGTCTGAACCCTTCCCTCAACCCGGCGGTTTTGCTAGCAGGAGTTCAACCCCAACGAACACAGCCCGGAGACCCCTGGGGCAAAAACGGCTTCCGACGAACAATAGGTGCTTGCTGTGGAACACCTATCCCAAGTGGGGGTAGCCAGCTCAACAAAATGCCACACACCCAGGTGTAAGAAACAACATTGCCCAGGCATGGTCTAAGCCCCTCACCTCGCCCTGTGCTTTGGGGAGCCGGAGGGACACCCGAGGCCCACGGCCCTGAGGCCCCTTTGCAAAAAGCCGGCTTCCCACGGAGACAGTTTTCCTGAGGTGTAGACCCTCTCCCAAGTGGTTGTGGCAAGGTAAAGCCAATGCTCTCCACTTCTCTGGAAGAAACCACAGTGCCCAGCCATGTTCTAAGCCCTCCCATCCTCCCTGGGCTTCTGGCAGCAGGAGTGAAAAGAGAGGAGCAGAGCACTGGGACCCGTTTGACAAAAACCGGCTTCCCACGGGAAAGTCTTTCTCCACGTGCAGACATGCTCCCAGGTGCCTGTGGCAAGGGGAAGGAAATGCCATACACTGACCTGGAAGAGACCACAGGGCCCAGGCACAGTCTGAACCCTTCCCTCAACCCGGCGGTTTTGCTAGCAGGAGTTCAAGCCCAACGAACACAGCCCGGAGACCCCTGGGGCAAAAACGGCTTCCGACGAACAATAGGTGCTTGCTGTGGAACACCTATCCCAAGTGGGGGTAGCCAGCTCAACAAAATGCCACACACCCAGGTGTAAGAAACAACATTGCCCAGGCATGGTCTAAGCCCCTCACCTCGTCCCTGTGCTTTGGGGAGCCGGAGGGACACCCGAGGCCCACGGCCCTGAGACCCCTTTGCAAAAAGCCGGCTTCCCACGGAGGCAGTTTCCCTGAGGTGTACACCCTCTCCCAAGTGGTTGTGGCAAGGTAAAGCCAATGCCCTCCACTTCTCTGGAAGAAACCACAGTGCCCAGCCATGTTCTAAGCCCTCCCATCCTCCCTGGGCTTCTGGCAGCAGGAGTGAATAGAGAGGAGCAGAGCACTGGGACCCGTTTGACAAAAACCGGCTTCCCACGGGAAAGTCTTTCTCCACGTGCAGACATGCTCCCAGGTGCCTGTGGCAAGGGGAAGGAAATGCCATACACTGACCTGGAAGAGACCACAGGGCCCAGGCACAGTCTGAACCCTTCCCTCAACCCGGCGGTTTTGCTAGCAGGAGTTCAACCCCAACGAACACAGCCCGGAGACTCCTGGGGCAAAAACGGCTTCCGACGAACAATAGGTGCTTGCTGTGGAACACCTATCCCAAGTGGGGGTAGGCAGCTCAACAAAATGCCACACACCCAGGTGTAAGAAACAATATTGCCCAGGCATGGTCTAAGCCCCTCACCTCGTCCCTGTGCTTTGGGGAGCCGGAGGGACACCCGAGGCCCACGGCCCTGAGACCCCTTTGCAAAAAGCCGGCTTCCCACGGAAACAGTTTTCCTGAGGTGCAGACCCTATCCCAAGTGGTTGTGGCAAGGTAAAGCCAATGCCCTCCACTTCTCTCGAAGAAACCACAGTGCCCAGGCATGTTCTAAGCCCTCCCATCCTCCCTGGGCTTCTGGCAGCAGGAGTGAATAGAGAGGAGCAGAGCACTGGGACCCGTTTGACAAAAACCGGCTTCCCACGGGAAAGTCTTTCTCCACGTGCAGACATGCTCCCAGGTGCCTGTGGCAAGGGGAAGGAAATGCCATACACTGACCTGGAAGAGACCACAGGGCCCAGGCACAGTCTGAACCCTTCCCTCAACCCGGCGGTTTTGCTAGCAGGAGTTCAACCCCAACGAACACAGCCCGGAGACTCCTGGGACAAAAACGGCTTCCGACGAACAATAGGTGCTTGCTGTGGAACACCTATCCCAAGTGGGGGTAGGCAGCTCAACAAAATGCCACACACCCAGGTGTAAGAAACAACATTGCCCAGGCATGGTCTAAGCCCCTCACCTCGTCCCTGTGCTTTGGGGAGCCGGAGGGACACCCGAGGCCCACGGCCCTGAGACCCCTTTCCAAAAAGCCGGCTTCCCACGGAAACAGTTTTCCTGAGGGGCAGACCCTATCCCAAGTGGTTGTGGCAAGGTAAAGCCAATGCCCTCCACTTCTCTCGAAGAAACCACAGTGCCCAGGCATGTTCTAAGCCCTCCCATCCTCCCTGGGCTTCTGGCAGCAGGAGTGAAAAGAGAGGAGCAGAGCACTGGGAACCGTTTGACAAAAACCGGCTTCCCACGGGAAAGTCTTTCTCCACGTGCAGACATGCTCCCAGGTGCCTCTGGCAAGGGGAAGGAAATGCCATACACTGACCTGGAAGAGACCACAGGGCCCAGGCACTGCCTGAACCCTTCCCTCAACCCGGCGGTTTTGCTAGCAGGAGTTCAAGCCCAACGAACACAGCCCGGAGACCCCTGGGGCAAAAACGGCTTCCGACGAACAATAGGTGCTTGCTGTGGTACACCTATCCCAAGTGGGGGTAGCCAGCTCAACAAAATGCCACACACCCAGGTGTAAGAAACAACATTGTCCAGCCATGGTCTAAGCCCCTCACCTCGTCCCTGTGCTTTGGGGAGCCGGAGGGACACCCGAGGCCCACGGTCCTGAGACCCCTTTGCAAAAAGCCGGCTTCCCACGGAAACAGTTTTCCTGAGGTGCAGACCCTATCCCAAGTGGTTGTGGCAAGGTAAAGCCAATGCCCTCCACTTCTCTGGAAGAAACCACAGTGCCCAGCCATGTTCTAAGCCCTCCCATCCTCCCTGGGCTTCTGGCAGCAGGAGTGAAAAGAGAGGAGCAGAGCACTGGGACCCGTTTGACAAAAACCGGCTTCCCACGGGAAAGTCTTTCTCCACGTGCAGACATGCTCCCAGGTGCCTGTGGCAAGGGGAAGGAAATGCCATACACTGACCTGGAAGAGACCACAGGGCCCAGGCACAGTCTGAACCCTTCCCTCAACCCGGCCGTTTTGCTAGCAGGAGTTCAAGCCCAACGAACACAGCCCGGAGACCCCTGGGGAAAAAACGGCTTCCGACGAACAATAGGTGCTTGCTGTGGAACACCTATCCCAAGTGGGGGTAGCCAGCTCAACAAAATGCCACACACCCAGGTGTAAGAAACAACATTGCCCAGGCATGGTCTAAGCCCCTCACCTCGCCCTGTGCTTTGGGGAGCCGGAGGGACACCCGAGGCCCACGGCCCTGAGGCCCCTTTGCAAAAAGCCGGCTTCCCACGGAGACAGTTTTCCTGAGGTGTAGACCCTCTCCCAAGTGGTTGTGGCAAGGTAAAGCCAATGCTCTCCACTTCTCTGGAAGAAACCACAGTGCCCAGCCATGTTCTAAGCCCTCCCATCCTCCCTGGGCTTCTGGCAGCAGGAGTGAAAAGAGAGGAGCAGAGCACTGGGACCCGTTTGACAAAAACCGGCTTCCCACGGGAAAGTCTTTCTCCACGTGCAGACATGCTCCCAGGTGCCTGTGGCAAGGGGAAGGAAATGCCATACACTGACCTGGAAGAGACCACAGGGCCCAGGCACAGTCTGAACCCTTCCCTCAACCCGGCGGTTTTGCTAGCAGGAGTTCAAGCCCAACGAACACAGCCCGGAGACCCCTGGGGCAAAAACGGCTTCCGACGAACAATAGGTGCTTGCTGTGGAACACCTATCCCAAGTGGGGGTAGCCAGCTCAACAAAATGCCACACACCCAGGTGTAAGAAACAACATTGCCCAGGCATGGTCTAAGCCCCTCACCTCGTCCCTGTGCTTTGGGGAGCCGGAGGGACACCCGAGGCCCACGGCCCTGAGACCCCTTTGCAAAAAGCCGGCTTCCCACGGAGGCAGTTTCCCTGAGGTGTACACCCTCTCCCAAGTGGTTGTGGCAAGGTAAAGCCAATGCCCTCCACTTCTCTGGAAGAAACCACAGTGCCCAGCCATGTTCTAAGCCCTCCCATCCTCCCTGGGCTTCTGGCAGCAGGAGTGAATAGAGAGGAGCAGAGCACTGGGACCCGTTTGACAAAAACCGGCTTCCCACGGGAAAGTCTTTCTCCACGTGCAGACATGCTCCCAGGTGCCTGTGGCAAGGGGAAGGAAATGCCATACACTGACCTGGAAGAGACCACAGGGCCCAGGCACAGTCTGAACCCTTCCCTCAACCCGGCGGTTTTGCTAGCAGGAGTTCAACCCCAACGAACACAGCCCGGAGACTCCTGGGGCAAAAACGGCTTCCGACGAACAATAGGTGCTTGCTGTGGAACACCTATCCCAAGTGGGGGTAGGCAGCTCAACAAAATGCCACACACCCAGGTGTAAGAAACAATATTGCCCAGGCATGGTCTAAGCCCCTCACCTCGTCCCTGTGCTTTGGGGAGCCGGAGGGACACCCGAGGCCCACGGCCCTGAGACCCCTTTGCAAAAAGCCGGCTTCCCACGGAAACAGTTTTCCTGAGGTGCAGACCCTATCCCAAGTGGTTGTGGCAAGGTAAAGCCAATGCCCTCCACTTCTCTCGAAGAAACCACAGTGCCCAGGCATGTTCTAAGCCCTCCCATCCTCCCTGGGCTTCTGGCAGCAGGAGTGAATAGAGAGGAGCAGAGCACTGGGACCCGTTTGACAAAAACCGGCTTCCCACGGGAAAGTCTTTCTCCACGTGCAGACATGCTCCCAGGTGCCTGTGGCAAGGGGAAGGAAATGCCATACACTGACCTGGAAGAGACCACAGGGCCCAGGCACAGTCTGAACCCTTCCCTCAACCCGGCGGTTTTGCTAGCAGGAGTTCAACCCCAACGAACACAGCCCGGAGACTCCTGGGACAAAAACGGCTTCCGACGAACAATAGGTGCTTGCTGTGGAACACCTATCCCAAGTGGGGGTAGGCAGCTCAACAAAATGCCACACACCCAGGTGTAAGAAACAACATTGCCCAGGCATGGTCTAAGCCCCTCACCTCGTCCCTGTGCTTTGGGGAGCCGGAGGGACACCCGAGGCCCACGGCCCTGAGACCCCTTTCCAAAAAGCCGGCTTCCCACGGAAACAGTTTTCCTGAGGGGCAGACCCTATCCCAAGTGGTTGTGGCAAGGTAAAGCCAATGCCCTCCACTTCTCTCGAAGAAACCACAGTGCCCAGGCATGTTCTAAGCCCTCCCATCCTCCCTGGGCTTCTGGCAGCAGGAGTGAAAAGAGAGGAGCAGAGCACTGGGAACCGTTTGACAAAAACCGGCTTCCCACGGGAAAGTCTTTCTCCACGTGCAGACATGCTCCCAGGTGCCTCTGGCAAGGGGAAGGAAATGCCATACACTGACCTGGAAGAGACCACAGGGCCCAGGCACTGCCTGAACCCTTCCCTCAACCCGGCGGTTTTGCTAGCAGGAGTTCAAGCCCAACGAACACAGCCCGGAGACCCCTGGGGCAAAAACGGCTTCCGACGAACAATAGGTGCTTGCTGTGGTACACCTATCCCAAGTGGGGGTAGCCAGCTCAACAAAATGCCACACACCCAGGTGTAAGAAACAACATTGTCCAGCCATGGTCTAAGCCCCTCACCTCGTCCCTGTGCTTTGGGGAGCCGGAGGGACACCCGAGGCCCACGGTCCTGAGACCCCTTTGCAAAAAGCCGGCTTCCCACGGAAACAGTTTTCCTGAGGTGCAGACCCTATCCCAAGTGGTTGTGGCAAGGTAAAGCCAATGCCCTCCACTTCTCTGGAAGAAACCACAGTGCCCAGCCATGTTCTAAGCCCTCCCATCCTCCCTGGGCTTCTGGCAGCAGGAGTGAAAAGAGAGGAGCAGAGCACTGGGACCCGTTTGACAAAAACCGGCTTCCCACGGGAAAGTCTTTCTCCACGTGCAGACATGCTCCCAGGTGCCTGTGGCAAGGGGAAGGAAATGCCATACACTGACCTGGAAGAGACCACAGGGCCCAGGCACAGTCTGAACCCTTCCCTCAACCCGGCCGTTTTGCTAGCAGGAGTTCAAGCCCAACGAACACAGCCCGGAGACCCCTGGGGAAAAAACGGCTTCCGACGAACAATAGGTGCTTGCTGTGGAACACCTATCCCAAGTGGGGATAGCCAGCTCAACAAAATGCCACACACCCAGGTGTAAGAACCTACATTGCCCAGGCATGGTCTAAGCCCCTCACCTCGTCCCTGTGCTTTGGGGAGCCGGAGGGACACCCGAGGCCCACGGCCCTGAGACCCCTTTGCAAAAAGCCGGCTTCCCACGGAGATAGTTTTCCTGATGTGTAGACCCTCTCCCAAGTGGTTGTGGCAAGGTAAAGCCAATGCCCTCCACTTCTGTGGAAGAAACCACAGTGCCCAGCCATGTTCTAAGCCCTCCCATCCTCCCTGGGCTTCTGGCAGCAGGAGTGAAAAGAGAGGAGCAGAGCACTGGGACCCGTTTGACAAAAACCGGCTTCCCACGGGAAAGTCTTTCTCCACGTGCAGACATGCTCCCAGGTGCCTGTGGCAAGGGGAAGGAAATGCCATACACTGACCTGGAAGAGACCACAGGGCCCAGGCACAGTCTGAACCCTTCCCTCAACCCGGCGGTTTTGCTAGCAGGAGTTCAAGCCCAAGGAACACAGCCCGGAGACCCCTGGGGCAAAAACGGCTTCCGACGAACAATAGGTGCTTGCTGTGGAACACCTATCCCAAGTGGGGGTAGCCAGCTCAACAAAATACCACACACCCAGGTGTAAGAAACAACATTGTCCAGCCATGGTCTAAGCCCCTCACCTCGTCCCTGTGCTTTGGGGAGCCGGAGGGACACCCGAGGCCCACGGCCCTGAGACCCCTTTGCAAAAAGCCGGCTTCCCACGGAAACAGTTTTCCTGAGGTGCAGACCCTATCCCAAGTGGTTGTGGCAAGGTAAAGCAAATGCCCTCCACTTCTCTGGAAGAAACCACAGTGCCCAGCCATGTTCTAAGCCCTCCCATCTTCCCTGGGCTTCTGGCAGCAGGAGTGAAAAGAGAGGAGCAGAGCACTGGGACCCGTTTGACAAAAACCGGCTTCCCACGGGAAAGTCTTTCTCCACGTGCAGACATGCTCCCAGGTGCCTGTGGCAAGGGGAAGGAAATGCCATACACTGACCTGGAAGAGACCACAGGGCCCAGGCACAGTCTGAACCCTTCCCTCAACCCGGCGGTTTTGCTAGCAGGAGTTCAAGCCCAACGAACACAGCCCGGAGACCCCTGGGGCAAAAACGGCTTCTGACGAACAATAGGTGCTTGCTGTGGAACACCTACCCCAAGTGGGGGTAGCCAGCTCAACAAAATGCCACACACCCAGGTGTAAGAAACAATATTGCCCAGGCATGGTCTAAGCCCCTCACCTCGTCCCTGTGCTTTGGGGAGCCGGAGGGACACCCGAGGCCCACGGCCCTGAGACCCCTTTGCAAAAAGCCCGCTTCCCACGGAAACAGTTTTCCTGAGGTGCAGACCCTATCCCAAGTGGTTGTGGCAAGGTAATGCAAATGCCCTCCACTTCTCTGGAAGAAACCCCAGTGCCCAGCCATGTTCTAAGCCCACCCATCCTCCCTGGGCTTCTGGCAGCAGGAGTGAAAAGAGAGGAGCAGAGCACTGGGACCAGCTTGACAAAAACCGGCTTCCCACGGGAAAGTCTTTCTCCACGTGCAGACATGCTCCCAGGTGCCTGTGGCAAGGGGAAGGAAATGCCATACACTGACCTGGAAGAGACCACAGGGCCCAGGCACAGTCTGAACCCTTCCCTCAACCCGGCGGTTTTGCTAGCAGGAGTTCAAGCCCAACGAACACAGCCCGGAGACCCCTGGGGCAAAAACGGCTTTCGACGAACAATAGGTGCTTGCTGTGGAACACCTATCCCAAGTAGGGGTAGCCAGCTCAACAAAATGCCACACACCCAGGTGTAAGAAACAACATTGCCCAGGCATGGTCTAAGCCCCTCACCTCGTCCCTGTGCTTTGGGGAGCCGGAGGGACACCCGAGGCCCACGGCCCTGAGACCCCTTTGCAAAAAGCCGGCTTCCCACGGAGACAGTTTTCCTGAGGTGTAGATCCTCTCCCAAGTGGTTGTGGCAAGGTAAAGCCAATGCCCTCCACTTCTGTGGAAGAAAGCACAGTGCCCAGCCATGTTCTAAGCCCTCCCATCCTCCCTGGGCTTCTGGCAGCAGGAGTGAAAAGAGAGGAGCAGAGCACTGGGACCCGTTTGACAAAAACCGGCTTCCCACGGGAAAGTCTTTCTCCACGTGCAGACATGCTCCCAGGTGCCTGTGGCAAGGGGAAGGAAATGCCATACACTGACCTGGAAGAGACCACAGGGCCCAGGCATAGTCTGAACCCTTCCCTCAACCCGGCGGTTTTGCTAGCAGGAGTTCAACCCCAACGAACACAGCCCGGAGACCCCTGGGGCAAAAACGGCTTCCGACGAACAATAGGTGCTTGCTGTGGAACACCTATCCCAAGTGGGGGTAGCCAGCTCAACAAAATGCCACACACCCAGGTGTAAGAAACAACATTGCCCAGGCATGGTCTAAGCCCCTCACCTCGTCCCTGTGCTTTGGGGAGCCGGAGGGACACCCGAGGCCCACGGCCCTGAGACCCCTTTGCAAAAAGCCGGCTTCCCACGGAGACAGTTTTCCTGAGGTGTAGACCCTCTCCCAAGTGGTTGTGGCAAGGTAAAGCCAATGCCCTCCACTTCTGTGGAAGAAACCACAGTGCCCAGCCATGTTCTAAGCCCTCCCATCCTCCCTGGGCTTCTGGCAGCAGGAGTGAAAAGAGAGGAGCAGAGCACTGGGACCCGTTTGACAAACACCGGCTTCCCACGGGAAAGTCTTTCTCCACGTGCAGACATGCTCCCAGGTGCCTGTGGCAAGGGGAAGGAAATGCCATACACTGACCTGGAAGAGACCACAGGGCCCAGGCACAGTCTGAACCCTTCCCTCAACCCGGCGGTTTTGCTAGCAGGAGTTCAAGCCCAACGAACACAGCCCGGAGAGCCCTGGGGCAAAAACGGCTTCTGAGGAACAATAGGTGCTTGCTGTGGAACACCTATCCCAAGTGGGGGTAGCCAGCTCAACAAAATGCCACACACCCAGGTGTAAGAAACAACATTGCCCAGGCATGGTCTAAGCCCCTCACCTCGTCCCTGTGCTTTGGGGAGCCGGAAGGACACCCGAGGCCCACGGCCCTGAGACCCCATTGCAAAAAGCCGGCTTCCCACGGAAACAGTTTTCCTGAGGTGCAGACCCTATCCCAAGTGGTTGTGGCAAGGTAAAGCAAATGCCCTCCACTTCTCTGGAAGAAACCACAGTGCCCAGCCATGTTCTAAGCCCTCCCATTCTCCCTGGGCTTCTGGCAGCAGGAGTGAATAGAGAGGAGCAGAGCACTGGGACCCGTTTGACAAAAACCGGCTTCCCACGGGAAAGTCTTTCTCCACGTGCAGACATGCTCCCAGGTGCCTGTGGCAAGGGGAAGGAAATGCCATACACCGACCTGGAAGAGACCACAGGGCCCAGGCACAGTCTGAACCCTTCCCTCAACCCGGCGGTTTTGCTAACAGGAGCACAACCCCAACGAACATAGCCCGGAGACTCCTGGGGCAAAAACGGCTTCCGACGAACAATAGGTGCTTGCTGTGGAACACCTATCCCAAGTGGGGGTAGCCAGCTCAACAAAATGCCACACACCCAGGTGTAAGAAACAACATTGCCCAGGCATGGTCTAAGCCCCTCACCTCGTCCCTGTGCTTTGGGGAGACGGAGGGACACCCGAGGCCCACGGCCCTGAGACCCCTTTGCAAAAAGCCAGCTTCCCACGGAAACAGTTTTCCTGAGGTGCAGACCCTATCCCAAGTGGTTGTGGCAAGGTAAAGCAAATGCCCTCCACTTCTCTGGAAGAAACCACAGTGCCCAGCCATGTTCTAAGCCCTCCCATCCTCCCTGGGCTTCTGGCAGCAGGAGTGAAAAGAGAGGAGCAGAGCACTGGGACCCGTTTGACAAAAACCGGCTTCCCACGGGAAAGTCTTTCTCCACGTGCAGACATGCTCCCAGGTGCCTGTGGCAAGGGGAAGGAAATGCCATACACAGACCTGGAAGAGACCACAGGGCCCAGGCACAGTCTGAACCCTTCCCTCAACCCGGCGGTTTTGCTAGCAGGAGTTCAAGCCCAACGAACACAGCCCGGAGACCCCTGGGGCAAAAACGGCTTCCGACGAACAATAGGTGCTTGCTGGAACACCTATCCCAAGTGGGGGTAGCCAGCTCAACAAAATGCCACACACCCAGGTGTAAGAAACAACATTGCCCAGGCATGGTCTAAGCCCCTCACCTCGTCCCTGTGCTTTGGGGAGCCGGAGGGACACCCGAGGCCCACGGCCCTGAGACCCCTTTGCAAAAAGCCGGCTTCCCACGGAGACAGTTTTCCTGAGGTGTAGACCCTCGCCCAAGTGGTTGTGGCAAGGTAAAGCCAATGCCCTCCACTTCTGTGGAAGAAACCACAGTGCCCAGCCATGTTCTAAGCCCTCCCATCCTCCCTGGGCTTCTGGCAGCAGGAGTGAAAAGAGAGGAGCAGAGCACTGGGACCCGTTTGACAAAAACCGGCTTCCCACGGGAAAGTCTTTCTCCACGTGCAGACATGCTCCCAGGTGCCTGTGGCAAGGGGAAGGAAATGCCATACACTGACCTGGAAGAGACCACAGGGCCCAGGCACAGTCTGAACCCTTCCCTCAACCCTGCGGTTTTGCTAGCAGGAGTTCAAGCCCAACGAACACAGCCCGGAGACCCCTGGGGCAAAAACGGCTTCCGACGAACAATAGGTGCTTGCTGTGGAACACCTATCCCAAGTGGGGGTAGCCAGCTCAACAAAATGCCACACACCCAGGTGTAAGAAACAACATTGCCCAGGCATGGTCTAAGCCCCTCACCTCGTCCCTGTGCTTTGGGGAGCCGGAGGGACACCCGAGGCCCACGGCCCTGAGACCCCTTTGCAAAAAGCCGGCTTCCCACGGAGACAGTTTTCCTGAGGTGTAGACCCTCGCCCAAGTGGTTGTGGCAAGGTAAAGCCAATGCCCTCCACTTCTGTGGAAGAAACCACAATGCCCAGCCATGTTCTAAGCCCTCCCATTCTCCCTGGGCTTCTGGCAGCAGGAGTGAAAAGAGAGGAGCAGAGCACTGGGACCCGTTTGACAAAAACCGGCTTCCCACGGGAAAGTCTTTCTCCACGTGCAGACATGCTCCCAGGTGCCTGTGGCAAGGGGAAGGAAATGCCATACACTGACCTGGAAGAGACCACAGGGCCCAGGCACAGTCTGAACCCTTCCCTCAACCCGGCGGTTTTGCTAGCAGGAGTTCAAGCCCAACGAACACAGCCCGGAGACCCCTGGGGCAAAAACGGCTTCCGACGAACAATAGGTGCTTGCTGTGGAACACCTATCCCAAGTGGGGGTAGCCAGCTCAACAAAATGCCACACACCCAGGTGTAAGAAACAACATTGCCCAGGCATGGTCTAAGCCCCTCACCTCGTCCCTGTGCTTTGGGGAGCCGGAGGGACACCCGAGGCCCACGGCCCTGAGACCCCTTTGCAAAAAGCCGGCTTCCCACGGAGGCAGTTTCCCTGAGGTGTACACCCTCTCCCAAGTGGTTGTGGCAAGGTAAAGCCAATGCCCTCCACTTCTCTGGAAGAAACCACAGTGCCCAGCCATGTTCTAAGCCCTCCCATCCTCCCTGGGCTTCTGGCAGCAGGAGTGAATAGAGAGGAGCAGAGCACTGGGACCCGTTTGACAAAAACCGGCTTCCCACGGGAAAGTCTTTCTCCACGTGCAGACATGCTCCCAGGTGCCTGTGGCAAGGGGAAGGAAATGCCATACACTGACCTGGAAGAGACCACAGGGCCCAGGCACAGTCTGAACCCTTCCCTCAACCCGGCGGTTTTGCTAGCAGGAGTTCAACCCCAACGAACACAGCCCGGAGACTCCTGGGGCAAAAACGGCTTCCGACGAACAATAGGTGCTTGCTGTGGAACACCTATCCCAAGTGGGGGTAGGCAGCTCAACAAAATGCCACACACCCAGGTGTAAGAAACAATATTGCCCAGGCATGGTCTAAGCCCCTCACCTCGTCCCTGTGCTTTGGGGAGCCGGAGGGACACCCGAGGCCCACGGCCCTGAGACCCCTTTGCAAAAAGCCGGCTTCCCACGGAAACAGTTTTCCTGAGGTGCAGACCCTATCCCAAGTGGTTGTGGCAAGGTAAAGCCAATGCCCTCCACTTCTCTCGAAGAAACCACAGTGCCCAGGCATGTTCTAAGCCCTCCCATCCTCCCTGGGCTTCTGGCAGCAGGAGTGAATAGAGAGGAGCAGAGCACTGGGACCCGTTTGACAAAAACCGGCTTCCCACGGGAAAGTCTTTCTCCACGTGCAGACATGCTCCCAGGTGCCTGTGGCAAGGGGAAGGAAATGCCATACACTGACCTGGAAGAGACCACAGGGCCCAGGCACAGTCTGAACCCTTCCCTCAACCCGGCGGTTTTGCTAGCAGGAGTTCAACCCCAACGAACACAGCCCGGAGACTCCTGGGGCAAAAACGGCTTCCGACGAACAATAGGTGCTTGCTGTGGAACACCTATCCCAAGTGGGGGTAGGCAGCTCAACAAAATGCCACACACCCAGGTGTAAGAAACAACATTGCCCAGGCATGGTCTAAGCCCCTCACCTCGTCCCTGTGCTTTGGGGAGCCGGAGGGACACCCGAGGCCCACGGCCCTGAGACCCCTTTGCAAAAAGCCGGCTTCCCACGGAAACAGTTTTCCTGAGGGGCAGACCCTATCCCAAGTGGTTGTGGCAAGGTAAAGCCAATGCCCTCCACTTCTCTCGAAGAAACCACACTGCCCAGGCATGTTCTAAGCCCTCCCATCCTCCCTGGGCTTCTGGCAGCAGGAGTGAAAAGAGAGGAGCAGAGCACTGGGACCCGTTTGACAAAAACCGGCTTCCCACGGGAAAGTCTTTCTCCACGTGCAGACATGCTCCCAGGTGCCTGTGGCAAGGGGAAGGAAATGCCATACACTGACCTGGAAGAGACCACAGGGCCCAGGCACTGCCTGAACCCTTCCCTCAACCCGGCGGTTTTGCTAGCAGGAGTTCAAGCCCAACGAACACAGCCCGGAGACCCCTGGGGCAAAAACGGCTTCCTACGAACAATAGGTGCTTGCTGTGGAACACCTATCCCAAGTGGGGGTAGCCAGCTCAACAAAATGCCACACACCCAGGTGTAAGAAACAACATTGTCCAGCCATGGTCTAAGCCCCTCACCTCGTCCCTGTGCTTTGGGGAGCCGGAGGGACACCCGAGGCCCATGGCCCTGAGACCCCTTTGCAAAAAGCCGGCTTCCCACGGAAACAGTTTTCCTGAGGTGCAGACCCTATCCCAAGTGGTTGTGGCAAGGTAAAGCCAATGCCCTCCACTTCTCTGGAAGAAACCACAGTGCCCAGCCATGTTCTAAGCCCTCCCATCCTCCCTGGGCTTCTGGCAGCAGGAGTGAAAAGAGAGGAGCAGAGCACTGGGACCCGTTTGACAAAAACCGGCTTCCCACGGGAAAGTCTTTCTCCACGTGCAGACATGCTCCCAGGTGCCTGTGGCAAGGGGAAGGAAATGCCATACACTGACCTGGAAGAGACCACAGGGCCCAGGCACAGTCTGAACCCTTCCCTCAACCCGGCCGTTTTGCTAGCAGGAGTTCAAGCCCAACGAATACAGCCCGGAGACCCCTGGGGAAAAAACGGCTTCCGACGAACAATAGGTGCTTGCTGTGGAACACCTATCCCAAGTGGGGATAGCCAGCTCAACAAAATGCCACACACCCAGGTGTAAGAACCTACATTGCCCAGGCATGGTCTAAGCCCCTCACCTCGTCCCTGTGCTTTGGGGAGCCGGAGGGACAGCCGAGGCCCACGGCCCTGAGACCCCTTTGCAAAAAGCCGGCTTCCCACGGATATAGTTTTCCTGATGTGTAGACCCTCTCCCAAGTGGTTGTGGCAAGGTAAAGCCAATGCCCTCCACTTCTGTGGAAGAAACCACAGTGCCCAGCCATGTTCTAAGCCCTCCCATCCTCCCTGGGCTTCTGGCAGCAGGAGTGAAAAGAGAGGAGCAGAGCACTGGGACCCGTTTGACAAAAACCGGCTTCCCACGGGAAAGTCTTTCTCCACGTGCAGACATGCTCCCAGGTGCCTGTGGCAAGGGGAAGGAAATGCCATACACTGACCTGGAAGAGACCACAGGGCCCAGGCACAGTCTGAACCCTTCCCTCAACCCGGCGGTTTTGCTAGCAGGAGTTCAAGCCCAAGGAACACAGCCCGGAGACCCCTGGGGCAAAAACGGCTTCCGACGAACAATAGGTGCTTGCTGTGGAACACCTATCCCAAGTGGGGGTAGCCAGCTCAACAAAATGCCACACACCCAGGTGTAAGAAACAACATTGCCCAGGCATGGTCTAAGCCCCTCACCTCGTCCCTGTGCTTTGGGGAGCCGGAGGGACACCCGAGGCCCACGGCCCTGAGACCCCTTTGCAAAAAGCCGGCTTCCCACGGAAACAGTTTTCCTGAGGTGCAGACCCTATCCCAAGTGGTTGTGGCAAGGTAAAGCAAATGCCCTCCACTTCTCTGGAAGAAACCACAGTGCCCAGCCATGTTCTAAGCCCTCCCATCCTCCCTGGGCTTCTGGCAGCAGGAGTGAAAAGAGAGGAGCAGAGCACTGGGACCCGTTTGACAAAAACCGGCTTCCCACGGGAAAGTCTTTCTCCACGTGCAGACATGCTCCCAGGTGCCTGTGGCAAGGGGAAGGAAATGCCATACACTGACCTGGAAGAGACCACAGGGCCCAGGCACAGTCTGAACCCTTCCCTCAACCCGGCGGTTTTGCTAGCAGGAGTTCAAGCCCAACGAACACAGCCCGGAGACCCCTGGGGCAAAAACGGCTTCTGACGAACAATAGGTGCTTGCTGTGGAACACCTACCCCAAGTGGGGGTAGCCAGCTCAACAAAATGCCACACACCCAGGTGTAAGAAACAATATTGCCCAGGCATGGTCTAAGCCCCTCACCTCGTCCCTGTGCTTTGGGGAGCCGGAGGGACACCCGAGGCCCACGGCCCTGAGACCCCTTTGCAAAAAGCCCGCTTCCCACGGAAACAGTTTTCCTGAGGTGCAGACCCTATCCCAAGTGGTTGTGGCAAGGTAATGCAAATGCCCTCCACTTCTCTGGAAGAAACCCCAGTGCCCAGCCATGTTCTAAGCCCACCCATCCTCCCTGGGCTTCTGGCAGCAGGAGTGAAAAGAGAGGAGCAGAGCACTGGGACCAGCTTGACAAAAACCGGCTTCCCACGGGAAAGTCTTTCTCCACGTGCAGACATGCTCCCAGGTGCCTGTGGCAAGGGGAAGGAAATGCCATACACTGACCTGGAAGAGACCACAGGGCCCAGGCACAGTCTGAACCCTTCCCTCAACCCGGCGGTTTTGCTAGCAGGAGTTCAAGCCCAACGAACACAGCCCGGAGACCCCTGGGGCAAAAACGGCTTTCGACGAACAATAGGTGCTTGCTGTGGAACACCTATCCCAAGTGGGTGTAGCCAGCTCAACAAAATGCCACACACCCAGGTGTAAGAAACAACATTGCCCAGGCATGGTCTAAGCCCCTCACCTCGTCCCTGTGCTTTGGGGAGCCGGAGGGACACCCGAGGCCCACGGCCCTGAGACCCCTTTGCAAAAAGCCGGCTTCCCACGGAGACAGTTTTCCTGAGGTGTAGACCCTCTCCCAAGTGGTTGTGGCAAGGTAAAGCCAATGCCCTCCACTTCTGTGGAAGAAACCACAGTGCCCAGCCATGTTCTAAGCCCTCCCATCCTCCCTGGGCTTCTGGCAGCAGGAGTGAAAAGAGAGGAGCAGAGCACTGGGACCCGTTTGACAAACACCCGCTTCCCACGGGAAAGTCTTTCTCCACGTGCAGACATGCTCCCAGGTGCCTGTGGCAAGGGGAAGGAAATGCCATACACTGACCTGGAAGAGACCACAGGGCCCAGGCACAGTCTGAACCCTTCCCTCAACCCGGCGGTTTTGCTAGCAGGAGTTCAAGCCCAACGAACACAGCCCGGAGAGCCCTGGGGCAAAAACGGCTTCTGACGAACAATAGGTGCTTGCTGTGGAACACCTATCCCAAGTGGGGGTAGCCAGCTCAACAAAATGCCACACACCCAGGTGTAAGAAACAACATTGCCCAGGCATGGTCTAAGCCCCTCACCTCGTCCCTGTGCTTTGGGGAGCCGGAAGGACACCCGAGGCCCACGGCCCTGAGACCCCATTGCAAAAAGCCGGCTTCCCACGGAAACAGTTTTCCTGAGGTGCAGACCCTATCCCAAGTGGTTGTGGCAAGGTAAAGCAAATGCCCTCCACTTCTCTGGAAGAAACCACAGTGCCCAGCCATGTTCTAAGCCCTCCCATTCTCCCTGGGCTTCTGGCAGCAGGAGTGAATAGAGAGGAGCAGAGCACTGGGACCCGTTTGACAAAAACCGGCTTCCCACGGGAAAGTCTTTCTCCACGTGCAGACATGCTCCCAGGTGCCTGTGGCAAGGGGAAGGAAATGCCATACACCGACCTGGAAGAGACCACAGGGCCCAGGCACAGTCTGAACCCTTCCCTCAACCCGGCGGTTTTGCTAACAGGAGCACAACCCCAACGAACATAGCCCGGAGACTCCTGGGGCAAAAACGGCTTCCGACGAACAATAGGTGCTTGCTGTGGAACACCTATCCCAAGTGGGGGTAGCCAGCTCAACAAAATGCCACACACCCAGGTGTAAGAAACAATATTGCCCAGGCATGGTCTAAGCCCCTCACCTCGTCCCTGTGCTTTGGGGAGACGGAGGGACACCCGAGGCCCACGGCCCTGAGACCCCTTTGCAAAAAGCCGGCTTCCCACGGAAACAGTTTTCCTGAGGTGCAGACCCTATCCCAAGTGGTTGTGGCAAGGTAAAGCAAATGCCCTCCACTTCTCTGGAAGAAACCACAGTGCCCAGCCATGTTCTAAGCCCTCCCATCCTCCCTGGGCTTCTGGCAGCAGGAGTGAAAAGAGAGGAGCAGAGCACTGGGACCCGTTTGACAAAAACCGGCTTCCCACGGGAAAGTCTTTCTCCACGTGCAGACATGCTCCCAGGTGCCTGTGGCAAGGGGAAGGAAATGCCATACACTGACCTGGAAGAGACCACAGGGCCCAGGCACAGTCTGAACCCTTCCCTCAACCCGGCGGTTTTGCTAGCAGGAGTTCAAGCCCAACGAACACAGCCCGGAGACCCCTGGGGCAAAAACGGCTTCCGACGAACAATAGGTGCTTGCTGTGGAACACCTATCCCAAGTGGGGGTAGCCAGCTCAACAAAATGCCACACACCCAGGTGTAAGAAACAACATTGCCCAGGCATGGTCTAAGCCCCTCACCTCGTCCCTGTGCTTTGGGGAGCCGGAGGGACACCCGAGGCCCACGGCCCTGAGACCCCTTTGCAAAAAGCCGGCTTCCCACGGAGACAGTTTTCCTGAGGTGTAGACCCTCGCCCAAGTGGTTGTGGCAAGGTAAAGCCAATGCCCTCCACTTCTGTGGAAGAAACCACAATGCCCAGCCATGTTCTAAGCCCTCCCATTCTCCCTGGGCTTCTGGCAGCAGGAGTGAATAGAGAGGAGCAGAGCACTGGGACCCGTTTGACAAAAACCGGCTTCCCACGGGAAAGTCTTTCTCCACGTGCAGACATGCTCCCAGGTGCCTGTGGCAAGGGGAAGGAAATGCCATACACCGACCTGGAAGAGACCACAGGGCCCAGGCACAGTCTGAACCCTTCCCTCAACCCGGCGGTTTTGCTAACAGGAGCACAACCCCAACGAACACAGCCCGGAGACTCCTGGGGCAAAAACGGCTTCCGACGAACAATAGGTGCTTGCTGTGGAACACCTATCCCAAGTGGGGGTAGCCAGCTCAACAAAATGCCACACACCCAGGTGTAAGAAACAACATTGCCCAGGCATGGTCTAAGCCCCTCACCTCGTCCCTGTGCTTTGGGGAGACGGAGGGACACCCGAGGCCCACGGCCCTGAGACCCCTTTGCAAAAAGCAGGCTTCCCACGGAAACAGTTTTCCTGAGGTGCAGACCCTATCCCAAGTGGTTGTGGCAAGGTAAAGCAAATGCCCTCCACTTCTCTGGAAGAATCCACAGTGCCCAGCCATGTTCTAAGCCCTCCCATCCTCCCTGGGCTTCTGGCAGCAGGAGTGAAAAGAGAGGAGCAGAGCACTGGGACCCGTTTGACAAAAACCGGCTTCCCACGGGAAAGTCTTTCTCCACGTGCAGACATGCTCCCAGGTGCCTGTGGCAAGGGGAAGGAAATGCCATACACAGACCTGGAAGAGACCACAGGGCCCAGGCACAGTCTGAACCCTTCCCTCAACCCGGCGGTTTTGCTAGCAGGAGTTCAAGCCCAACGAACACAGCCCGGAGACCCCTGGGGCAAAAACGGCTTCCGACGAACAATAGGTGCTTGCTGTGGAACACCTATCCCAAGTGGGGGTAGCCAGCTCAACAAAATGCCACACACCCAGGTGTAAGAAACAACATTGCCCAGGCATGGTCTAAGCCCCTCACCTCGTCCCTGTGCTTTGGGGAGCCGGAGGGACACCCGAGGCCCACGGCCCTGAGACCCCTTTGCAAAAAGCCGGCTTCCCACGGAGACAGTTTTCCTGAGGTGTAGACCCTCGCCCAAGTGGTTGTGGCAAGGTAAAGCCAATGCCCTCCACTTCTGTGGAAGAAACCACAGTGCCCAGCCATGTTCTAAGCCCTCCCATCCTCCCTGGGCTTCTGGCAGCAGGAGTGAAAAGAGAGGAGCAGAGCACTGGGACCCGTTTGACAAAAACCGGCTTCCCACGGGAAAGTCTTTCTCCACGTGCAGACATGCTCCCAGGTGCCTGTGGCAAGGGGAAGGAAATGCCATACACTGACCTGGAAGAGACCACAGGGCCCAGGCACAGTCTGAACCCTTCCCTCAACCCGGCGGTTTTGCTAGCAGGAGTTCAAGCCCAAGGAACACAGCCCGGAGACCCCTGGGGCAAAAACGGCTTCCGACGAACAATAGGTGCTTGCTGTGGAACACCTATCCCAAGTGGGGGTAGCCAGCTCAACAAAATGCCACACACCCAGGTGTAAGAAACAACATTGTCCAGCCATGGTCTAAGCCCCTCACCTCGTCCCTGTGCTTTGGGGAGCCGGAGGGACACCCGAGGCCCACGGCCCTGAGACCCCTTTGCAAAAAGCCGGCTTCCCACGGAAACAGTTTTCCTGAGGTGCAGACCCTATCCCAAGTGGTTGTGGCAAGGTAAAGCAAATGCCCTCCACTTCTCTGGAAGAAACCACAGTGCCCAGCCATGTTCTAAGCCCTCCCATCCTCCCTGGGCTTCTGGCAGCAGGAGTGAAAAGAGAGGAGCAGAGCACTGGGACCCGTTTGACAAAAACCGGCTTCCCACGGGAAAGTCTTTCTCCACGTGCAGACATGCTCCCAGGTGCCTGTGGCAAGGGGAAGGAAATGCCATACACTGACCTGGAAGAGACCACAGGGCCCAGGCACAGTCTGAACCCTTCCCTCAACCCGGCGGTTTTGCTAGCAGGAGTTCAAGCCCAACGAACACAGCCCGGAGACCCCTGGGGCAAAAACGGCTTCCGACGAACAATAGGTGCTTGCTGTGGAACACCTATCCCAAGTGGGGGTAGCCAGCTCAACAAAATGCCACACACCCAGGTGTAAGAAACAACATTGCCCAGGCATGGTCTAAGCCCCTCACCTCGTCCCTGTGCTTTGGGGAGCCGGAGGGACACCCGAGGCCCACGGCCCTGAGACCCCTTTGCAAAAAGCCGGCTTCCCACGGAGACAGTTTTCCTGAGGTGTAGACCCTCTCCCAAGTGGTTGTGGCAAGGTAAAGCGAATGCCCTCCACTTCTGTGGAAGAAACCACAGTGCCCAGCCATGTTCTAAGCCCTCCCATCCTCCCTGGGCTTCTGGCAGCAGGAGTGAAAAGAGAGGAGCAGAGCACTGGGACCCGTTTGACAAACACCGGCTTCCCACGGGAAAGTCTTTCTCCACGTGCAGACATGCTCCCAGGTGCCTGTGGCAAGGGGAAGGAAATGCCATACACTGACCTGGAAGAGACCACAGGGCCCAGGCACAGTCTGAACCCTTCCCTCAACCCGGCGGTTTTGCTAGCAGGAGTTCAAGCCCAACGAACACAGCCCGGAGAGCCCTGGGGCAAAAACGGCTTCTGACGAACAATAGGTGCTTGCTGTGGAACACCTATCCCAAGTGGGGGTAGCCAGCTCAACAAAATGCCACACACCCAGGTGTAAGAAACAACATTGACCAGGCATGGTCTAAGCCCCTCACCTCGTCCCTGTGCTTTGGGGAGCCGGAAGGACACCCGAGGCCCACGGCCCTGAGAACCCATTGCAAAAAGCCGGCTTCCCACGGAAACAGTTTCCCTGAGGTGCAGACCCTATCCCAAGTGGTTGTGGCAAGGTAAAGCAAATGCCCTCCACTTCTCTGGAAGAAACCACAGTGCCCAGCCATGTTCTAAGCCCTCCCATTCTCCCTGGGCTTCTGGCAGCAGGAGTGAATAGAGAGGAGCAGAGCACTGGGACCCGTTTGACAAAAACCGGCTTCCCACGGGAAAGTCTTTCTCCACGTGCAGACATGCTCCCAGGTGCCTGTGGCAAGGGGAAGGAAATGCCATACACCGACCTGGAAGAGACCACAGGGCCCAGGCACAGTCTGAACCCTTCCCTCAACCCGGCGGTTTTGCTAACAGGAGCACAACCCCAACGAACATAGCCCGGAGACTCCTGGGGCAAAAACGGCTTCCGACGAACAATACGTGCTTGCTGTGGAACACCTATCCCAAGTGGGGGTAGCCAGCTCAACAAAATGCCACACACCCAGGTGTAAGAAACAACATTGCCCAGGCATGGTCTAAGCCCCTCACCTCGTCCCTGTGCTTTGGGGAGACGGAGGGACACCCGAGGCCCACGGCCCTGAGACCCCTTTGCAAAAAGCCGGCTTCCCACGGAAGCAGTTTTCCTGAGGTGCAGACCCTATCCCAAGTGGTTGTGGCAAGGTAAAGCAAATGCCCTCCACTTCTCTGGAAGTAACCACAGTGCCCAGGCATGTTCTAAGGCCTCCCATCCTCCCTGGGCTTCTGGCAGCAGGAGTGAAAAGAGAGGAGCAGAGCACTGGGACCCGTTTGACAAAAACCGGCTTCCCACGGGAAAGTCTTTCTCCACGTGCAGACATGCTCCCAGGTGCCTGTGGCAAGGGGAAGGAAATGCCATACACTGACCTGGAAGAGACCACAGGGCCCAGGCACAGTCTGAACCCTTCCCTCAACCCGGCGGTTTTGCTAGCAGGAGTTCAACCCCAACGAACACAGCCCGGAGACCCCTGGGGCAAAAACGGCTTCCGACGAACAATAGGTGCTTGCTGTGGAACACCTATCCCAAGTGGGGGTAGCCAGCTCAACAAAATGCCACACACCCAGGTGTAAGAAACAACATTGTCCAGCCATGGTCTAAGCCCCTCACCTCGTCCCTGTGGTTTGGGGAGCCGGAGGGACAGCCGAGGCCCACGGCCCTGAGACCCTTTTGCAAAAAGCCGGCTTCCCACGGAAACAGTTTTCCTGAGGTGCAGACCCTCTCACAAGTGGTTGTGGCAAGGTAAAGCAAATGCCCTCCAATTCTCTGGAAGAAACCACAGTGCCCAGCCATGTTCTAAGCCCTCCCATCCTCCCTGGGCTTCTGGCAGCAGGAGTGAAAAGAGAGGAGCAGAGCACTGGGACCCTTTGACAAAACCGGTTTCCCACGGGAAAGTCTTTCTCCACGTGCAGACATGCTCCCAGGTGCCTGTGGCAAGGGGAAGGAAATGCCATACACTGACCTGGAAGAGACCACAGGGCCCAGGCATAGTCTGAACCCTTCCCTCAACCCGGCGGTTTTGCTAGCAGGAGTTCAAGCCCAACGAACACAGCCCGAGACCCCTGGGGCAAAAACGGCTTCCGACGAACAATAGGTGCTTGCTGTGGAACACCTATCCCAAGTGGGGGTAGCCAGCTCAACAAAATGCCACACACCCAGGTGTAAGAAACAACATTGTCCAGCCATGGTCTAAGCCCCTCACCTCGTCCCTGTGGTTTGGGGAGCCGGAGGGACAGCCGAGGCCCACGGCCCTGAGACCCTTTGCAAAAAGCCGGCTTCCCACGGAAACAGTTTTCCTGAGGTGCAGACCCTCTCACAAGTGGTTGTGGCAAGGTAAAGCAAAAGCCCTCCAATTCTCTGGAAGAAACCACAGTGCCCAGCCATGTTCTAAGCCCTCCCATCCTCCCTGGGCTTCTGGCAGCAGGAGTGAAAAGAGAGGAGCAGAGCACTGGGACCCGTTTGACAAAACCGGCTTCCCACGGGAAAGTCTTTCTCCACGTGCAGACATGCTCCCAGGTGCCTGTGGCAAGGGGAAGGAAATGCCATACACTGACCTGGAAGAGACCACAGGGCCCAGGCATAGTCTGAACCCTTCCCTCAACCCGGCGGTTTTGCTAGCAGGAGTTCAACCCCAACGAACACAGCCCGGAGACCCCTGGGGCAAAAACGGCTTCCGACGAACAATAGGTGCTTGCTGTGGAACACCTATCCCGTGTGGGGGTAGCCAGCTCAACAAAATGCCACACACCCAGGTGTAAGAAACAACATTGCCCAGGCATGGTCTAAGCCCCTCACCTCGTCCCTGTGCTTTGGGGAGCCGGAGGGACACCCGAGGCCCACGGCCCTGAGACCCCTTTGCAAAAAGCCGGCTTCCCACGGAAACAGTTTTCTTGAGGTGCAGACCCTATCCCAAGTGGTTGTGGCAAGGTAAAGCAAATGCCCTCCACTTCTCTGGAAGAAACCCCAGTGCCCAGCCATGTTCTAAGCCCACCCATCCTCCCTGGGCTTCTGGCAGCAGGAGTGAAAAGAGAGGAGCAGAGCACTGGGACCCTTTTGACAAAAACCGGCCTCCCACGGGAAAGTCTTTCTCCACGTGCAGACATGCTCCCAGGTGCCTGTGGCAAGGGGAAGGAAATGCCATACACTGACCTGGAAGAGCCCACAGGGCCCAGTCACTGCCTGAACCCTTCCCTCAACCCGGCGGTTTTGCTAGCAGGAGTTCAAGCCCAACGAACACAGCCCGGAGACCCCTGGGGCAAAAACGGCTTCCGACGAACAATAGGTGCTTGCTGTGGAACACCTATCCCAAGTGGGGGTAGCCAGCTCAACAAAATGCCACACACCCAGGTGTAAGAAACAACATTGTCCAGCCATGGTCTAAGCCCCTCACCTCGTCCCTGTGGTTTGGGGAGCCGGAGGGACAGCCGAGGCCCACGGCCCTGAGACCCTTTGCAAAAAGCCGGCTTCCCACGGAAACAGTTTTCCTGAGGTGCAGACCCTCTCACAAGTGGTTGTGGCAAGGTAAAGCAAAAGCCCTCCAATTCTCTGGAAGAAACCACAGTGCCCAGCCATGTTCTAAGCCCTCCCATCCTCCCTGGGCTTCTGGCAGCAGGAGTGAAAAGAGAGGAGCAGAGCACTGGGACCCGTTTGACAAAACCGGCTTCCCACGGGAAAGTCTTTCTCCACGTGCAGACATGCTCCCAGGTGCCTGTGGCAAGGGGAAGGAAATGCCATACACTGACCTGGAAGAGACCACAGGGCCCAGGCATAGTCTGAACCCTTCCCTCAACCCGGCGGTTTTGCTAGCAGGAGTTCAACCCCAACGAACACAGCCCGGAGACCCCTGGGGCAAAAACGGCTTCCGACGAACAATAGGTGCTTGCTGTGGAACACCTATCCCGTGTGGGGGTAGCCAGCTCAACAAAATGCCACACACCCAGGTGTAAGAAACAACATTGCCCAGGCATGGTCTAAGCCCCTCACCTCGTCCCTGTGCTTTGGGGAGCCGGAGGGACACCCGAGGCCCACGGCCCTGAGACCCCTTTGCAAAAAGCCGGCTTCCCACGGAAACAGTTTTCCTGAGGTGCAGACCCTATCCCAAGTGGTTGTGGCAAGGTAAAGCAAATGCCCTCCACTTCTCTGGAAGAAACCCCAGTGCCCAGCCATGTTCTAAGCCCACCCATCCTCCCTGGGCTTCTGGCAGCAGGAGTGAAAAGAGAGGAGCAGAGCACTGGGACCCTTTTGACAAAAACCGGCCTCCCACGGGAAAGTCTTTCTCCACGTGCAGACATGCTCCCAGGTGCCTGTGGCAAGGGGAAGGAAATGCCATACACTGACCTGGAAGAGACCACAGGGCCCAGTCACTGCCTGAACCCTTCCCTCAACCCGGCGGTTTTGCTAGCAGGAGTTCAAACCCAACGAACACAGCCCGGAGACCCCTGGGGCAAAAACCTCTTCCGACGAACAATAGGTGCTTGCTGTGGAACACCTATCCCAAGTGGGGGTAGCCAGCTCAACAAAATGCCACACACCCAGGTGTAAGAAACAACATTGCCCAGGCATGGTCTAAGCCCCTCACCTCGTCCCTGTGCTTTGGGGAGCCGGAGGGACAGCCGAGGCCCACGGCCCTGAGACCCCTTTGCAAAAAGCCGGCTTCCCACGGAGACAGTTTTCCTGAGGTGTAGACCCTCTCCCAAGTGGTTGTGGCAAGGTAAAGCCAATGCCCTCCACTTCTGTGGAAGAAACCCCAGTGCCCAGCCATGTTCTAAGCCCTCCCATCCTCCCTGGGCTTCTGGCAGCAGGAGTGAAAAGAGAGGAGCAGAGCACTGGGACCCGTTTGACAAAAACCGGCTTCCCACGGGAAAGTCTTTCTCCACGTGCAGACATGCTCCCAGGTGCCTGTGGCAAGGGGAAGGAAATGCCATACACTGACCTGGAAGAGACCACAGGGCCCATGCACAGTCTGAACCCTTCCCTAAACCCGGCGGTTTTGCTAGCAGGAGTTCAAGCCCAACGAACACAGCCCGGAGACCCCTGGGGCAAAAACGGCTTCCGACGAACAATAGGTGCTTGCTGTGGAACACCTATCCCAAGTGGGGGTAGCCAGCTCAACAAAATGCCACACACCCAGGTGTAAGAAACAACATTGTCCAGCCATGGTCTAAGCCCCTCACCTCGTCCCTGTGCTTTGGGGAGCCGGAGGGACACCCGAGGCCCACGGCCCTGAGACCCCTTTGCAAAAAGCCGGCTTCCCACGGAAACAGTTTTCCTGAGGTGCAGACCCTATCCCAAGTGGTTGTGGCAAGGTAAAGCAAATGCCCTCCACTTCTCTGGAAGTAACCACAGTGCCCAGGCATGTTCTAAGGCCTCCCATCCTCCCTGGGCTTCTGGCAGCAGGAGTGAAAAGAGAGGAGCAGAGCACTGGGACCCGTTTGACAAAAACCGGCTTCCCACGGGAAAGTCTTTCTCCACGTGCAGACATGCTCCCAGGTGCCTGTGGCAAGGGGAAGGAAATGCCATACACTGACCTGGAAGAGACCACAGGGCCCAGGCAGAGTCTGAACCCTTCCCTCAACCCGGCGGTTTTGCTAGCAGGAGTTCAACCCCAACGAACACAGCCCGGAGACCCCTGGGGCAATAACGGCTTCCGACGAACAATAGGTGCTTGCTGTGGAACACCTATCCCAAGTGGGGGTAGCCAGCTCAACAAAATGCCACACACCCAGGTGTAAGAAACAACATTGTCCAGCCATGGTCTAAGCCCCTCACCTCGTCCCTGTGGTTTGGGGAGCCGGAGGGACAGCCGAGGCCCACGGCCCTGAGACCCCTTTGCAAAAAGCCGGCTTCCCACGGAAACAGTTTTCCTGAGGTGCAGACCCTCTCACAAGTGGTTGTGGCAAGGTAAAGCAAATGCCCTCCACTTCTCTGAAAGTAACCACAGTGCCCAGGCATGTTCTAAGGCCTCCCATCCTCCCTGGGCTTCTGGCAGCAGGAGTGAAAAGAGAGGAGCAGAGCACTGGGACCCGTTTGACAAAAACCGGCTTCCCACGGGAAAGTCTTTCTCCACGTGCAGACATGCTCCCAGGTGCCTGTGGCAAGGGGAAGGAAATGCCATACACTGACCTGGAAGAGACCACAGGGCCCAGGCACAGTCTGAACCCTTCCCTCAACCCGGCGGTTTTGCTAGCAGGAGTTCAACCCCAACGAACATAGCCAGGAGACCCCTGGGGCAATAACGGCTTCCGACGAACAATAGGTGCTTGCTGTGGAACACCTATCCCAAGTGGGGGTAGCCAGCTCAACAAAATGCCACACACCCAGGTGTAAGAAACAACATTGTCCAGCCATGGTCTAAGCCCCTCACCTCGTCCCTGTGGTTTGGGGAGCCGGAGGGACAGCCGAGGCCCACGGCCCTGAGACCCCTTTGCAAAAAGCCGGCTTCCCACGGAAACAGTTTTCCTGAGGTGCAGACCCTCTCACAAGTGGTTGTGGCAAGGTAAAGCAAATGCCCTCCACTTCTCTGAAAGTAACCACAGTGCCCAGGCATGTTCTAAGGCCTCCCATCCTCCCTGGGCTTCTGGCAGCAGGAGTGAAAAGAGAGGAGCAGAGCAATGGGACCCGTTTGACAAAAACCGGCTTCCCACGGGAAAGTCTTTCTCCACGTGCAGACATGCTCCCAGGTGCCTGTGGCAAGGGGAAGGAAATGCCATACACTGACCTGGAAGAGACCACAGGGCCCAGGCATAGTCTGAACCCTTCCCTCAACCCGGCGGTTTTGCTAGCAGGAGTTCAAGCCCAACGAACACAGCCCGGAGACCCCTGGGGCAAAAACGGCTTCCGACGAACAATAGGTGCTTGCTGTGGAACACCTATCCCAAGTGGGGGTAGGCAGCTCAACAAAATGCCACACACCCAGGTGTAAGAAACAACATTGCCCAGGCATGGTCTAAGCCCCTCACCTCGTCCCTGTGCTTTGGGGAGCCGGAGGGACACCCGAGGCCCACGGCCCTGAGACCCCTTTGCAAAAAGCCGGCTTACCACGGAGATAGTTTTCCTGAGGTGTAGACCCTCTCCCAAGTGGTTGTGGCAAGGTAAAGCCAATGCTCTCCACTTCTCTGGAAGAAACCACAGTGCCCAGCCATGTTCTAAGCCCTCCCATCCTCCCTGGGCTTCTGGCAGCAGGAGTGAAAAGAGAGGAGCAGAGCACTGGGACCCGTTTGACAAAAACCGGCTTCCCACGGGAAAGTCTTTCTCCACGTGCAGACATGCTCCCAGGTGCCTGTGGCAAGGGGAAGGAAGTGCCATACACTGACCTGGAAGAGACCACAGGGCCCAGGCACAGTCTGAACCCTTCCCTCAACCCGGCGGTTTTGCTAGCAGGAGTTCAACCCCAACGAACACAGCCCGGAGACCCCTGGGGCAAAAACGGCTTCCGACAAACAATAGGTGCTTGCTGTGGAACACCTATCCCAAGTGGGGGTAGGCAGCTCAACAAACTGCCACACACCCAGGTGTAAGAAACAACATTGCGCAGGCATGGTCTAAGCCCCTCACCTCGTCCCTGTGCTTTGGGGAGCCGGAGGGACACCCGAGGCGCACGGCCCTGAGACCCCTTTGCAAAAAGCCGGCTTCCCACGGAAACAGTTTTCCTGAGGTGCAGACCCTATCCCAAGTGGTTGTGGCAAGGTAAAGCCAATGCCCTCCACTTCTCTGGAAGAAACCACAGTGCCCAGGCATGTTCTAAGCCCTCCCATCCTCCCTGGGCTTCTGGCAGCAGGAGTGAAAAGAGAGGAGCAGAGCACTGGGACCCGTTTGACAAAAACCGGCTTCCCACGGGAAAGTCTTTCTCCACGTGCAGACATGCTCCCAGGTGCCTGTGGCAAGGGGAAGGAAATGCCATACACTGACCTGGAAGAGACCACAGGGCCCAGGCACAGTCTGAACCCTTCCCTCAACCCGGCGGTTTTGCTAGCAGGAGTTCAAACCCAACGAACACAGCCCGGAGACCACTGGGGCAAAAACGGCTTCCGACGAACAATAGGTGCTTGCTGTGGAACACCTACCCCAAGTGGGGGTAGCCAGCTCAACAAAATGCCACACACCCAGGTGTAAGAAACAACATTGCCCAGGCATGGTCTAAGCCCCTCACCTCGTCCCTGTGCTTTGGGGAGCCGGAGGGACACCCGAGGCCCACGGCCCTGAGACCCCTTTGCAAAAAGCCGGCTTCCCACGGAAACAGTTTTCCGGAGGGGCAGACCCTATCCCAAGTGGTTGTGGCAAGGTAAAGCCAATGCCCTCCACTTCTCTGGAAGAAACCACAGTGCCCAGGCATGTTCTAAGCCCTCCCATCCTCCCTGGGCTTCTGGCAGCAGGAGTGAAAAGAGAGGAGCAGAGCACTGGGACCCGTTTGACAAAAACCGGCTTCCCACGGGAAAGTCTTTCTCCACGTGCAGACATGCTCCCAGGTGCCTGTGGCAAGGGGAAGGAAATGCCATACACTGACCTGGAAGAGACCACAGGGCCCAGGCACTGCCTGAACCCTTCCCTCAACCCGGCGGTTTTGCTAGCAGGTGTTCAAGCCCAACGAACACAGCCCGGAGACCACTGGGGCAAAAACGGCTTCCGACGAACGATAGGTGCTTGCTGTGGAACACCTACCCCAAGTGGGGGTAGCCAGCTCAACAAAATGCCACACTTCCAGGTGTAAGAAACAACATTGCCCAGGCATGGTCTAAGCCCCTCACCTCGTCCCTGTGCTTTGGGGAGCCGGAGGGACACCCGAGGCCCACGGCCCTGAGACCCCTTTGCAAAAAGCCGGCTTCCCACGGAAACAGTTTTCCTGAGGTGCAGACCCTATCCCAAGTGGTTGTGGCAAGGTAAAGCAAATGCCCTCCACTTCTCTGGAAGAAACCACAGTGCCCAGCCATGTTCTAAGCCCTCCCATCCTCCCTGGGCTTCTGGCAGCAGGAGTGAAAAGAGAGGACCAGAGCACTGGGACGCGTTTGACAAAAACCGGCTTCCCACGGGAAAGTCTTTCTCCACGTGCAGACATGCTCCCAGGTGCCTGTGGCAAGGGGAAGGAAATGCCATACACTGACCTGGAAGAGACCACAGGGCCCAGGCACAGTCTGAACCCTTCCCTCAACCCGGCGGTTTTGCTAGCAGGAGTTCAACCCCAACGAACACAGCCCGGAGACCCCTGGGGCAAAAACGGCTTCCGACGAACAATAGGTGCTTGCTGTGGAACACCTATCCCAAGTGGGGGTAGCCAGCTCAACAAAATGCCACACACCCAGGTGTAAGAAACAACATTGCCCAGGCATGGTCTAAGCCCCTCACCTCGTCCCTGTGCTTTGGGGAGCCGGAGGGACACCCGAGGCCCACGGCCCTGAGACCCCTTTGCAAAAAGCCGGCTTCCCACGGAGACAGTTTTCCTGAGGTAAAGACCCTCTCCCAAGTGGTTGTGGCAAGGTAAAGCCAATGCCCTCCACTTCTCTGGAAGAAACCACAGTGCCCAGCCATGTTCTAAGCCCTCCCATCCTCCCTGGGCTTCTGGCAGCAGGAGTGAAAAGGGAGGAGCAGAGCACTGGGACCCGTTTGACAAAAACCGGCTTCCCACGGGAAAGTCTTTCTCCACGTGCAGACATGCTCCCAGGTGCCTGTGGCAAGGGGAAGGAAATGCCATACACTGACCTGGAAGAGACCACAGGGCCCAGGCACAGTCTGAACCCTTCCCTCAACCCGGCGGTTTTGCTAGCAGGAGTTCAACCCCAACGAACACAGCCCGGAGACCCCTGGGGCAATAACGGCTTCCGACGAACAATAGGTGCTTGCTGTGGAACACCTATCCCAAGTGGGGGTAGCCAGCTCAACAAAATGCCACACACCCAGGTGTAAGAAACAACATTGCCCAGGCATGGTCTAAGCCCCTCACCTCGTCCCTGTGGTTTGGGGAGCCGGAGGGACAGCCGAGGCCCACGGCCCTGAGACCCCTTTGCAAAAAGCCGGCTTCCCACGGAAACAGTTTTCCGGAGGTGCAGACCCTCTCACAAGTGGTTGTGGCAAGGTAAAGCAAATGCCCTCCAATTCTCTGGAAGAAACCACAGTGCCCAGCCATGTTCTAAGCCCTCCCATCCTCCCTGGGCTTCTGGCAGCAGGAGTGAAAAGAGAGGAGCAGAGCACTGGGACCCGTTTGACAAAACCGGTTTCCCACGGGAAAGTCTTTCTCCACGTGCAGACATGCTCCCAGGTGCCTGTGGCAAGGGGAAGGAAATGCCATACACTGACCTGGAAGAGACCACAGGGCCCAGGCATAGTCTGAACCCTTCCCTCAACCCGGCGGTTTTGCTAGCAGGAGTTCAACCCCAACGAACACAGCCCGGAGACCCCTGGGGCAAAAACGGCTTCCGACAAACAATAGGTGCTTGCTGTGGAACACCTATCCCAAGTGGGGGTAGGCAGCTCAACAAAATGCCACACACCCAGGTGTAAGAAACAACATTGCCCAGGCATGGTCTAAGCCCCTCACCTCGTCCCTGTGCTTTGGGGAGCCGGAGGGACACCCGAGGCCCACGGCCCTGAGACCCCTTTGCAAAAAGCCGGCTTCCCACGGAAATAGTTTTCCTGAGGTGCAGACCCTATCCCAAGTGGTTGTGGCAAGGTAAAGCCAATGCCCTCCACTTCTCTGGAAGAAACCACAGTGCCCAGGCATGTTCTAAGCCCTCCCATCCTCCCTGGGCTTCTGGCAGCAGGAGTGAAAAGAGAGGAGCAGAGCACTGGGACCCGTTTGACAAAAACCGGCTTCCCACGGGAAAGTCTTTCTCCACGTGCAGACATGCTCCCAGGTGCCTGTGGCAAGGGGAAGAAAATGCCATACACTGACCTGGAAGAGACCACAGGGCCCAGGCACTGCCTGAACCCTTCCCTCAACCCGGCGGTTTTGCTAGCAGGTGTTCAAGCCCAACGAACACAGCCCGGAGACCACTGGGGCAAAAACGGCTTCCGACGAACGATAGGTGCTTGCTGTGGAACACCTACCCCAAGTGGGGGTAGCCAGCTCAACAAAATGCCACACTTCCAGGTGTAAGAAACAACATTGCCCAGGCATGGTCTAAGCCCCTCACCTCGTCCCTGTGCTTTGGGGAGCCGGAGGGACACCCGAGGCCCACGGCCCTGAGACCCCTTTGCAAAAAGCCGGCTTCCCACGGAAACAGTTTTCCTGAGGTAAAGACTCTATCCCAAGTGGTTGTGGCAAGGTAAAGCAAATGCCCTCCACTTCTCTGGAAGAAACCACAATGCCCAGCCATGTTCTAAGCCCTCCCATCCTCCCTGGGCTTCTGGCAGCAGGAGTGAAAAGAGAGGACCAGAGCACTGGGACGCGTTTGACAAAAACCGGCTTCCCACGGGAAAGTCTTTCTCCACGTGCAGACATGCTCCCAGGTGCCTGTGGCAAGGGGAAGGAAATGCCATACACTGACCTGGAAGAGACCACAGGGCCCAGGCACAGTCTGAACCCTTCCCTCAACCCGGCGGTTTTGCTAGCAGGAGTTCAACCCCAACGAACACAGCCCGGAGACCCCTGGGGCAAAAACGGCTTCCGACGAACAATAGGTGCTTGCTGTGGAACACCTATCCCAAGTGGGGGTAGCCAGCTCAACAAAATGCCACACACCCAGGTGTAAGAAACAACATTGCCCAGGCATGGTCTAAGCCCCTCACCTCGTCCCTGTGCTTTGGGGAGCCGGAGGGACACCCGAGGCCCACGGCCCTGAGACCCCTTTGCAAAAAGCCGGCTTCCCACGGAGACAGTTTTCCTGAGGTGTAGACCCTCTCCCAAGTGGTTGTGGCAAGGTAAAGCCAATGCCCTCCACTTCTCTGGAAGAAACCACAGTGCCCAGCCATGTTCTAAGCCCTCCCATCCTCCCTGGGCTTCTGGCAGCAGGAGTGAAAAGAGAGGAGCAGAACACTGGGACCCGTTTGACAAAAACCGGCTTCCCACGGGAAAGTCTTTCTCCACGTGCAGACATGCTCCCAGGTGCCTGTGGCAAGGGGAAGGAAATGCCATACACTGACCTGGAAGAGACCACAGGGCCCAGGCACAGTCTGAACCCTTCCCTCAACCCGGCGGTTTTGCTAGCAGGAGTTCAACCCCAACGAACACAGCCCGGAGACCCCTGGGGCAATAACGGCTTCCGACGAACAATAGGTGCTTGCTGTGGAACACCTATCCCAAGTGGGGGTAGCCAGCTCAACAAAATGCCACACACCCAGGTGTAAGAAACAACATTGCCCAGGCATGGTCTAAGCCCCTCACCTCGTCCCTGTGGTTTGGGGAGCCGGAGGGACAGCCGAGGCCCACGGCCCTGAGACCCCTTTGCAAAAAGCCGGCTTCCCACGGAGACAGTTTTCCTGAGGTGTAGACCCTCTCCCAAGTGGTTGTGGCAAGGTAAAGCCAATGCCCTCCACTTCTCTGGAAGAAACCACAGTGCCCAGCCATGTTCTAAGCCCTCCCATCCTCCCTGGGCTTCTGGCAGCAGGAGTGAATAGAGAGGAGCAGAGCACTGGGACCCGTTTGACAAAAACCGGCTTCCCACGGGAAAGTCTTTCTCCACGTGCAGACATGCTCCCAGGTGCCTGTGGCAAGGGGAAGGAAATGCCATACACTGACCTGGAAGAGACCACAGGGCCCAGGCACAGTCTGAACCCTTCCCTCAACCCGGCGGTTTTGCTAGCAGGAGTTCAACCCCAACGAACACAGCCCGGAGACTCCTGGGGCAAAAACGGCTTCCGACGAACAATAGGTGCTTGCTGTGGAACACCTATCCCAAGTGGGGGTAGGCAGCTCAACAAAATGCCACACACCCAGGTGTAAGAAACAATATTGCCCAGGCATGGTCTAAGCCCCTCACCTCGTCCCTGTGCTTTGGGGAGCCGGAGGGACACCCGAGGCCCACGGCCCTGAGACCCCTTTGCAAAAAGCCGGCTTCCCACGGAAACAGTTTTCCTGAGGTGCAGACCCTATCCCAAGTGGTTGTGGCAAGGTAAAGCCAATGCCCTCCACTTCTCTCGAAGAAACCACAGTGCCCAGGCATGTTCTAAGCCCTCCCATCCTCCCTGGGCTTCTGGCAGCAGGAGTGAATAGAGAGGAGCAGAGCACTGGGACCCGTTTGACAAAAACCGGCTTCCCACGGGAAAGTCTTTCTCCACGTGCAGACATGCTCCCAGGTGCCTGTGGCAAGGGGAAGGAAATGCCATACACTGACCTGGAAGAGACCACAGGGCCCAGGCACAGTCTGAACCCTTCCCTCAACCCGGCGGTTTTGCTAGCAGGAGTTCAACCCCAACGAACACAGCCCGGAGACTCCTGGGGCAAAAACGGCTTCCGACGAACAATAGGTGCTTGCTGTGGAACACCTATCCCAAGTGGGGGTAGGCAGCTCAACAAAATGCCACACACCCAGGTGTAAGAAACAACATTGCCCAGGCATGGTCTAAGCCCCTCACCTCGTCCCTGTGCTTTGGGGAGCCGGAGGGACACCCGAGGCCCACGGCCCTGAGACCCCTTTGCAAAAAGCCGGCTTCCCACGGAAACAGTTTTCCTGAGGTGCAGACCCTATCCCAAGTGGTTGTGGCAAGGTAAAGCCAATGCCCTCCACTTCTCTGGAAGAAACCACAGTGCCCAGCCATGTTCTAAGCCCTCCCATCCTCCCTGGGCTTCTGGCAGCAGGAGTGAAAAGAGAGGAGCAGAGCACTGGGACCCGTTTGACAAAAACCGGCTTCCCACGGGAAAGTCTTTCTCCACGTGCAGACATGCTCCCAGGTGCCTCTGGCAAGGGGAAGGAAATGCCATACACTGACCTGGAAGAGACCACATGGCCCAGGCACTGCCTGAACCCTTCCCTCAACCCGGCGGTTTTGCCAGCAGGAGTTCAAGCCCAACGAACACAGCCCGGAGACCCCTGGGGCAAAAACGGCTTCCGACGAACAATAGGTGCTTGCTGTGGTACACCTATCCCAAGTGGGGGTAGCCAGCTCAACAAAATGCCACACACCCAGGTGTAAGAAACAACATTGTCCAGCCATGGTCTAAGCCCCTCACCTCGTCCCTGTGCTTTGGGGAGCCGGAGGGACAGCCGAGGCCCACGGCCCTGAGACCCCTTTGCAAAAAGCCGGCTTCCCACGGAGATAGTTTTCCTGATGTGTAGACCCTCTCCCAAGTGGTTGTGGCAAGGTAAAGCCAATGCCCTCCACTTCTGTGGAAGAAACCACAGTGCCCAGCCATGTTCTAAGCCCTCCCATCCTCCCTGGGCTTCTGGCAGCAGGAGTGAAAAGAGAGGAGCAGAGCACTGGGACCCGTTTGACAAAAACGGGCTTCCCACGAGAAAGTCTTTCTCCACGTGCAGACATGCTCCCAGGTGCCTGTGGCAAGGGGAAGGAAATGCCATACACTGACCTGGAAGAGACCACAGGGCCCAGGCACAGTCTGAACCCTTCCCTCAACCCGGCGGTTTTGCTAGCAGGAGTTCAACCCCAACGAACACAGCCCGGAGACCCCTGGGGCAAAAACGGCTTCCGACGAACAATAGGTGCTTGCTGTGGAACACCTATCCCAAGTGGGAGTAGCCAGCTCAACAAAATGCCACACACCTAGGTGTAAGAAGCAACATTGCCCAGGCATGGTCTAAGCCCCTCACCTCGTCCCTGTGCTTTGGGGAGCCGGAGGGACACCCGAGGCCCACGGCCCTGAGACCCCTTTGCAAAAAGCCGGCTTCCCACGGAGACAGTTTTCCTGAGGTGTAGACCCTCTCCCAAGTGGTTGTGGCAAGGTAAAGCCAATGCCCTCCACTTCTGTGGAAGAAACCACAGTGCCCAGCCATGTTCTAAGCCCTCCCATCCTCCCTGGGCTTCTGGCAGCAGGAGTGAAAAGAGAGGAGCAGAGCACTGGGACCCGTTTGACAAAAACCGGCTTCCCACGGGAAAGTCTTTCTCCACGTGCAGACATGCTCCCAGGTGCCTGTGGCAAGGGGAAGGAAATGCCATACACTGACCTGGAAGAGACCACAGGGCCCAGGCACAGTCTGAACCCTTCCCTCAACCCGGCGGTTTTGCTAGCAGGAGTTCAAGCCCAACGAACACAGCCCGGAGAGCCCTGGGGCAAAAACGGCTTCTGACGAACAATAGGTGCTTGCTGTGGAACACCTATCCCAAGTGGGGGTAGCCAGCTCAACAAAATGCCACACACCCAGGTGTAAGAAACAACATTGCCCAGGCATGGTCTAAGCCCCTCACCTCGTCCCTGTGCTTTGGGGAGCCGGAGGGACACCCGAGGCCCACGGCCCTGAGACCCCTTTGCAAAAAGCCGGCTTCCTACGGAGACAGTTTTCCTGAGGTGCAGATCCTATCCCAAGTGGTTGTGGCAAGGTAAAGCCAATGCCCTCCACTTCTCTCGAAGAAACCACAGTGCCCAGGCATGTTCTAAGCCCTCCCATCCTACCTGGGCTTCTGGCAGCAGGAGTGAAAAGAGAGGAGCAGAGCACTGGGACCCGTTTGACAAAAACTGGCTTCCAACGGGAAAGCCTTTCTCCACGTGCAGACATGCTCCCAGGTGCCTGTGGCAAGGGGAAGGAAATGCCATACACTGACCTGGAAGAGACCACAGGGCCCAGGCAGTCTGAACCCTTCCCTCAACCCGGCGGTTTTGCTAGCAGGAGTTCAAGCGCAACGAACACAGCCCGGAGACCCATGGGGCAAAAACGTCTTCCGACAAACAATAGGTGCTTGCTGTGGAACACCTACCCCAAGTGGGGGTAGCCAGCTCAACAAAATGCCACACACCCAGGTGTAAGAAACAACATTGCCCAGGCATGGTCTAAGCCCCTCACCTCGTCCCTGTGCTTTGGGGAGCCGGAGAGACACCCGAGGCCCACGGCCCTGAGACCCCTTTACAAAAAGCCGGCTTCCCACGGAAAGAGTTTTCCTGAGGTGCGGACCCTATCCCAAGTGGTTGTGGCAAGGTAAAGCCAATGCCCTCCACTTCTCTGGAAGAAACCACAGTGCCCAGCCATGTTCTAAGCCCTCCCATCCTCCCTGGGCTTCTGGCAGCAGGAGTGAAAAGAGAGGAGCAGAGCACTGGGACCCGTTTGACAAAAACCGGCTTCCCACGGGAAAGTCTTTCTCCACGTGCAGACATGCTCCCAGGTGCCTGTGGCAAGGGGAAGGAAATGCCATACACTGACCTGGAAGAGACCACAGGGCCCAGGCACAGTCTGAACCCTTCCCTCAACCCGGCGGTTTTGCTAGCAGGAGTTCAACCCCAACGAACACAGCCCGGAGACCCCTGGGGCAAAAACGGCTTCCGACGAACAATAGGTGCTTGCTGTGGAACACCTATCCCAAGTGGGAGTAGGCAGCTCAACAAAATGCCACACACCTAGGTGTAAGAAGCAACATTGCCCAGGCATGGTCTAAGCCCCTCACCTCGTCCCTGTGCTTTGGGGAGCCGGAGGGACACCCGAGGCCCACGGCCCTGAGACCCCTTTGCAAAAAGCCAGCTTCCCACGGAAACAGTTTTCCTGAGGTGCAGACCCTATCCCAAGTGGTTGTGGCAAGGTAAAGCAAATGCCCTCCACTTCTCTGGAAGAATCCACAGTGCCCAGCCATGTTCTAAGCCCTCCCATCCTCCCTGGGCTTCTGGCAGCAGGAGTGAAAAGAGAGGAGCAGAGCACTGGGACCCGTTTGACAAAAACCGGCTTCCCACGGGAAAGTCTTTCTCCACGTGCAGACATGCTCCCAGGTGCCTGTGGCAAGGGGAAGGAAATGCCATACACTGACCTGGAAGAGACCACAGGGCCCAGGCACAGTCTGAACCCTTCCCTCAACCCGGCGGTTTTGCTAGCAGGAGTTCAACCCCAACGAACACAGCCCGGAGACCCCTGGGGCAAAAACGGCTTCCGACGAACAATAGGTGCTTGCTGTGGAACACCTACCCCAAGTGGGGGTAGCCAGCTCAACAAAATGCCACACACCCAGGTGTAAGAAACAACATTGCCCAGGCATGGTCTAAGCCCCTCACCTCGTCCCTGTGGTTTGGGGAGCCGGAGGGACACCCGAGGCCCACGGCCCTGAGACCCCTTTGCAAAAAGCCGGCTTCCCACGGAAACAGTTTTCCTGAGGTGCAGACCCTATCCCAAGTGGTTGTGGCAAGGTAAAGCAAATGCCCTCCACTTCTCTGGAAGAAACCCCAGTGCCCAGCCATGTTCTAAGCCCTCCCATCCTCCCTGGGATTCTTGCAGCAGGAGTGAAAAGAGAGGAGCAGAGCACTGGGACCCGCTTGACAAAAACCGGCTTCCCACGGGAAAGTCTTTCTCCACGTGCAGACATGCTCCCAGGTGCCTGTGGCAAGGGGAAGGAAATGCCATACACTGACCTGGAAGAGACCACAGGGCCCAGGCACAGTCTGAACCCTTCCCTCAACCCGGCGGTTTTGCTAGCAGGAGTTCAACCCCAACGAACACAGCCCGGAGACCCCTGGGGCAATAACGGCTTCCGACGAACAATAGGTGCTTGCTGTGGAACACCTATCCCAAGTGGGGGTAGCCAGCTCAACAAAATAATCACACACCCAGGTGTAAGAAACAACATTGTCCAGCCATGGTCTAAGCCCCTCACCTCGTCCCTGTGGTTTGGGGAGCCGGAGGGACACCCGAGGCCCACGGCCCTGAGACCCCTTTGCAAAAAGCCGGCTTCCCACGGAAACAGTTTTCCTGAGGTGAAGACCCTCTCACAAGTGGTTGTGGCAAGGTAAAGCAAATGCCCTCCAATTCTCTGGAAGAAACCACAGTGCCCAGCCATGTTCTAAGCCCTCCCATCCTCCCTGGGCTTCTGGCAGCAGGAGTGAAAAGAGAGGAGCAGAGCACTGGGACCCGTTTGACAAAACCGGCTTCCCACGGGAAAGTCTTTCTCCACGTGCAGACATGCTCCCAGGTGCCTGTGGCAAGGGGAAGGAAGTGCCATACACTGACCTGGAAGAGACCACAGGGCCCAGGCATAGTCTGAACACTTCCCTCAACCCGGCGGTTTTGCTAGCAGGAGTTCAACCCCAACGAACACAGCCCGGAGACCCCTGGGGCAAAAACGGCTTCCGACGAACAATAGGTGCTTGCTGTGGAACACCTATCCCAAGTGGGGGTAGCAAGCTCAACAAAATGCCACACACCCAGGTGTAAGAAACAACATTGCCCAGGCATGGTCTAAGCCCCTCACCTCGTCCCTGTGCTTTGGGGAGCCGGAGGGACACCCGAGGCCCACGGCCCTGAGACCCCTTTGCAAAAAGCCGGCTTCCCACGGAATCAGTTTTCCTGAGGTGCAGACCCTATCCCAAGTGGTTGTGGCAAGGTAAAGCAAATGCCCTCCACTTCTCTGGAAGAAACCACAGTGCCCAGCCATGTTCTAAGCCCTCCCATCCTCCCTGGGCTTCTGGCAGCAGGAGTGAAAAGAGAGGAGCAGAGCACTGGGACCCGTTTGACAAAAACCGGCTTCCCACGGGAAAGTCTTTCTCCACGTGCAGACATGCTCCCAGGTGCCTGTGGCAAGGGGAAGGAAATGCCATACACTGACCTGGAAGAGACCACAGGGCCCAGGCACAGTCTGAACCCTTCCCTCAACCCGGCGGTTTTGCTAGCAGGAGTTCAACCCCAAGGAACACAGCCCGGAGAGCCCTGGGGCAAAAACGGCTTCTGACGAACAATAGGTGCTTGCTGGGAACACCTACTCCAAGTGGGGGTAGCCAGCTCAACAAAATGCCACACACCCAGGTGTAAGAAACAACATTGCCCAGGCATGGTCTAAGCCCCTCACCTCGTCCCTGTGCTTTGGGGAGCCGGAGGGACACCCGAGGCCCACGGCCCTGAGACCCCTTTGCAAAAAGCCGGCTTCCCACGGAGACAGTTTTCCTGAGGTGTAGACCCTCTCCCAAGTGGTTGTGGCAAGGTAAAGCCAATGCCCTCCACTTCTCTGGAAGAAACCAGAGTGCCCAGGCATGTTCTAAGCCCTCCCATCCTCCCTGGGCTTCTGGCAGCAGGAGTGAAAAGAGAGGAGCAGAGCGCTGGGACCCGTTTGACAAAAACTGGCTTCCAACGGGAAAGCCTTTCTCCACGTGCAGACATGCTCCCAGGTGCCTGTGGCAAGGGGAAGGAAATGCCATACACTGACCTGGAAGAGACCACAGGGCCCAGGCACAGTCTGAACCCTTCCCTCAACCCGGCGGTTTTGCTAGCAGGAGTTCAAGCCCAAAGAACACAGCCCGGAGACCCCTGGGGCAAAAACGGCTTCCGACGAACAATAGGTGCTTGCTGTGGAACACCTACCCCAAGTGGGGGTAGCCAGCTCAACAAAATGCCACACACCCAGGTGTAAGAAACAACATTGCCCAGGCATGGTCTAAGCCCCTCACCTCGTCCCTGTGCTTTGGGGAGCCGGAGGGACACCCGAGGCCCACGGCCCTGAGACCCCTTTGCAAAAAGCCGGCTTCCCACGGAAACAGTTTTCCTGAGGTGCAGACCGTATCCCAAGTGGTTGTGGCAAGGTAAAGCAAATGCACTCCACTTCTCTGGAAGAAACCACAGTGCCCAGCCATGTTCTAAGCCCTCCCATCCTCCCTGGGCTTCTGGCAGCAGGAGTGAAAAGAGAGGAGCAGAGCACTGGGACCCGTTTGACAAAAACCGGCTTCCCACGGGAAAGTCTTTCTCCACGTGCAGACATGCTCCCAGGTGCCTGTGGCAAGGGGAAGGAAATGCCATACACTGACCTGGAAGAGACCACAGGGCCCAGGCACAGTCTGAACCCTTCCCTCAACCCGGCGGTTTTGCTAGCAGGAGTTCAAGCCCAAGGAACACAGCCCGGAGAGCCCTGGGGCAAAAACGGCTTCTGACGAACAATAGGTGCTTGCTGTGGAACACCTACCCCAAGTGGGGGTAGCCACCTCAACAAAATGCCACACACCCAGGTGTAAGAAACAACATTGCCCAGGCATGGTCTAAGCCCCTCACCTTGTCCCTGTGCTTTGGGGAGCCGGAGGGACACCCGAGGCCCACGGCCCTGAGACCCCTTTGCAAAAAGCCGGCTTCCCACGGAGACAGTTTTCCTGAGGTGTAGACCCTCTCCCAAGTGGTTGTGGCAAGGTAAAGCCAATGCCCTCCACTTCTCTGGAAGAAACCACAGTGCCCAGGCATGTTCTAAGCCCTCCCATCCTCCCTGGGCTTCTGGCAGCAGGAGTGAAAAGAGAGGAGCAGAGCACTGGGACCCGTTTGACAAAAACTGGCTTCCAACGGGAAAGCCTTTCTCCACGTGCAGACATGCTCCCAGGTGCCTGTGGCAAGGGGAAGGAAATGCCATACACTGACCTGGAAGAGACCACAGGGCCCAGGCACAGTCTGAACCCTTCCCTCAACCCGGCGGTTTTGCTAGCAGGAGTTCAAGCCCAACGAACACAGCCCGGAGACCCCTGGGGCAAAAACGGCTTCCGACGAACAATAGGTGCTTGCTGTGGAACACCTACCCCAAGTGGGGGTAGCCAGCTCAACAAAATGCCACACACCCAGGTGTAAGAAACAACATTGCCCAGGCATGGTCTAAGCCCCTCACCTCGTCCCTGTGCTTTGGGGAGCCGGAGGGACAGCCGAGGCCCACGGCCCTGAGACCCCTTTGCAAAAAGCCGGCTTCCCACGGAGACAGTTTTCCTGAGGTGCAGACCCTCTCCCAAGTGGTTGTGGCAAGATAAAGCCAATGCCCTCCACTTCTCTGGAAGAAACCACAGTGCCCAGGCATGTTCTAAGCCCTCCCATCCTCCCTGGGCTTCTGGCAGCAGGAGTGAAAAGAGAGGAGCAGAGCACTGGGACCCGTATGACAAAAACTGGCTTCCAACGGGAAAGCCTTTCTCCACGTGCAGACATGCTCCCAGGTGCCTGTGGCAAGGGGAAGGAAATGCCATACACTGACCTGGAAGAGACCACAGGGCCCAGGCACAGTCTGAACCCTTCCCTCAACCCGGCGGTTTTGCTAGCAGGAGTTCAAGCCCAAGGAACACAGCCCGGAGAGCCCTGGGGCAAAAACGGCTTCTGACGAACAATAGGTGCTTGCTGTGGAACACCTACCCCAAGTGGGGGTAGCCAGCTCAACAAAATGCCACACACCCAGGTGTAAGAAACAACATTGCCCAGGCATGGTCTAAGCCCCTCACCTTGTCCCTGTGCTTTGGGGAGCCGGAGGGACACCCGAGGCCCACGGCCCTGAGACCCCTTTGCAAAAAGCCGGCTTCCCACGGAGACAGTTTTCCTGAGGTGTAGACCCTCTCCCAAGTGGTTGTGGCAAGGTAAAGCCAATGCCCTCCACTTCTCTGGAAGAAACCACAGTGCCCAGGCATGTTCTAAGCCCTCCCATCCTCCCTGGGCTTCTGGCAGCAGGAGTGAAAAGAGAGGAGCAGAGCACTGGGACCCGTTTGACAAAAACTGGCTTCCAACGGGAAAGCCTTTCTCCACGTGCAGACATGCTCCCAGGTGCCTGTGGCAAGGGGAAGGAAATGCCATACACTGACCTGGAAGAGACCACAGGGCCCAGGCACAGTCTGAACCCTTCCCTCAACCCGGCGGTATTGCTAGCAGGAGTTCAAGCCCAACGAACACAGCCCGGAGACCCCTGGGGCAAAAACGGCTTCCGACGAACAATAGGTGCTTGCTGTGGAACACCTATCCCAAGTGGGGGTAGCCAGCTCAACAAAATGCCACACACCCAGGTGTAAGAAACAACATTGCCCAGGCATGGTCTAAGCCCCTCACCTCGTCCCTGTGCTTTGGGGAGCCGGAGAGACACCCGAGGCCCACGGCCCTGAGACCCCTTTGCAAAAAGCCGGCTTCCCACGGAAACAGTTTTCCTGAGGTGCAGACCCTATCCCAAGTGGTTGTGGCAAGGTAAAGCAAATGCCCTCCACTTCTCTGGAAGAAACCACAGTGCCCAGCCATGTTCTAAGCCCTCCCATCCTCCCTGGGCTTCTGGCAGCAGGAGTGAAAAGAGAGGAGCAGAGCACTGGGACCCGTTTGACAAAAACCGGCTTCCCACGGGAAAGTCTTTCTCCACGTGCAGACATGCTCCCAGGTGCCTGTGGCAAGGGGAAGGAAATGCCATACACTGACCTGGAAGAGACCACAGGGCCCAGGCACAGTCTGAACCCTTCCCTCAACCCGGCGGTTTTGCTAGCAGGAGTTCAAGCCCAAGGAACACAGCCCGGAGAGCCCTGGGGCAAAAACGGCTTCTGACGAACAATAGGTGCTTGCTGTGGAACACCTACTCCAAGTGGGGGTAGCCAGCTCAACAAAATGCCACACACCCAGGTGTAAGAAACAACATTGCCCAGGCATGGTCTAAGCCCCTCACCTCGTCCCTGTGCTTTGGGGAGCCGGAGGGACACCCGAGGCCCACGGCCCTGAGACCCCTTTGCAAAAAGCCGGCTTCCCACGGAGACAGTTTTCCTGAGGTGTAGACCCTCTCCCAAGTGGTTGTGGCAAGGTAAAGCCAATGCCCTCCACTTCTCTGGAAGAAACCACAGTGCCCAGGCATGTTCTAAGCCCTCCCATCCTCCCTGGGCTTCTGGCAGCAGGAGTGAAAAGAGAGGAGCAGAGCACTGGGACCCGTTTGACAAAAACTGGCTTCCAACGGGAAAGCCTTTCTCCACGTGCAGACATGCTCCCAGGTGCCTGTGGCAAGGGGAAGGAAATGCCATACACTGACCTGGAAGAGACCACAGGGCCCAGGCACAGTCTGAACCCTTCCCTCAACCCGGCGGTTTTGCTAGCAGGAGTTCAAGCCCAACGAACACAGCCCGGAGACCCCTGGGGCAAAAACGGCTTCCGATGAACAATAGGTGCTTGCTGTGGAAATCCTATCCCACGTGGGGGTAGCCAGCTCAACAAAATGCCACACACCCAGGTGTAAGAAACAACATTGTCCAGCCATGGTCTAAGCCCCTCACCTCGTCCCTGTGCTTTGGGGACCTGGAGAGACAGCCGAGGCCCACGGCCCTGAGACTCCTTTGCAAAAAGCCGGCTTCCCACGGAAAGAGTTTTCCTGAGGTGCAGACCCTCTCACAAGTGGTTGTGGCAAGGTAAAGCAAATGCCCTCCATTTCTCTGGAAGAAACCACAGTGCCCAGCCATGTTCTAAGCCCTCCCATCCTCCCTGGGCTTCTGGCAGCAGGAGTGACAAGAGAGGAGCAGAGCACTGGGACCCGTTTGACAAAAACCGGCTTCCCACGGGAAAGTCTTTCTCCACGTGCAGACATGCTCCCAGGTGCCTGTGGCAAGGGGAAGGAAATGCCATACACTGACCTGGAAGAGACCACAGGGCCCAGGAACAGTCTGAACCCTTCCCTCAACCCGGCGGTTTTGCTAGCAGGAGTTCAAGCCCAACGAACACAGCCCGGAGACCCCTGCGGCAAAAACGGCTTCCGACGAACAATAGGTGCTTGCTGTGGAACACCTATCCCAAGTGGGGGTAGCCAGCTCAACAAAACGCCACACACCCAGGTGTAAGAAACAACATTGCCCAGCCATGGTCTAAGCCCCTCACCTCGTCCCTGTGCTTTGGGGAGCCGGAGGGACACCCGAGGCCCACGGCCCTGAGACCCCTTTGCAAAAAGCCGGCTTCCCACGGAGACAGTTTTCCTGAGGTGTAGACCCTCTCCCAAGTGGTTGTGGCAAGGTAAAGCCAATGCCCTCCACTTCTCTGGAAGAAACCCCAGTGCCCAGCCATGTTCTAAGCCCTCCCATCCTCCCTGGGCTTCTGGCAGCAGGAGTGAAAAGAGAGGAGCAGAGCACTGGGACCCGTTTGACAAAAACCGGCTTCCCACGGGAAAGTCTTTCTCCACGTGCAGACATGCTCCCAGGTGCCTGTGGCAAGGGGAAGGAAATGCCATGCACTGACCTGGAAGAGACCACAGGGCCCAGGCACAGTCTGAAACCTTCCCTCAACCCAGCGGTTTTGCTAGCAGGAGTTCAAGCCCAAGGAACACAGCCCGGAGACCCCTGGGGCAAAAACGGCTTCCGACGAACAATAGGTGCTTGCTGTGGAACACCTATCCTAAGTGGGGGTAGCCAGCTCAACAAAATGCCACACACCCAGGTGTAAGAAACAACATTGCCCAGCCATGGTCTAAGCCCCTCACCTCGTCCCTGTGCTTTGGGGAGCCGGAGGGACACCCGAGGCCCACGGCCCAGAGACCCCTTTGCAAAAAGCCGGCTTCCCAGGGAGACAGTTTTCCTGAGGTGTAGACCCTCTCCCAAGTGGTTGTGGCAAGGTAAAGCCAATGCCCTCCACTTCTCTGGAAGAAACCCCAGTGCCCAGCCATGTTCTAAGCCCTCCCATCCTCCCTGGGCTTCTGGCAGCAGGAGTGAAAAGAGAGGAGCAGAGCACTGGGACCCGTTTGACAAAAACCGGCTTCCCACGGGAAAGTCTTTCTCCACGTGCAGACATGCTCCCAGGTGCCTGTGGCAAGGGGAAGGAAATGCCATACACTGACCTGGAAGAGACCACAGGGCCCAGGCACAGTCTGAACCCTTCCCTCAACCCGGCGGTTTTGCTAGCAGGAGTTCAAGCCCAACGAACACAGCCCGGAGACCCCTGGGGCAAAAACGGCTTCGGACTAACAATAGGTGGTTGCTGTGGAACACCTATCCCAAGTGGGGGTAGCCAGCTCAACAAAATGCCACACACCCAGGTGTAAGAAACAACATTGCCCAGCCATGACTAAGCCCCTCACCTCGTCCCTGTGCTTTGGGGAGCCGGAGGGACACCCGAGGCCCACGGCCCTGAGACCCCTTTGCAAAAAGCCGGCTTCCCACGGAAACAGTTTTCTTGAGGTGCAGACCCTATCCCAAGTGGTTGTGGCAAGGTGAAGCCAATGCCCTCCACTTCTCTGGAAGAAACCACAGTGCCCAGGCATGTTCTAAGCCCTCCCATCCTCCCTGGGCTTCTGGCAGCAGGAGTGAAAAGAGAGGAGCAGAGCACTGGGACCCGTTTGACAAAAACCGGCTTCCCACGGGAAAGTCTTTCTCCACGTGCAGACATGCTCCCAGGTGCCTGTGGCAAGGGGAAGGAAATGCCATGCACTGACCTGGAAGAGACCACAGGGCCCAGGCACAGTCTGAAACCTTCCCTCAACCCGGCGGTTTTGCTAGCAGGAGTTCAAGCCCAAGGAACACAGCCCGGAGACCCCTGGGGAAAAAACGCCCTCCGACGAACAATAGGTGCTTGCTGTGGAACACCTATCCCAAGTGGGGGTAGCCAGCTCAACAAAATGCCACACACCCAGGTGTAAGAAACAACATTGTCCAGGCATGGTCTAAGCCCCTCACCTCGTCCCTGTGCTTTGGGGAGCCGGAGGGACACCCGAGGCCCACGGCCCTGAGACCCCTTTGCAAAAAGCCGGCTTCCCACGGAAACAGTTTTCCTGAGGTGCAGACCCTCTCCCAAGTGGTTGTGGCAAGGTAAAGCCAATGCCCTCCACTTCTCTGGAAGAAACCACAGTGCCCAGCCATGTTCTAAGCCCTCCCATCCTCCCTGGGCTTCTGGCAGCAGGAGTGAAAAGAGAGGAGCAGAGCACTGGGCCCCGTTTGAGAAAAACTGGCTTCCCACGGGAAAGCCTTTCTCCACGTGCAGACATGCTCCCAGGTGCCTGTGGCAAGGGGAAGGAAATGCCATACACTGACCTGGAAGAGACCACAGGGCCCAGGCACAGTCTGAACCCTTCCCTCAACCCGGCGGTTTTGCTAGCAGGAGTTCAAGCCCAACGAACACAGCCCGGAGACCCCTGCGGCAAAAACGGCTTCCGACGAACAATAGGTGCTTGCTGTGGAACACCTATCCCAAGTGGGGGTAGCCAGCTCAACAAAATGCCACACACCCAGGTGTAAGAAACAACATTGCCCAGCCATGGTCTAAGCCCCTCACCTCGTCCCTGTGCTTTGGGGAGCCGGAGGGACACCCGCGGCCAACGGCCCAGAGACCCCTTTGCAAAAAGCCGGCTTCCCACGGAGACAGTTTTCCTGAGGTGTAGACCCTCTCCCAAGTGGTTGTGGCAAGGTAAAGCCAATGCCCTCCACTTCTCTGGAAGAAACCCCAGTGCCCAGCCATGTTCTAAGCCCTCCCATCCTCCCTGGGCTTCTGGCAGCAGGAGTGAAAAGAGAGGAGCAGAGCACTGGGACCCGTTTGACAAAAACCGGCTTCCCACGGGAAAGTCTTTCTCCACGTGCAGACATGCTCCCAGGTGCCTGTGGCAAGGGGAAGGAAATGCCATACACTGACCTGGAAGAGACCACAGGGCCCAGGCACAGTCTGAACCCTTCCCTCAACCCGGCGGTTTTGCTAGCAGGAGTTCAACCCCAACGAACACAGCCCGGAGACCCCTGGGGCAAAAACGGCTTCCGACGAACAATAGGTGCTTGCTGTGGAACACCTATCCCAAGTGGGGGTAGCCAGCTCAACAAAATGCCACACACCCAGGTGTAAGAAACAACATTGCCCAGGCATGGTCTAAGCCCCTCACCTCGTCCCTGTGCTTTGGGGAACCGGAGGGACACCCGAGGCCCACGGCCCTGAGACCCCTTTGCAAAAAGCCGGCTTCCCACGGAAACAGTTTTCCTGAGGTGCAGACCCTCTCCCAAGTGGTTGTGGCAACGTAAAGCCAATGCCCTCCACTTCTCTGGTAGAAACCACAGTGCCCAGCCATGTTCTAAGCCCTCCCATCCTCCCTGGGCTTCTGGCAGCACGAGTGAAAAGAGAGGAGCAGAGCACTGGGCCCCGTTTGAGAAAAACTGGCTTCCCACGGGAAAGCCTTTCTCCACGTGCAGACATGCTCCCAGGTGCCTGTGGCAAGGGGAAGGAAATGCCATACACTGACCTGGAAGAGACCACAGGGCCCAGGCACAGTCTGAACCCTTCTCTCAACCCGGCGTTTTTGCTAGCAGGAGTTCAAGCCCAAGGAACACAGCCCGGAGACCCCTGGGGCAAAAACGGCTTCCGATGAACAATAGGTGCTTGCTGTGGAACACCTATCCCAAGTGGGGGTAGCCAGCTCAACAAAATGCCACACACCCAGGTGTAAGAAACAACATTGCCCAGGCATGGTCTAAGCCCCTCACCTCGTCCCTGTGCTTTGGGGAGCCGGAGGGACACCCGAGGCCCACGGCCCTGAGACCCCTTTGCAAAAAGCCGGCTTCCCACGGAAACAGTTTTCCTGAGGTGCAGACCCTCTCACAAGTGGTTGTGGCAAGGTAAAACCAATGCCCTCCACTTCTCTGGAAGAAACCACAGTGCCCAGCCATGTTCTAAGCCCTCCCATCCTCCCTGGGCTTCTGGCAGCAGGAGTGAAAAGAGAGGAGCAGAGCACTGGGCCCCGTTTGCGAAAAACTGGCTTCCCACGGGAAAGCCTTTCTCCACGTGCAGACATGCTCCCAGGTGCCTGTGGCAAGGGGAAGGAAATGCCATACACTGACCTGGAAGAGACCACAGGGCCCAGGCACAGTCTGAACCCTTCCCTCAACCCGGCGGTTTTGCTAGCAGGAGTTCAAGCCCAACGAACACAGCCCGGAGACCCCTGGGGCAAAAACGGCTTCCGACGAACAATACGTGCTTGCTGTGGAACACCTATCCCAAGTGGGGGTAGCCAGCTCAACAAAATGCCACACACCCAGGTGTAAGAAACAACATTGCCCAGGCATGGTCTAAGCCCCTCACCTCGTCCCTGTGCTTTGGGGAGCTGGAGGGACACCCGAGGCCCACGGCCCTGAGACCGCTTTGCAAAAAGCCGGCTTCCCACGGAAACAGTATTCCTGAGGTGCAGACCCTATCCCAAGTGGTTGTGACAAGGTAAAGCAAATGCCCTCCACTTCTCTGGAAGAAACCACAGTGCCCAGCCATGTTCTAAGCCCTCCCATCCTCCCTGGGCTTCTGGCAGCACGAGTGAAAAGAGAGGAGCAGAGCACTGGGACCCGTTTGACAAAAACCGGCTTCCCACGGGAAAGTCTTTCTCCACGTGTAGACATGCTCCCAGGTGCCTGTGGCAAGGGGAAGGAAATGCCATACACTGACCTGGAAGAGACCGCAGGGCCCAGGCACAGTCTGAACCCTTCCCTCAACCCGGCGGTTTTGCTAGCAGGAGTTCAAGCCCAAGGAACACAGCCCGGAGACCCCTGGGGCAAAAACGGCTTCCGACGAACAATAGGTGCTTGCTGTGGAACACCTATCCCAAGTGGGGGTAGCCAGCTCAACAAAATGCCACACACCCAGGTGTAAGAAACAACATTGCCCAGCCATGGTCTAAGCCCCTCACCTCGTCCCTGTGCTTTGGTGAGCCGGAGGGACAGCCGAGGCCCACGGCCCTGAGACCCCTTTGCAAAAAGCCGGCTTCCCACGGAGACAGTTTTCCTGAGGTGCAGACCCTCTCCCAAGTGGTTGTGGCAAGGTAAAGCCAATGCCCTCCACTTCTCTGGAAGAAACCCCAGTGCCCAGCCATGTTCTAAGCCCTCCCATCCTCCCTGGGCTTCTGGCAGCAGGAGTGAAAAGAGAGGAGCAGAGCACTGGGACCCGTTTGACAAAAACCGGCTTCCCACGGGAAAGTCTTTCTCCACGTGCAGACATGCTCCCAGGTGCCTGTGGCAAGGGGAAGGAAATGCCATACACTGACCTGGAAGAGACCACAGGGCCCAGGCACAGTCTGAACCCTTCCCTCAACCCGGCGGTTTTGCTAGCAGGAGTTCAACCCCAACGAACACAGCCCGGAGACCCCTGGGGCAATAACGGCTTCCAACGAACAATAGGTGCTTGCTGTGGAACACCTATCCCAAGTGGGGGTAGCCAGCTCTACAAAATGCCACACACCCAGGTGTAAGAAACAACATTGCCCAGGCATGGTCTAAGCCCCTCACCTCGTCCCTGTGCTTTGGGGAGCCGGAGGGACAGCTGAGGCCCACGGCCCTGAGACCCCTTTGCAAAAAGCCGGCTTCCCACGGAGACAGTTTTCCTGAGGTGTAGACCCTCTCCCAAGTGGTTGTGGCAAGGTAAAGCCAATGCCCTCCACTTCTCTGGAAGAAACCACAGTGCCCACCCATGTTCTAAGCCCTCCCATCCTCCCTGGGCTTCTGGCAGCAGGAGTGAAAAGAGAGGAGCAGAGCACTGGGACCCGTTTGACAAAATCCGGCTTCCCACGGGAAAGTCTTTCTCCACGTGCAGACATGCTCCCAGGTGCCTGTGGCAAGGGGAAGGAAATGCCATGCACTGACCTGGAAGAGACCACAGGGCCCAGGCACAGTCTGAACCCTTCCCTCAACCCGGCGGTTTTGCTAGCAGGAGTTCAACCCCAACGAACACAGCCCGGAGACCCCTGGGGCAAAAACGGCTTCCGACGAACAATAGGTGCTTGCTGTGGAACACCTATCCCAAGTGGGGGTAGCCAGCTCAACAAAATGCCACACACCCAGGTGTAAGAAACAACATTGCCCAGGCATGGTCTAAGCCCCTCACCTCGTCCCTGTGCTTTGGGGAGCCGGAGGGACACCCGAGGCCCACGGCCCTGAGACCCCTTTGCAAAAAGCCGGCTTCCCACGGAAACAGTTTTCCTGAGGTGCAGACCCTCTCCCAAGTGGTTGTGGCAACGTAAAGCCAATGCCCTCCACTTCTCTGGTAGAAACCACAGTGCCCAGCCATGTTCTAAGCCCTCCCATCCTCCCTGGGCTTCTGGCAGCAGGAGTGAAAAGAGAGGAGCAGAGCACTGGGCCCCGTTTGAGAAAAACTGGCTTCCCACGGGAAAGCCTTTCTCCACGTGCAGACATGCTCCCAGGTGCCTGTGGCAAGGGGAAGGAAATGCCATACACTGACCTGGAAGAGACCACAGGGCCCAGGCACAGTCTGAACCCTTCTCTCAACCCGGCGTTTTTGCTAGCAGGAGTTCAAGCCCAACGAACACAGCCCGGAGACCCCTGGGGCAAAAACGGCTTCCGATGAACAATAGGTGCTTGCTGTGGAACACCTATCCCAAGTGGGGGTAGCCAGCTCAACAAAATGCCACACACCCAGGTGTAAGAAACAACATTGCCCAGGCATGGTCTAAGCCCCTCACCTCGTCCCTGTGCTTTGGGGAGCCGGAGGGACACCCGAGGCCCACGGCCCTGAGACCCCTTTGCAAAAAGCCGGCTTCCCACGGAAACAGTTTTCCTGAGGTGCAGACCCTCTCACAAGTGGTTGTGGCAAGGTAAAGCCAATGCCCTCCACTTCTCTGGAAGAAACCACAGTGCCCAGCCATGTTCTAAGCCCTCCCATCCTCCCTGGGCTTCTGGCAGCAGGAGTGAAAAGAGAGGAGCAGAGCACTGGGCCCCGTTTGCGAAAAACTGGCTTCCCACGGGAAAGCCTTTCTCCACGTGCAGACATGCTCCCAGGTGCCTGTGGCAAGGGGAAGGAAATGCCATACACTGACCTGGAAGAGACCACAGGGCCCAGGCACAGTCTGAACCCTTCCCTCAACCCGGCGGTTTTGCTAGCAGGAGTTCAAGCCCAACGAACACAGCCCGGAGACCCCTGGGGCAAAAACGGCTTCCGACGAACAATACGTGCTTGCTGTGGAACACCTATCCCAAGTGGGGGTAGCCAGCTCAACAAAATGCCACACACCCAGGTGTAAGAAACAACATTGCCCAGGCATGGTCTAAGCCCCTCACCTCGTCCCTGTGCTTTGGGGAGCTGGAGGGACACCCGAGGCCCACGGCCCTGAGACCGCTTTGCAAAAAGCCGGCTTCCCACGGAAACAGTATTCCTGAGGTGCAGACCCTATCCCAAGTGGTTGTGACAAGGTAAAGCAAATGCCCTCCACTTCTCTGGAAGAAACCACAGTGCCCAGCCATGTTCTAAGCCCTCCCATCCTCCCTGGGCTTCTGGCAGCAGGAGTGAAAAGAGAGGAGCAGAGCACTGGGACCCGTTTGACAAAAACCGGCTTCCCACGGGAAAGTCTTTCTCCACGTGTAGACATGCTCCCAGGTGCCTGTGGCAAGGGGAAGGAAATGCCATACACTGACCTGGAAGAGACCGCAGGGCCCAGGCACAGTCTGAACCCTTCCCTCAACCCGGCGGTTTTGCTAGCAGGAGTTCAAGCCCAAGGAACACAGCCCGGAGACCCCTGGGGCAAAAACGGCTTCCGACGAACAATAGGTGCTTGCTGTGGAACACCTATCCCAAGTGGGGGTAGCCAGCTCAACAAAATGCCACACACCCAGGTGTAAGAAACAACATTGCCCAGCCATGGTCTAAGCCCCTCACCTCGTCCCTGTGCTTTGGTGAGCCGGAGGGACAGCCGAGGCCCACGGCCCTGAGACCCCTTTGCAAAAAGCCGGCTTCCCACGGAGACAGTTTTCCTGAGGTGCAGACCCTCTCCCAAGTGGTTGTGGCAAGGTAAAGCCAATGCCCTCCACTTCTCTGGAAGAAACCCCAGTGCCCAGCCATGTTCTAAGCCCTCCCATCCTCCCTGGGCTTCTGGCAGCAGGAGTGAAAAGAGAGGAGCAGAGCACTGGGACCCGTTTGACAAAAACCGGCTTCCCACGGGAAAGTCTTTCTCCACGTGCAGACATGCTCCCAGGTGCCTGTGGCAAGGGGAAGGAAATGCCATACACTGACCTGGAAGAGACCACAGGGCCCAGGCACAGTCTGAACCCTTCCCTCAACCCGGCGGTTTTGCTAGCAGGAGTTCAACCCCAACGAACACAGCCCGGAGACCCCTGGGGCAATAACGGCTTCCAACGAACAATAGGTGCTTGCTGTGGAACACCTATCCCAAGTGGGGGTAGCCAGCTCTACAAAATGCCACACACCCAGGTGTAAGAAACAACATTGCCCAGGCATGGTCTAAGCCCCTCACCTCGTCCCTGTGCTTTGGGGAGCCGGAGGGACAGCTGAGGCCCACGGCCCTGAGACCCCTTTGCAAAAAGCCGGCTTCCCACGGAGACAGTTTTCCTGAGGTGTAGACCCTCTCCCAAGTGGTTGTGGCAAGGTAAAGCCAATGCCCTCCACTTCTCTGGAAGAAACCACAGTGCCCACCCATGTTCTAAGCCCTCCCATCCTCCCTGGGCTTCTGGCAGCAGGAGTGAAAAGAGAGGAGCAGAGCACTGGGACCCGTTTGACAAAATCCGGCTTCCCACGGGAAAGTCTTTCTCCACGTGCAGACATGCTCCGAGGTGCCTGTGGCAAGGGGAAGGAAATGCCATACACTGACCTGGAAGAGACCACAGGGCCCAGGCACAGTCTGAACCCTTCCCTCAACCCGGCGGTTTTGCTAGCAGGAGTTCAACCCCAACGAACACAGCCCGCAGACCCCTGGGGCAAAAATGGCTTCCGACGAACAATAGGTGCTTGCTGTGGAAAACCTATCCCAAGTGGGGGTAGCCAGCTCAACAAAATGCCACACACCCAGGTGTAAGAAACAACATTGTCCAGGCATGGTCTAAGCCCCTCACCTCGTCCCTGTGCTTTGGGGAGCTGGAGGGACAGCCGAGGCCCACGGCCCAGAGACCCCTTTGCAAAAAGCCGGCTTCCCAGGGAGACAGTTTTCCTGAGGTGTAGACCCTCTCCCAAGTGGTTGTGGCAAGGTAAAGCCAATGCCCTCCACTTCTCTGGAAGAAACCCCAGTGCCCAGCCATGTTCTAAGCCCTCCCATCCTCCCTGGGCTTCTGGCAGCAGGAGTGAAAAGAGAGGAGCAGAGCACTGGGACCCGTTTGACAAAAACCGGCTTCCCACGGGAAAGTCTTTCTCCACGTGCAGACATGCTCCCAGGTGCCTGTGGCAAGGGGAAGGAAATGCCATACACTGACCTGGAAGAGACCACAGGGCCCAGGCACAGTCTGAACCCTTCCCTCAACCCGGCGGTCTTGCTAGCAGGAGTTCAACCCCAACGAACACAGCCCGGAGACCCCTGGGGCAAAAACGGCTTCCGACGAACAATAGGTGCTTGCTGTGGAACACCTATCCCAAGTGGGGGTAGCCAGCTCAACAAAATGCCACACACCCAGGTGTAAGAAACAACATTGTCCAGCCATGGTCTAAGCCCCTCACCTCGTCCCTGTGCTTTGGGGAGCTGGAGGGACAGCCGAGGCCCACGGCCCTGAGACTCCTTTGCAAAAAGCCGGCTTCCCACGGAAAGAGTTTTCCTGAGGTGCAGACCCTCTCACAAGTGGTTGTGGCATGGTAAAGCAAATGCCCTCCATTTCTCTGGAAGAAAACACAGTGCCCAGCCATGTTCTAAGCCCTCCCATCCTCCCTGGGCTTCTGGCAGCAGGAGTGAAAAGAGAGGAACAGAGCACTGGGACCCGTTTGACAAAAACCGGCTTCCCACGGGAAAGTCTTTCTCCACGTGCAGACATGCTCCCAGGTGCCTGTGGCAAGGGGAAGGAAATGCCATACACTGACCTGGAAGAGACCACAGGGCCCAGGCACAGTCTGAACCCTTCCCTCAACCCGGCGGTTTTGCTAGCAGGAGTTCAACCCCAACGAACACAGCCCGGAGACCCCTGGGGCAAAAACGGCTTCCGACGAACAATAGGTGCTTGCTGTGGAACACCTATCCCAAGTGGGGGTAGCCAGCTCAACAAAATGCCACACACCCAGGTGTAAGAAACAACATTGCCCAGGCATGGTCTAAGCCCCCCACCTCGTCCCTGTGCTTTGGGGAGCCGGAGGGACACCCGAGGCCCACGGCCCTGAGACCCCTTTGCAAAAAGCCGGCTACCCACGGAGACAGTTTTCCTGAGGTGTAGACCCTCTCCCAAGTGGTTGTGGCAAGGTAAAGCCAATGCCCTCCACTTCTCTGGAAGAAACCACAGTGCCCAGCCATGTTCTAAGCCCTCCCATCCTCCCTGGGCTTCTAGCAGCAGGAGTGAAAAGAGAGGAGCAGAGCACTGGGACCCGTTTGACAAAAACCGGCTTCCCACGGGAAAGTCTTTCTCCACGTGCAGACATGCTCCCAGGTGCCTGTGGCAAGGGGAAGGAAATGCCATACACTGACCTGGAAGAGACCACAGGGCCCAGGCACAGTCTGAACCCTTCCCTCAACCCGGCGGTTTTGCTAGCAGGAGTTCAACCCCAACGAACACAGCCCGGAGACCCCTGGGGCAATAACGGCTTCCGATGAACAATAGGTGCTTGCTGTGGAACACCTATCCCAAATGGGGGTAGCCAGCTCTACAAAATGCCACACACCCAGGTGTAAGAAACAACATTGCCCATGCATGGTCTAAGCCCCTCACCTCGTCCCTGTGCTTTGGGGAGCCGGAGGGACAGCCGAGGCCCACGGCCCTGAGACCCCTTTGCAAAAAGCCGGCTTCCCACGGAGACAGTTTTCCTGAGGTGCAGACCCTATCCCAAGTGGTTGTAGCAAGGTAAAGCCAATGCCCTCCACTTCTCTGGAAGAAACCCCAGTGCCCAGCCATGTTCTAAGCCCTCCCATCCTCCCTGGGCTTCTGGCAGCAGGAGTGAAAAGAGAGGAGCAGAGCACTGGGACCCGTTTGACAAAAACCGGCTTCCCACGGGAAAGTCTTTCTCCACGTGCAGACATGCTCCCAGGTGCCTGTGGCAAGGGGAAGGAAATGCCATACACTGACCTGGAAGAGACCACAGGGCCCAGGCAGAGTCTGAACCCTTCCCTCAACCCGGCGGTTTTGCTAGCAGGAGTTCAAGCCCAAGGAACACAGCCCGGAGACCCCTGGGGCAAAAACGGCTTCCGACGAACAATAGGTGCTTGCTGTGGAACATGTATCCCAAGAGGGGGTAGCCAGCTCAACAAAATGCCACACACCCAGGTGTAAGAAACAACATTGTCCACCCATGGTCTAAGCCCCTCACCTCGTCCCTGTGCTTTGGGGAGCCGGAGGGACAGGCGAGGCCCACGGCCCTGAGACCCCTTTGCAAAAAGCCGGCTTCCCACGGAGACAGTTTTCCTGAGGTGTAGACCCTCTCCCAAGTGGTTGTGGCAAGGTAAAGCCAATGCCCTCCACTTCTCTGGAAGAAACCCCAGTGCCCAGCCATGTTCTAAGCCCTCCCATCCTCCCTGGGCTTCTGGCAGCAGGAGTGAAAAGAGAGGAGCAGAGCACTGGGACCCGTTTGACAAAAACCGGCTTCCCACGGGAAAGTCTTTCTCCACGTGCAGACATGCTCCCAGGTGCCTGTGGCAAGGGGAAGGAAATGCCATACACTGACCTGGAAGAGACCACAGGGCCCAGGCACAGTCTGAACCCTTCCCTCAACCCGGCGGTTTTGCTAGCAGGAGTTCAACCCCAACGAACACAGCCCGGAGACCCCTGGGGCAAAAACGGCTTCCGACGAACAATAGGTGCTTGCTGTGGAACACCTATCCCAAGTGGGGGTAGCCAGCTCAACAAAATGCCACACACCCAGGTGTAAGAAACAACATTGTCCAGCCATGGTCTAAGCCCCTCACCTCGTCCCTGTGTTTTGGGGAGGTAGAGGGACAGCCGAGGCCCACGGCCCTGAGACTCCTTTGCAAAAAGCCGGCTTCCCACGGAAAGAGTTTTCCTGAGGTGCAGACCCTCTCACAAGTGGTTGTGGCATGGTAAAGCAAATGCCCTGCATTTCTCTGGAAGAAAACACAGTGCCCAGCCATGTTCTAAGCCCTCCCATCCTCCCTGGGCTTCTGGCAGCAGGAGTGAAAAGAGAGGAGCAGAGCACTGGGACCCGTTTGACAAAAACCGGCTTCCCACGGGAAAGTCTTTCTCCACGTGCAGACATGCTCCCAGGTGCCTGTGGCAAGGGGAAGGAAATGCCATACACTGACCTGGAAGAGACCACAGGGCCCAGGCACAGTCTGAACCCTTCCCTCAACCCGGCGGTTTTGCTAGCAGGAGTTCAACCCCAACGAACACAGCCCGGAGACCCCTGGGGCAAAAATGGCTTCCGACGAACAATAGGTGCTTGCTGTGGAAAACCTATCCCAAGTGGGGGTAGCCAGCTCAACAAAATGCCACACACCCAGGTGTAAGAAACAACATTGTCCAGCCATGGTCTAAGCCCCTCACCTCGTCCCTGTGCTTTGGGGAGCTGGAGGGACACCCGAGGCCCACGGCCCTGAGACTCCTTTGCAAAAAGCCGGCTTCCCACGGAAAGAGTTTTCCTGAGGTGCAGACCCTCTCACAAGTGGTTGTGGCAAGGTAAAGCAAATGCCCTCCATTTCTCTGGAAGAAAACACAGTGCCCAGCCATGTTCTAAGCCCTCCCATCCTCCCTGGGCTTCTGGCAGCAGGAGTGAAAAGAGAGGAGCAGAGCACTGGGACCCGTTTGACAAAAACCGGCTTCCCACGGGAAAGTCTTTCTCCACGTGTAGACATGCTCCCAGGTGCCTGTGGCAAGGGGAAGGAAATGCCATACACTGACCTGGAAGAGACCACAGGGCCCAGGCACAGTCTGAACCCTTCCCTCAACCCGGCGGTTTTGCTAGGAGGAGTTCAAGCCCAAGGAACACAGCCCGGAGACCCCTGGGGCAAAAACGGCTTCCGACGAACAATAGGTGCTTGCTGTGGAACACCTATCCCAAGTGGGGGTAGCCAGCTCAACAAAATGCCACACACCCAGGTGTAAGAAACAACATTGCCCAGGCATGGTCTAAGCCCCCCACCTCGTCCCTGTGCTTTGGGGAGCTGGAGGGACACCCGAGGCCCACGGCCCTGAGACCCCTTTGCAAAAAGCCGGCTACCCACGGAGACAGTTTTCCTGAGGTGTAGACCCTCTCCCAAGTGGTTGTGGCAAGGTAAAGCCAATGCCCTCCACTTCTCTGGAAGAAACCACAGTGCCCAGCCATGTTCTAAGCCCTCCCATCCTCCCTGGGCTTCTGGCAGCAGGAGTGAAAAGAGAGGAGCAGACACTGGGACCCGTTTGACAAAAACCGGCTTCCCACGGGAAAGTCTTTCTCCACGTGCAGACATGCTCCCAGGTGCCTGTGGCAAGGGGAAGGAAATGCCATACACTGACCTGGAAGAGACCACAGAGCCCAGGCACAGTCTGAACCCTTCCCTCAACCTGACGGTTTTCCTAGCAGGAGTTCAAGCCCAACGAACAAAGCCCGGAGACCCCTGGGGCAAAAACGGCTTCGGACGAACAATAGGTGCTTGCCGTGGAACACCTATCCCAAGGGGGGTAGCCAGCTCAACAAAATGCCACACACCCAGGTGTAAGAAACAACATTGCCCAGGCATGGTCTAAGCCCCTCACCTCGTCCCTGTGCTTTGGGGAGCCGGAGGGACACCCGAGGCCCACGGCCCTGAGACCCCTTTGCAAAAAGCCGGCTTCCCACGGAGACAGTTTTCCTGAGGTGTAGACCCTCTCCCAAGTGGTTGTGGCAAGGTAAAGCCAATGCCCTCCACTTCTCTGGAAGAAACCACAGTGCCCAGGCATGTTCTAAGCCCTCCCATCCTCCCTGGGCTTCTGGCAGCAGGAGTGAAAAGAGAGGAGCAGAGCACTGGGACCCGTTTGACAAAAACCGGCTTCCCACGGGAAAGTCTTTCTCCACGTGCAGACATGGTCCCAGGTGCCTGTGGCAAGGGGAAGGAAATGCCATACACTGACCTGGAAGAGACCACAGGGCCCAGGCACAGTCTGAACCCTTCCCTCAACCCGGCGGTTTTGCTAGCAGGAGTTCAAGCCCAAGGAACACAGCCCGGAGACCCCTGGGGCAAAAACGGCTTCCGACGAACAATAGGTGCTTGCTGTGGAACACCTATCCCAAGTGGGGGTAGCCAGCTCAACAAAATGCCACACACCCAGGTGTAAGAATCAACATTGCCCAGGCATGGTCTAAGCCCCCCACCTCGTCCCTGTGCTTTGGGGAGCCGGAGGGACACCCGAGGCCCACGGCCCTGAGACCCCTTTGCAAAAAGGCGGCTACCCACGGAGACAGTTTTCCTGAGGTGTAGACCCTCTCCCAAGTGGTTGTGGCAAGGTAAAGCCAATGCCCTCCACTTCTCTGGAAGAAACCACAGTGCCCAGCTATGTTCTAAGCCCTCCCATCCTCCCTGGGCTTCTGGCAGCAGGAGTGAAAAGAGAGGAGCAGAGCACTGGGACCCGTTTGACAAAAACCGGCTTCCCACGGGAAAGTCTTTCTCCACGTGCAGAGATGCTCCCAGGTGCCTGTGGCAAGGGGAAGGAAATGCCATACACTGACCTGGAAGAGACCACAGGGCCCAGGCACAGTCTGAACCCTTCCCTCAACCCGGCGGTTTTGCTAGCAGGAGTTCAAGCCCAACGAACACAGCCCGGAGACCCCTGGGGCAAAAACGGTTTCCGACGAACAATAGGTGCTTGCTGTGGAACACCTATCCCAAGTGGGGGTAGCCAGCTCAACAAAATGCCACACACCCAGGTGTAAGAAACAACATTGCCCAGGCATGGTCTAAGCCCCTCACCTCGTCCCTGTGCTTTGGGGAGCCGGAGGGACAGCAGAGGCCCACGGCCCTGAGACCCCTTTGCAAAAAGCCGGCTTCCCACGGAGACAGTTTTCCTGAGGTGTAGACCCTCTCCCAAGTGGTTGTGGCAAGGTAAAGCAAATGCCCTCCACTTCTCTGGAAGAAACCCCAGTGCCCACCCATGTTCTAAGCCCTCCCATCCTCCCTGGGCTTCTGGCAGCAGGAGTGAAAAGAGAGGAGCAGAGCACTGGGACCCGTTTGACAAAAACCGGCTTCCCACGGGAAAGTCTTTCTCCACGTGCAGACATGCTCCCAGGTGCCTGTGGCAAGGGGAAGGAAATGCCATACACTGACCTGGAAGAGACCACAGGGCCCAGGCACAGTCTGAACCCTTCCCTCAACCCGGCGGTTTTGCTAGCAGGAGTTCAACCCCAACGAACACAGCCCGGAGACCCCTGGGGCAAAAACGGCTTCCGACGAACAATAGGTGCTTGCTGTGGAACACCTATCCCAAGTGGGGGTAGCCAGCTCAACAAAATGCCACAAACCCAGGTGTAAGAAACAACATTGCCCAGGCATGGTCTAAGCCCCTCACCTCGTCCCTGTGCTTTGGGGAGCCGGAGGGACAACCGAGGCCCACGGCCCTGAGACCCCTTTGCAAAAAGCCGGCTTCCCACGGAAACAGTTTTCCTGAGGTGCAGACCCTATCCCAAGTGGTTGTGGCAAGGTAAAGCCAATGCCCTCCACTTCTCTGGAAGAAACCACAGTGCGCAGCCATGTTCTAAGCCCTCCCATCCTCCCTGGGCTTCTGGCAGCAGGAGTGAAAAGAGAGGAGCAGAGCACTGGGACCCGTTTGACAAAAACCGGCTTCCCACGGGAAAGTCTTTCTCCACGTGCAGACATGCTCCCAGGTGCCTGTGGCAAGGGGAAGGAAATGCCATACACTGACCTGGAAGAGACCACAGGGCCCAGGCACAGTCTGAACCCTTCCCTCAACCAGGCGGTTTTGCTAGTAGGAGTTCAAGCCCAACGAACACAGCCCGGAGACCCCTGGGGAAAAAACGGCTTCCGACGAACAATAGGTGCTTGCTGTGGAACACCTATCCCAAGTGGGGGTAGCCAGCTCAACAAAATGCCACACACCCAGGTGTAAGAAACAACATTGCCCAGGCATGGTCTAAGCCCCTCACCTCGTCCCTGTGCTTTGGGGAGCCGGAGGGACACCCGAGGCCCACGGCCCTGAGACCCCTTTGCAAAAAGCCGGCTTCCCACGGAGACAGTTTTCCTGAGGTGTAGACCCTCTCCCAAGTGGTTGTGGCAAGGTAAAGCCAATGCCCTCCACTTCTCTGGAAGAAACCACAGTGCCCAGGCATGTTCTAAGCCCTCCCATCCTCCCTGGGCTTCTGGCAGCAGGAGTGAAAAGAGAGGAGCAGAGCACTGGGACCCGTTTGACAAAAACCGGCTTCCCACGGGAAAGTCTTTCTCCACGTGCAGACATGGTCCCAGGTGCCTGTGGCAAGGGGAAGGAAATGCCATACACTGACCTGGAAGAGACCACAGGGCCCAGGCACAGTCTGAACCCTTCCCTCAACCCGGCGGTTTTGCTAGCAGGAGTTCAAGCCCAAGGAACACAGCCCGGAGACCCCTGGGGCAAAAACGGCTTCCGACGAACAATAGGTGCTTGCTGTGGAACACCTATCCCAAGTGGGGGTAGCCAGCTCAACAAAATGCCACACACCCAGGTGTAAGAATCAACATTGCCCAGGCATGGTCTAAGCCCCCCACCTCGTCCCTGTGCTTTGGGGAGCCGGAGGGACACCCGAGGCCCACGGCCCTGAGACCCCTTTGCAAAAAGGCGGCTACCCACGGAGACAGTTTTCCTGAGGTGTAGACCCTCTCCCAAGTGGTTGTGGCAAGGTAAAGCCAATGCCCTCCACTTCTCTGGAAGAAACCACAGTGCCCAGCTATGTTCTAAGCCCTCCCATCCTCCCTGGGCTTCTGGCAGCAGGAGTGAAAAGAGAGGAGCAGAGCACTGGGACCCGTTTGACAAAAACCGGCTTCCCACGGGAAAGTCTTTCTCCACGTGCAGAGATGCTCCCAGGTGCCTGTGGCAAGGGGAAGGAAATGCCATACACTGACCTGGAAGAGACCACAGGGCCCAGGCACAGTCTGAACCCTTCCCTCAACCCGGCGGTTTTGCTAGCAGGAGTTCAAGCCCAACGAACACAGCCCGGAGACCCCTGGGGCAAAAACGGTTTCCGACGAACAATAGGTGCTTGCTGTGGAACACCTATCCCAAGTGGGGGTAGCCAGCTCAACAAAATGCCACACACCCAGGTGTAAGAAACAACATTGCCCAGGCATGGTCTAAGCCCCTCACCTCGTCCCTGTGCTTTGGGGAGCCGGAGGGACAGCAGAGGCCCACGGCCCTGAGACCCCTTTGCAAAAAGCCGGCTTCCCACGGAGACAGTTTTCCTGAGGTGTAGACCCTCTCCCAAGTGGTTGTGGCAAGGTAAAGCAAATGCCCTCCACTTCTCTGGAAGAAACCCCAGTGCCCACCCATGTTCTAAGCCCTCCCATCCTCCCTGGGCTTCTGGCAGCAGGAGTGAAAAGAGAGGAGCAGAGCACTGGGACCCGTTTGACAAAAACCGGCTTCCCACGGGAAAGTCTTTCTCCACGTGCAGACATGCTCCCAGGTGCCTGTGGCAAGGGGAAGGAAATGCCATACACTGACCTGGAAGAGACCACAGGGCCCAGGCACAGTCTGAACCCTTCCCTCAACCCGGCGGTTTTGCTAGCAGGAGTTCAACCCCAACGAACACAGCCCGGAGACCCCTGGGGCAAAAACGGCTTCCGACGAACAATAGGTGCTTGCTGTGGAACACCTATCCCAAGTGGGGGTAGCCAGCTCAACAAAATGCCACAAACCCAGGTGTAAGAAACAACATTGCCCAGGCATGGTCTAAGCCCCTCACCTCGTCCCTGTGCTTTGGGGAGCCGGAGGGACAACCGAGGCCCACGGCCCTGAGACCCCTTTGCAAAAAGCCGGCTTCCCACGGAAACAGTTTTCCTGAGGTGCAGACCCTATCCCAAGTGGTTGTGGCAAGGTAAAGCCAATGCCCTCCACTTCTCTGGAAGAAACCACAGTGCGCAGCCATGTTCTAAGCCCTCCCATCCTCCCTGGGCTTCTGGCAGCAGGAGTGAAAAGAGAGGAGCAGAGCACTGGGACCCGTTTGACAAAAACCGGCTTCCCACGGGAAAGTCTTTCTCCACGTGCAGACATGCTCCCAGGTGCCTGTGGCAAGGGGAAGGAAATGCCATACACTGACCTGGAAGAGACCACAGGGCCCAGGCACAGTCTGAACCCTTCCCTCAACCAGGCGGTTTTGCTAGTAGGAGTTCAAGCCCAACGAACACAGCCCGGAGACCCCTGGGGAAAAAACGGCTTCCGACGAACAATAGGTGCTTGCTGTGGAACACCTATCCCAAGTGGGGGTAGCCAGCTCAACAAAATGCCACACACCCAGGTGTAAGAAACAACATTGCCCAGGCATGGTCTAAGCCCCTCACCTCGTCCCTGTGCTTTGGGGAGCCGGAGGGACAGCCGAGGCCCACGGCCCTGAGACCCCTTTGCAAAAAGCCGGCTTCCCACGGAGACAGTTTTCCTGAGGTGTAGACCCTCTCCCAAGTGGTTGTGGCAAGGTAAAGCAAATGCCCTCCACTTCTCTGGAAGAAACCCCAGTGCCCAGCCATGTTCTAAGCCCTCCCATCCTCCCTGGGCTTCTGGCAGCAGGAGTGAAAAGAGAGGAGCAGAGCACTGGGACCCGTTTGACAAAAACCGGCTTCCCACGGGAAAGTCTTTCTCCACGTGCAGACATGCTCCCAGGTGCCTGTGGCAAGGGGAAGGAAATGCCATACACTGACCTGGAAGAGACCACAGGGCCCAGGCACAGTCTGAACCCTTCCCTCAACCCGGCGGTTTTGCTAGCAGGAGTTCAACCCCAACGAACACAGCCCGGAGACCCCTGGGGCAAAAACGGCTTCCGACGAACAATAGGTGCTTGCTGTGGAACACCTATCCCAAGTGGGGGTAGCCAGCTCAACAAAATGCCACACACCCAGGTGTAAGAAACAACATTGCCCAGGCATGGTCTAAGCCCCTCACCTCGTCCCTGTGCTTTGGGGAGCCGGAGGGACAGCCGAGGCCCACGGCCCTGAGACCCCTTTGCAAAAAGCCGGCTTCCCACGGAGACAGTTTTCCTAGGTGTAGAACCTCTCCCAAGTGGTTGTGGCAAGGTAAAGCCAATGCCCTCCACTTCTCTGGAAGAAACCACAGTGCCCAGCCATGTTCTAAGCCCTCCCATCCTCCCTGGGCTTCTGGCAGCAGGAGTGAAAAGAGAGGAGCAGAGCACTGGGACCCGTTTGACAAAAACCGGCTTCCCACGGGAAAGTCTTTCTCCACGTGTAGACATGCTCCCAGGTGCCTGTGGCAAGGGGAAGGAAATGCCATACACTGACCTGGAAGAGACCGCAGGGCCCAGGCACAGTCTGAACCCTTCCCTCAACCCGGCGGTTTTGCTAGCAGGAGTTCAAGCCCAAGGAACACAGCCCGGAGACCCCTGGGGCAAAAACGGCTTCCGACGAACAATAGGTGCTTGCTGTGGAACACCTATCCCAAGTGGGGGTAGCCAGCTCAACAAAAAGCCACACACCCAGGTGTAAGAAACAACATTGTCCACCCATGGTCTAAGCCCCTCACCTCGTCCCTGTGCTTTGGGGAGCCGGAGGGACAGCCGAGGCCCACGGCCCTGAGACCCCTTTGCAAAAAGCCGGCTTCCCACGGAGACAGTTTTCCTGAGGTGTAGACCCTCTCCCAAGTGGTTGTGGCAAGGTAAAGCCAATGCCCTCCACTTCTCTGGAAGAAACCCCAGTGCCCAGCCATGTTCTAAGCCCTCCCATCCTCCCTGGGCTTCTGGCAGCAGGAGTGAAAAGAGAGGAGCAGAGCACTGGGACCCGTTTGACAAAAACCGGCTTCCCACGGGAAAGTCTTTCTCCACGTGCAGACATGCTCCCAGGTGCCTGTGGCAAGGGGAAGGAAATGCCATGCACTGACCTGGAAGAGACCACAGGGCCCAGGCACAGTCTGAACCCTTCCCTCAACCCGGCGGTTTTGCTAGCAGGAGTTCAACCCCAACGAACACAGCCCGGAGACCCCTGGGGCAAAAACGGCTTCCGACGAACAATAGGTGCTTGCTGTGGAACACCTATCCCAAGTGGGGGTAGCCAGCTCAACAAAATGCCACACACCCAGGTGTAAGAAACAACATTGCCCAGGCATGGTCTAAGCCCCTCACCTCGTCCCTGTGCTTTGGGGAGCCGGAGGGACACCCGAGGCCCACGGCCCTGAGACCCCTTTGCAAAAAGCCGGCTTCCCACGGAAACAGTTTTCCTGAGGTGCAGACCCTCTCCCAAGTGGTTGTGGCAACGTAAAGCCAATGCCCTCCACTTCTCTGGTAGAAACCACAGTGCCCAGCCATGTTCTAAGCCCTCCCATCCTCCCTGGGCTTCTGGCAGCAGGAGTGAAAAGAGAGGAGCAGAGCACTGGGCCCCGTTTGAGAAAAACTGGCTTCCCACGGGAAAGCCTTTCTCCACGTGCAGACATGCTCCCAGGTGCCTGTGGCAAGGGGAAGGAAATGCCATACACTGACCTGGAAGAGACCACAGGGCCCAGGCACAGTCTGAACCCTTCTCTCAACCCGGCGTTTTTGCTAGCAGGAGTTCAAGCCCAACGAACACAGCCCGGAGACCCCTGGGGCAAAAACGGCTTCCGATGAACAATAGGTGCTTGCTGTGGAACACCTATCCCAAGTGGGGGTAGCCAGCTCAACAAAATGCCACACACCCAGGTGTAAGAAACAACATTGCCCAGGCATGGTCTAAGCCCCTCACCTCGTCCCTGTGCTTTGGGGAGCCGGAGGGACACCCGAGGCCCACGGCCCTGAGACCCCTTTGCAAAAAGCCGGCTTCCCACGGAAACAGTTTTCCTGAGGTGCAGACCCTCTCACAAGTGGTTGTGGCAAGGTAAAGCCAATGCCCTCCACTTCTCTGGAAGAAACCACAGTGCCCAGCCATGTTCTAAGCCCTCCCATCCTCCCTGGGCTTCTGGCAGCAGGAGTGAAAAGAGAGGAGCAGAGCACTGGGCCCCGTTTGCGAAAAACTGGCTTCCCACGGGAAAGCCTTTCTCCACGTGCAGACATGCTCCCAGGTGCCTGTGGCAAGGGGAAGGAAATGCCATACACTGACCTGGAAGAGACCACAGGGCCCAGGCACAGTCTGAACCCTTCCCTCAACCCGGCGGTTTTGCTAGCAGGAGTTCAAGCCCAACGAACACAGCCCGGAGACCCCTGGGGCAAAAACGGCTTCCGACGAACAATACGTGCTTGCTGTGGAACACCTATCCCAAGTGGGGGTAGCCAGCTCAACAAAATGCCACACACCCAGGTGTAAGAAACAACATTGCCCAGGCATGGTCTAAGCCCCTCACCTCGTCCCTGTGCTTTGGGGAGCTGGAGGGACACCCGAGGCCCACGGCCCTGAGACCGCTTTGCAAAAAGCCGGCTTCCCACGGAAACAGTATTCCTGAGGTGCAGACCCTATCCCAAGTGGTTGTGACAAGGTAAAGCAAATGCCCTCCACTTCTCTGGAAGAAACCACAGTGCCCAGCCATGTTCTAAGCCCTCCCATCCTCCCTGGGCTTCTGGCAGCAGGAGTGAAAAGAGAGGAGCAGAGCACTGGGACCCGTTTGACAAAAACCGGCTTCCCACGGGAAAGTCTTTCTCCACGTGTAGACATGCTCCCAGGTGCCTGTGGCAAGGGGAAGGAAATGCCATACACTGACCTGGAAGAGACCGCAGGGCCCAGGCACAGTCTGAACCCTTCCCTCAACCCGGCGGTTTTGCTAGCAGGAGTTCAAGCCCAAGGAACACAGCCCGGAGACCCCTGGGGCAAAAACGGCTTCCGACGAACAATAGGTGCTTGCTGTGGAACACCTATCCCAAGTGGGGGTAGCCAGCTCAACAAAATGCCACACACCCAGGTGTAAGAAACAACATTGCCCAGCCATGGTCTAAGCCCCTCACCTCGTCCCTGTGCTTTGGTGAGCCGGAGGGACAGCCGAGGCCCACGGCCCTGAGACCCCTTTGCAAAAAGCCGGCTTCCCACGGAGACAGTTTTCCTGAGGTGCAGACCCTCTCCCAAGTGGTTGTGGCAAGGTAAAGCCAATGCCCTCCACTTCTCTGGAAGAAACCCCAGTGCCCAGCCATGTTCTAAGCCCTCCCATCCTCCCTGGGCTTCTGGCAGCAGGAGTGAAAAGAGAGGAGCAGAGCACTGGGACCCGTTTGACAAAAACCGGCTTCCCACGGGAAAGTCTTTCTCCACGTGCAGACATGCTCCCAGGTGCCTGTGGCAAGGGGAAGGAAATGCCATACACTGACCTGGAAGAGACCACAGGGCCCAGGCACAGTCTGAACCCTTCCCTCAACCCGGCGGTTTTGCTAGCAGGAGTTCAACCCCAACGAACACAGCCCGGAGACCCCTGGGGCAATAACGGCTTCCAACGAACAATAGGTGCTTGCTGTGGAACACCTATCCCAAGTGGGGGTAGCCAGCTCTACAAAATGCCACACACCCAGGTGTAAGAAACAACATTGCCCAGGCATGGTCTAAGCCCCTCACCTCGTCCCTGTGCTTTGGGGAGCTGGAGGGACAGCCGAGGCCCACGGCCCAGAGACCCCTTTGCAAAAAGCCGGCTTCCCAGGGAGACAGTTTTCCTGAGGTGTAGACCCTCTCCCAAGTGGTTGTGGCAAGGTAAAGCCAATGCCCTCCACTTCTCTGGAAGAAACCCCAGTGCCCAGCCATGTTCTAAGCCCTCCCATCCTCCCTGGGCTTCTGGCAGCAGGAGTGAAAAGAGAGGAACAGAGCACTGGGACCCGTTTGACAAAAACCGGCTTCCCACGGGAAAGTCTTTCTCCACGTGCAGACATGCTCCCAGGTGCCTGTGGCAAGGGGAAGGAAATGCCATACACTGACCTGGAAGAGACCACAGGGCCCAGGCACAGTCTGAACCCTTCCCTCAACCCGGCGGTTTTGCTAGCAGGAGTTCAACCCCAACGAACACAGCCCGGAGACCCCTGGGGCAAAAACGGCTTCCGACGAACAATAGGTGCTTGCTGTGGAACACCTATCCCAAGTGGGGGTAGCCAGCTCAACAAAATGCCACACACCCAGGTGTAAGAAACAACATTGCCCAGGCATGGTCTAAGCCCCCCACCTCGTCCCTGTGCTTTGGGGAGCCGGAGGGACACCCGAGGCCCACGGCCCTGAGACCCCTTTGCAAAAAGCCGGCTACCCACGGAGACAGTTTTCCTGAGGTGTAGACCCTCTCCCAAGTGGTTGTGGCAAGGTAAAGCCAATGCCCTCCACTTCTCTGGAAGAAACCACAGTGCCCAGCCATGTTCTAAGCCCTCCCATCCTCCCTGGGCTTCTAGCAGCAGGAGTGAAAAGAGAGGAGCAGAGCACTGGGACCCGTTTGACAAAAACCGGCTTCCCACGGGAAAGTCTTTCTCCACGTGCAGACATGCTCCCAGGTGCCTGTGGCAAGGGGAAGGAAATGCCATACACTGACCTGGAAGAGACCACAGGGCCCAGGCACAGTCTGAACCCTTCCCTCAACCCGGCGGTTTTGCTAGCAGGAGTTCAACCCCAACGAACACAGCCCGGAGACCCCTGGGGCAATAACGGCTTCCGATGAACAATAGGTGCTTGCTGTGGAACACCTATCCCAAATGGGGGTAGCCAGCTCTACAAAATGCCACACACCCAGGTGTAAGAAACAACATTGCCCATGCATGGTCTAAGCCCCTCACCTCGTCCCTGTGCTTTGGGGAGCCGGAGGGACAGCCGAGGCCCACGGCCCTGAGACCCCTTTGCAAAAAGCCGGCTTCCCACGGAGACAGTTTTCCTGAGGTGCAGACCCTATCCCAAGTGGTTGTAGCAAGGTAAAGCCAATGCCCTCCACTTCTCTGGAAGAAACCCCAGTGCCCAGCCATGTTCTAAGCCCTCCCATCCTCCCTGGGCTTCTGGCAGCAGGAGTGAAAAGAGAGGAGCAGAGCACTGGGACCCGTTTGACAAAAACCGGCTTCCCACGGGAAAGTCTTTCTAGACGTGCAGACATGCTCCCAGGTGCCTGTGGCAAGGGGAAGGAAATGCCATACACTGACCTGGAAGAGACCACAGGGCCCAGGCACAGTCTGAACCCTTCCCTCAACCCGGCGGTTTTGCTAGCAGGAGTTCAAGCCCAAGGAACACAGCCCGGAGACCCCTGGGGCAAAAACGGCTTCCGACGAACAATAGGTGCTTGCTGTGGAACATGTATCCCAAGAGGGGGTAGCCAGCTCAACAAAATGCCACACACCCAGGTGTAAGAAACAACATTGTCCACCCATGGTCTAAGCCCCTCACCTCGTCCCTGTGCTTTGGGGAGCCGGAGGGACAGGCGAGGCCCACGGCCCTGAGACCCCTTTGCAAAAAGCCGGCTTCCCACGGAGACAGTTTTCCTGAGGTGTAGACCCTCTCCCAAGTGGTTGTGGCAAGGTAAAGCCAATGCCCTCCACTTCTCTGGAAGAAACCCCAGTGCCCAGCCATGTTCTAAGCCCTCCCATCCTCCCTGGGCTTCTGGCAGCAGGAGTGAAAAGAGAGGAGCAGAGCACTGGGACCCGTTTGACAAAAACCGGCTTCCCACGGGAAAGTCTTTCTCCACGTGCAGACATGCACCCAGGTGCCTGTGGCAAGGGGAAGGAAATGCCATACACTGACCTGGAAGAGACCACAGGGCCCAGGCACAGTCTGAACCCTTCCCTCAACCCGGCGGTTTTGCTAGCAGGAGTTCAACCCCAACGAACACAGCCCGGAGACCCCTGGGGCAAAAACGGCTTCCGACGAACAATAGGTGCTTGCTGTGGAACACCTATCCCAAGTGGGGGTAGCCAGCTCAACAAAATGCCACACACCCAGGTGTAAGAAACAACATTGTCCAGCCATGGTCTAAGCCCCTCACCTCGTCCCTGTGTTTTGGGGAGGTAGAGGGACAGCCGAGGCCCACGGCCCTGAGACTCCTTTGCAAAAAGCCGGCTTCCCACGGAAAGAGTTTTCCTGAGGTGCAGACCCTCTCACAAGTGGTTGTGGCATGGTAAAGCAAATGCCCTGCATTTCTCTGGAAGAAAACACAGTGCCCAGCCATGTTCTAAGCCCTCCCATCCTCCCTGGGCTTCTGGCAGCAGGAGTGAAAAGAGAGGAGCAGAGCACTGGGACCCGTTTGACAAAAACCGGCTTCCCACGGGAAAGTCTTTCTCCACGTGCAGACATGCTCCCAGGTGCCTGTGGCAAGGGGAAGGAAATGCCATACACTGACCTGGAAGAGACCACAGGGCCCAGGCACAGTCTGAACCCTTCCCTCAACCCGGCGGTTTTGCTAGCAGGAGTTCAACCCCAACGAACACAGCCCGGAGACCCCTGGGGCAAAAATGGCTTCCGACGAACAATAGGTGCTTGCTGTGGAAAACCTATCCCAAGTGGGGGTAGCCAGCTCAACAAAATGCCACACACCCAGGTGTAAGAAACAACATTGTCCAGCCATGGTCTAAGCCCCTCACCTCGTCCCTGTGCTTTGGGGAGCTGGAGGGACACCCGAGGCCCACGGCCCTGAGACTCCTTTGCAAAAAGCCGGCTTCCCACGGAAAGAGTTTTCCTGAGGTGCAGACCCTCTCACAAGTGGTTGTGGCAAGGTAAAGCAAATGCCCTCCATTTCTCTGGAAGAAAACACAGTGCCCAGCCATGTTCTAAGCCCTCCCATCCTCCCTGGGCTTCTGGCAGCAGGAGTGAAAAGAGAGGAGCAGAGCACTGGGACCCGTTTGACAAAAACCGGCTTCCCACGGGAAAGTCTTTCTCCACGTGTAGACATGCTCCCAGGTGCCTGTGGCAAGGGGAAGGAAATGCCATACACTGACCTGGAAGAGACCACAGGGCCCAGGCACAGTCTGAACCCTTCCCTCAACCCGGCGGTTTTGCTAGGAGGAGTTCAAGCCCAAGGAACACAGCCCGGAGACCCCTGGGGCAAAAACGGCTTCCGACGAACAATAGGTGCTTGCTGTGGAACACCTATCCCAAGTGGGGGTAGCCAGCTCAACAAAATGCCACACACCCAGGTGTAAGAAACAACATTGCCCAGGCATGGTCTAAGCCCCCCACCTCGTCCCTGTGCTTTGGGGAGCTGGAGGGACACCCGAGGCCCACGGCCCTGAGACCCCTTTGCAAAAAGCCGGCTACCCACGGAGACAGTTTTCCTGAGGTGTAGACCCTCTCCCAAGTGGTTGTGGCAAGGTAAAGCCAATGCCCTCCACTTCTCTGGAAGAAACCACAGTGCCCAGCCATGTTCTAAGCCCTCCCATCCTCCCTGGGCTTCTGGCAGCAGGAGTGAAAAGAGAGGAGCAGACACTGGGACCCGTTTGACAAAAACCGGCTTCCCACGGGAAAGTCTTTCTCCACGTGCAGACATGCTCCCAGGTGCCTGTGGCAAGGGGAAGGAAATGCCATACACTGACCTGGAAGAGACCACAGAGCCCAGGCACAGTCTGAACCCTTCCCTCAACCTGACGGTTTTCCTAGCAGGAGTTCAAGCCCAACGAACAAAGCCCGGAGACCCCTGGGGCAAAAACGGCTTCGGACGAACAATAGGTGCTTGCCGTGGAACACCTATCCCAAGGGGGGTAGCCAGCTCAACAAAATGCCACACACCCAGGTGTAAGAAACAACATTGCCCAGGCATGGTCTAAGCCCCTCACCTCGTCCCTGTGCTTTGGGGAGCCGGAGGGACACCCGAGGCCCACGGCCCTGAGACCCCTTTGCAAAAAGCCGGCTTCCCACGGAGACAGTTTTCCTGAGGTGTAGACCCTCTCCCAAGTGGTTGTGGCAAGGTAAAGCCAATGCCCTCCACTTCTCTGGAAGAAACCACAGTGCCCAGGCATGTTCTAAGCCCTCCCATCCTCCCTGGGCTTCTGGCAGCAGGAGTGAAAAGAGAGGAGCAGAGCACTGGGACCCGTTTGACAAAAACCGGCTTCCCACGGGAAAGTCTTTCTCCACGTGCAGACATGGTCCCAGGTGCCTGTGGCAAGGGGAAGGAAATGCCATACACTGACCTGGAAGAGACCACAGGGCCCAGGCACAGTCTGAACCCTTCCCTCAACCCGGCGGTTTTGCTAGCAGGAGTTCAAGCCCAAGGAACACAGCCCGGAGACCCCTGGGGCAAAAACGGCTTCCGACGAACAATAGGTGCTTGCTGTGGAACACCTATCCCAAGTGGGGGTAGCCAGCTCAACAAAATGCCACACACCCAGGTGTAAGAATCAACATTGCCCAGGCATGGTCTAAGCCCCCCACCTCGTCCCTGTGCTTTGGGGAGCCGGAGGGACACCCGAGGCCCACGGCCCTGAGACCCCTTTGCAAAAAGGCGGCTACCCACGGAGACAGTTTTCCTGAGGTGTAGACCCTCTCCCAAGTGGTTGTGGCAAGGTAAAGCCAATGCCCTCCACTTCTCTGGAAGAAACCACAGTGCCCAGCTATGTTCTAAGCCCTCCCATCCTCCCTGGGCTTCTGGCAGCAGGAGTGAAAAGAGAGGAGCAGAGCACTGGGACCCGTTTGACAAAAACCGGCTTCCCACGGGAAAGTCTTTCTCCACGTGCAGAGATGCTCCCAGGTGCCTGTGGCAAGGGGAAGGAAATGCCATACACTGACCTGGAAGAGACCACAGGGCCCAGGCACAGTCTGAACCCTTCCCTCAACCCGGCGGTTTTGCTAGCAGGAGTTCAAGCCCAACGAACACAGCCCGGAGACCCCTGGGGCAAAAACGGTTTCCGACGAACAATAGGTGCTTGCTGTGGAACACCTATCCCAAGTGGGGGTAGCCAGCTCAACAAAATGCCACACACCCAGGTGTAAGAAACAACATTGCCCAGGCATGGTCTAAGCCCCTCACCTCGTCCCTGTGCTTTGGGGAGCCGGAGGGACAGCAGAGGCCCACGGCCCTGAGACCCCTTTGCAAAAAGCCGGCTTCCCACGGAGACAGTTTTCCTGAGGTGTAGACCCTCTCCCAAGTGGTTGTGGCAAGGTAAAGCAAATGCCCTCCACTTCTCTGGAAGAAACCCCAGTGCCCACCCATGTTCTAAGCCCTCCCATCCTCCCTGGGCTTCTGGCAGCAGGAGTGAAAAGAGAGGAGCAGAGCACTGGGACCCGTTTGACAAAAACCGGCTTCCCACGGGAAAGTCTTTCTCCACGTGCAGACATGCTCCCAGGTGCCTGTGGCAAGGGGAAGGAAATGCCATACACTGACCTGGAAGAGACCACAGGGCCCAGGCACAGTCTGAACCCTTCCCTCAACCCGGCGGTTTTGCTAGCAGGAGTTCAACCCCAACGAACACAGCCCGGAGACCCCTGGGGCAAAAACGGCTTCCGACGAACAATAGGTGCTTGCTGTGGAACACCTATCCCAAGTGGGGGTAGCCAGCTCAACAAAATGCCACAAACCCAGGTGTAAGAAACAACATTGCCCAGGCATGGTCTAAGCCCCTCACCTCGTCCCTGTGCTTTGGGGAGCCGGAGGGACAACCGAGGCCCACGGCCCTGAGACCCCTTTGCAAAAAGCCGGCTTCCCACGGAAACAGTTTTCCTGAGGTGCAGACCCTATCCCAAGTGGTTGTGGCAAGGTAAAGCCAATGCCCTCCACTTCTCTGGAAGAAACCACAGTGCGCAGCCATGTTCTAAGCCCTCCCATCCTCCCTGGGCTTCTGGCAGCAGGAGTGAAAAGAGAGGAGCAGAGCACTGGGACCCGTTTGACAAAAACCGGCTTCCCACGGGAAAGTCTTTCTCCACGTGCAGACATGCTCCCAGGTGCCTGTGGCAAGGGGAAGGAAATGCCATACACTGACCTGGAAGAGACCACAGGGCCCAGGCACAGTCTGAACCCTTCCCTCAACCAGGCGGTTTTGCTAGTAGGAGTTCAAGCCCAACGAACACAGCCCGGAGACCCCTGGGGAAAAAACGGCTTCCGACGAACAATAGGTGCTTGCTGTGGAACACCTATCCCAAGTGGGGGTAGCCAGCTCAACAAAATGCCACACACCCAGGTGTAAGAAACAACATTGCCCAGGCATGGTCTAAGCCCCTCACCTCGTCCCTGTGCTTTGGGGAGCCGGAGGGACAGCCGAGGCCCACGGCCCTGAAACCCCTTTGCAAAAAGCCGGCTTCCCACGGAGACAGTTTTCCTGAGGTGTAGACCCTCTCCCAAGTGGTTGTGGCAAGGTAAAGCAAATGCCCTCCACTTCTCTGGAAGAAACCCCAGTGCCCAGCCATGTTCTAAGCCCTCCCATCCTCCCTGGGCTTCTGGCAGCAGGAGTGAAAAGAGAGGAGCAGAGCACTGGGACCCGTTTGACAAAAACCGGCTTCCCACGGGAAAGTCTTTCTCCACGTGCAGACATGCTCCCAGGTGCCTGTGGCAAGGGGAAGGAAATGCCATACACTGACCTGGAAGAGACCACAGGGCCCAGGCACAGTCTGAACCCTTCCCTCAACCCGGCGGTTTTGCTAGCAGGAGTTCAACCCCAACGAACACAGCCCGGAGACCCCTGGGGCAAAAACGGCTTCCGACGAACAATAGGTGCTTGCTGTGGAACACCTATCCCAAGTGGGGGTAGCCAGCTCAACAAAATGCCACACACCCAGGTGTAAGAAACAACATTGCCCAGGCATGGTCTAAGCCCCTCACCTCGTCCCTGTGCTTTGGGGAGCCGGAGGGACAGCCGAGGCCCACGGCCCTGAGACCCCTTTGCAAAAAGCCGGCTTCCCACGGAGACAGTTTTCCTAGGTGTAGAACCTCTCCCAAGTGGTTGTGGCAAGGTAAAGCCAATGCCCTCCACTTCTCTGGAAGAAACCACAGTGCCCAGCCATGTTCTAAGCCCTCCCATCCTCCCTGGGCTTCTGGCAGCAGGAGTGAAAAGAGAGGAGCAGAGCACTGGGACCCGTTTGACAAAAACCGGCTTCCCACGGGAAAGTCTTTCTCCACGTGTAGACATGCTCCCAGGTGCCTGTGGCAAGGGGAAGGAAATGCCATACACTGACCTGGAAGAGACCGCAGGGCCCAGGCACAGTCTGAACCCTTCCCTCAACCCGGCGGTTTTGCTAGCAGGAGTTCAAGCCCAAGGAACACAGCCCGGAGACCCCTGGGGCAATAACGGCTTCCGACGAACAATAGGTGCTTGCTGTGGAACACCTATCCCAAGTGGGGGTAGCCAGCTCAACAAAAAGCCACACACCCAGGTGTAAGAAACAACATTGTCCACCCATGGTCTAAGCCCCTCACCTCGTCCCTGTGCTTTGGGGAGCCGGAGGGACAGCCGAGGCCCACGGCCCTGAGACCCCTTTGCGAAAAGCCGGCTTCCCACGGAGACAGTTTTCCTGAGGTGTAGACCCTCTCCCAAGTGGTTGTGGCAAGGTAAAGCCAATGCCCTCCACTTCTCTGGAAGAAACCACAGTGCCCAGCCATGTTCTAAGCCCTCCCATCCTCCCTGGGCTTCTGGCAGCAGGAGTGAAAAGAGAGGAGCAGAGCACTGGGACCCGTTTGACAAAAACCGGCTTCCCACGGGAAAGTCTTTCTCCACGTGCAGACATGCTCCCAGGTGCCTGTGGCAAGGGGAAGGAAATGCCATACACAGACCTGGAAGAAACCACAGGGCCCAGGCACAGTCTGAACCCTTCCCTCAACCCGGCGGTTTTGCTAGCAGGAGTTCAACCCCAACGAACACAGCCCGGAGACCCCTGGGGCAAAAACGGCTTCCGACGAACAATAGGTGCTTGCTGTGGAACACCTATCCCAAGTGGGGGTAGCCAGCTCAACAAAATGCCACACACCCAGGTGTAAGAAACAACATTACCCAGCCATGGTCTAAGCCCCTCACCTCGTCCCTGTGCTTTGGGGAGCCGGAGGGACACCCGAGGCCCACGGCCCTGAGACCCCTTTGCAAAAAGCCGGCTTCCCACGGAGACAGTTTTCCTGAGGTGTAGACCCTCTCCCAAGTGGTTGTGGCAAGGAAAACAAATGCCCTCCACTTCTCTGGAAGAAACCACAGTGCCCAGCCATGTTCTAAGCCCTCCCATCCTCCCTGGGCTTCTGGCAGCTGGAGTGAAAAGAGAGGAGCAGAGCACTGGGACCCGTTTGACAAAAACCGGCTTCCCACGGGAAAGTCTTTCTCCACGTGCAGACATGCTCCCAGGTGCCTGTGGCAAGGGGAAGGAAATGCCATACACTGACCTGGAAGAGACCACAGGGCCCAGGCACAGTCTGAACCCTTCCCTCTCCCGGCGGTTTTGCTAGCAGGAGTTCAACCCCAACGAACACAGCCCGGAGACCCCTGGGGCAAAAACGGCTTCCGACGAACAATAGGTGCTTGCTGTGGAAATCCTATCCCACGTGGGCGTAGCCAGCTCAACAAAATGCCACACACCCAGGTGTAAGAAACAACATTGTCCAGCCATGGTCTAAGCCCCTCACCTCGTCCCTGTGCTTTGGGGACCTGGAGAGAGAGCCGAGGCCCACGGCCCTGAGACTCCTTTGCAAAAAGCCGGCTTCCCACGGAAAGAGTTTTCCTGAGGTGCAGACCCTCTCACAAGTGGTTGTGGCAAGGTAAAGCAAATGCCCTCCATTTCTCTGGAAGAAACCACAGTGCCCAGCCATGTTCTAAGCCCTCCCATCCTCCCTGGGCTTCTGGCAGCAGGAGTGACAAGAGAGGAGCAGAGCACTGGGACCCGTTTGACAAAAACCGGCTTCCCACGGAAAAGTCTTTCTCCACGTGCAGACATGCTCCCAGGTGCCTGTGGCAAGGGGAAGGAAATGCCATGCACTGACCTGGAAGAGACCACAGGGCCCAGGCACAGTCTGAACCCTTCCCTCAACCCGGCGGTTTTGCTAGCAGGAGTTCAAGCCCAACGAACACAGCCCGGAGACCCCTGGGGCAAAAACGGCTTCCGACGAACAATAGGTGCTTGCTGTGGAACACCTATCCCAAGTGGGGGTAGCCAGCTCAACAAAATGCCACACACCCAGGTGTAAGAAACAACATTGCCCAGCCATGGTCTAAGCCCCTCACCTCGTCCCTGTGCTTTGGGGAGCCGGAGGGACACCCGAGGCCCACGGCCCTGAGACCCCTTTGCAAAAAGCCGGCTTCCCACGGAAACAGTTTTCCTGAGGTGCAGACCCTCTCCCAAGTGGTTGTGGCAACGTAAAGCCAATGCCCTCCACTTCTCTGGTAGAAACCACAGTGCCCAGCCATGTTCTAAGCCCTCCCATCCTCCCTGGGCTTCTGGCAGCACGAGTGAAAAGAGAGGAGCAGAGCACTGGGCCCCGTTTGAGAAAAACTGGCTTCCCACGGGAAAGCCTTTCTCCACGTGCAGACATGCTCCCAGGTGCCTGTGGCAAGGGGAAGGAAATGCCATACACTGACCTGGAAGAGACCACAGGGCCCAGGCACAGTCTGAACCCTTCTCTCAACCCGGCGTTTTTGCTAGCAGGAGTTCAAGCCCAACGAACACAGCCCGGAGACCCCTGGGGCAAAAACGGCTTCCGATGAACAATAGGTGCTTGCTGTGGAACACCTATCCCAAGTGGGGGTAGCCAGCTCAACAAAATGCCACACACCCAGGTGTAAGAAACAACATTGCCCAGGCATGGTCTAAGCCCCTCACCTCGTCCCTGTGCTTTGGGAGCTGGAGGGACACCCGAGGCCCATGGCCCTGAGACCGCTTTGCAAAAAGCCGGCTTCCCACGGAAACAGTATTCCTGAGGTGCAGACCCTATCCCAAGTGGTTGTGGCAAGGTAAAGCAAATGCCCTCCACTTCTCTGGAAGAAACCACAGTGCCCAGCCATGTTCTAAGCCCTCCCATCCTCCCTGGGCTTCTGGCAGCAGGACTGAAAAGAGAGGAGCAGAGCACTGGGACCCGTTTGACAAAAACCGGCTTCCCACGGGAAAGTCTTTCTCCACGTGCAGACATGCTCCCAGGTGCCTGTGGCAAGGGGAAGGAAATGCCATGCACTGACCTGGAAGAGACCACAGGGCCCAGGCACAGTCTGAACCCTTCCCTCAACCCGGCGGTTTTGCTAGCAGGAGTTCAACCCCAACGAACACAGCCCGGAGACCCCTGGGGCAAAAACGGCTTCCGACGAACAATAGGTGCTTGCTGTGGAACACCTATCCCAAGTGGGGGTAGCCAGCTCAACAAAATGCCACACACCCAGGTGTAAGAAACAACATTGCCCAGCCATGGTCTAAGCCCCTCACCTCGTCCCTGTGCTTTGGGGAGCCGGAGGGACAGCCGAGGCCCACGGCCCTGAGACCCCTTTGCAAAAAGCCGGCTTCCCACGGAGACAGTTTTCCTGAGGTGTAGACCCTCTCCCAAGTGGTTGTGGCAAGGTAAAGCCAATGCCCTCCACTTCTCTGGAAGAAACCCCAGTGCCCAGCCATGTTCTAAGCCCTCCCATCCTCCCTGGGCTTCTGGCAGCAGGAGTGAAAAGAGAGGAGCAGAGCACTGGGACCCGTTTGACAAAAACCGGCTTCCCACGGGAAAGTCTTTCTCCACGTGCAGACATGCTCCCAGGTGCCTGTGGCAAGGGGAAGGAAATGCCATGCACTGACCTGGAAGAGACCACAGGGCCCAGGCACAGTCTGAACCCTTCCCTCAACCCGGCGGTTTTGCTAGCAGGAGTTCAAGCCCAACGAACACAGCCGGGAGACCCATGGGGCAAAAACGGCTTCCGACGAACAATAGGTGCTTGCTGTGGAACACCTATCCCAAGTGGGGGTAGCCAGCTCAACAAAATGCCACACACCCAGGTGTAAGAAACAACATTGCCCAGGCATGGTCTAAGCCCCTCACCTCGTCCCTGTGCTTTGGGGAGCCGGAGGGACACCCGAGGCCCACGGCCCTGAGACCCCTTTGCAAAAAGCCGGCTTCCCACGGAAACAGTTTTCCTGAGGTGCAGACCCTCTCACAAGTGGTTGTGGCAAGGTAAAGCCAATGCCCTCCACTTCTCTGGAAGAAACCACAGTGCCCAGCCATGTTCTAAGCCCTCCCATCCTCCCTGGGCTTCTGGCAGCAGGAGTGAAAAGAGAGGAGCAGAGCACTGGGCCCCGTTTGCGAAAAACTGGCTTCCCACGGGAAAGCCTTTCTCCACGTGCAGACATGCTCCCAGGTGCCTGTGGCAAGGGGAAGGAAATGCCATACACTGACCTGGAAGAGACCACAGGGCCCAGGCACAGTCTGAACCCTTCCCTCAACCCGGCGGTTTTGCTAGCAGGAGTTCAAGCCCAACGAACACAGCCCGGAGACCCCTGGGGCAAAAACGGCTTCCGACGAACAATACGTGCTTGCTGTGGAACACCTATCCCAAGTGGGGGTATCCAGCTCAACAAAATGCCACACACCCAGGTGTAAGAAACAACATTGCCCAGGCATGGTCTAAGCCCCTCACCTCGTCCCTGTGCTTTGGGGAGCTGGAGGGACACCCGAGGCCCTCGGCCCTGAGACCGCTTTGCAAAAAGCCGGCTTCCCACGGAAACAGTATTCCTGAGGTGCAGACCCTATCCCAAGTGGTTGTGACAAGGTAAAGCAAATGCCCTCCACTTCTCTGGAAGAAACCACAGTGCCCAGCCATGTTCTAAGCCCTCCCATCCTCCCTGGGCTTCTGGCAGCAGGAGTGAAAAGAGAGGAGCAGAGCACTGGGACCCGTTTGACAAAAACCGGCTTCCCACGGGAAAGTCTTTCTCCACGTGTAGACATGCTCCCAGGTGCCTGTGGCAAGGGGAAGGAAATGCCATACACTGACCTGGAAGAGACCGCAGGGCCCAGGCACAGTCTGAACCCTTCCCTCAACCCGGCGGTTTTGCTAGCAGGAGTTCAAGCCCAAGGAACACAGCCCGGAGACCCCTGGGGCAAAAACGGCTTCCGACAAACAATAGGTGCTTGCTGTGGAACACCTATCCCAAGTGGGGGTAGCCAGCTCAACAAAATGCCACACACCCAGGTGTAAGAAACAACATTGCCCAGCCATGGTCTAAGCCCCTCACCTCGTCCCTGTGCTTTGGGGAGCCGGAGGGACAGCCGAGGCCCACGGCCCTGAGACCCCTTTGCAAAAAGCCGGCTTCCCACGGAGACAGTTTTCCTGAGGTGCAGACCCTCTCCCAAGTGGTTGTGGCAAGGTAAAGCCAATGCCCTCCACTTCTCTGGAAGAAACCCCAGTGCCCAGCCATGTTCTAAGCCCTCCCATCCTCCCTGGGCTTCTGGCAGCAGGAGTGAAAAGAGAGGAGCAGAGCACTGGGACCCGTTTGACAAAAACCGGCTTCCCACGGGAAAGTCTTTCTCCACGTGCAGACATGCTCCCAGGTGCCTGTGGCAAGGGGAAGGAAATGCCATACACTGACCTGGAAGAGACCACAGGGCCCAGGCACAGTCTGAACCCTTCCCTCAACCCGGCGGTTTTGCTAGCAGGAGTTCAAGCCCAACGAACACAGCCCGGAGACCCCTGGGGCAAAAACGGCTTCCGACGAACAATAGGTGCTTGCTGTGGAACACCTATCCCAAGTGGGGGTAGCCAGCTCAACAAAATGCCACACACCCAGGTGTAAGAAACAACATTGCCCAGCCATGGTCTAAGCCCCTCACCTCGTCCCTGTGCTTTGGGGAGCCGGAGGGACACCCGAGGCCCACGGCCCAGAGACCCCTTTGCAAAAAGCCGGCTTCCCACGGAGACAGTTTTCCTGAGGTGTAGACCCTCTCCCAAGTGGTTGTGGCAAGGTAAAGCCAATGCCCTCCACTTCTCTGGTAGAAACCACAGTGCCCAGGCATGTTCTAAGCCCTCCCATCCTCCCTGGGCTTCTGGCAGCAGGAGTGAAAAGAGAGGAGCAGAGCACTGGGACCCGTTTGACAAAAACCGGCTTCCCACGGGAAAGTCTTTCTCCACGTGCAGACATGCTCCCAGGTGCCTGTGGCAAGGGGAAGGAAATGCCATACACTGACCTGGAAGAGACCACAGGGCCCAGGCACAGTCTGAACCCTTCCCTCAACCCGGCGGTTTTGCTAGCAGGAGTTCAACCCCAACGAACACAGCCCGGAGACCCCTGGGGCAATAACGGCTTCCAACGAACAATAGGTGCTTGCTGTGGAACACCTATCCCAAGTGGGGGTAGCCAGCTCAACAAAATGCCACACACCCAGGTGTAAGAAACAACATTGCCCAGGCATGGTCTAAGCCCCTCACCTCGTCCCTGTGCTTTGGGGAGCCGGAGGGACAGCCGAGGCCCACGGCCCTGAGACCCCTTTGCAAAAAGCCGGCTTCCCACGGAGACAGTTTTCCTGAGGTGTAGACCCTCTCCCAAGTGGTTGTGGCAAGGTAAAGCCAATGCCCTCCACTTCTCTGGAAGAAACCACAGTGCCCAGCCATGTTCTAAGCCCTCCCATCCTCCCTGGGCTTCTGGCAGCAGGAGTGAAAAGAGAGGAGCAGAGCACTGGGACCCGTTTGACAAAATCCGGCTTCCCACGGGAAAGTCTTTCTCCACGTGCAGACATGCTCCGAGGTGCCTGTGGCAAGGGGAAGGAAATTCCATACACTGACCTGGAAGAGACCACAGGGCCCAGGCACAGTCTGAACCCTTCCCTCAACCCGGCGGTTTTGCTAGCAGGAGTTCAAGCCCAACGAACACAGCCCGCAGACCCCTGGGGCAAAAATGGCTTCCGACGAACAATAGGTGCTTGCTGTGGAAAACCTATCCCAAGTGGGGGTAGCCAGCTCAACAAAATGCCACACACCCAGGTGTAAGAAACAACATTGTCCAGGCATGGTCTAAGCCCCTCACCTCGTCCCTGTGCTTTGGGGAGCTGGAGGGACAGCCGAGGCCCACGGCCCTGAGACTCCTTTGCAAAAAGCCGGCTTCCCACGGAAAGAGTTTTCCTGAGGTGCAGACCCTCTCACAAGTGGTTGTGGCAAGTTAAAGCAAATGCCCTCCATTTCTCTGGAAGAAAACACAGTGCCCAGCCATGTTCTAAGCCCTCCCATCCTCCCTGGGCTTCTGGCCGCAGGAGTGAAAAGAGAGGAGCAGAGCACTGGGACCCGTTTGACAAAAACCGGCTTCCCACGGGAAAGTCTTTCTCCACGTGCAGACATGCTCCCAGGTGCCTGTGGCAAGGGGAAGGAAATGCCATACACTGACCTGGAAGAGACCACAGGGCCCAGGCACAGTCTGAACCCTTCCCTCAACCCGGCGGTTTTGCTAGCAGGAGTTCAACCCCAACGAACACAGCCCGGAGACCCCTGGGGCAAAAACGGCTTCCGACGAACAATAGGTGCTTGCTGTGGAACACCTATCCCAAGTGGGGGTAGCCAGCTCAACAAAATGCCACACACCCAGGTGTAAGAAACAACATTGTCCAGCCATGGTCTAAGCCCCTCACCTCCTCCCTGTGTTTTGGGGAGGTGGAGGGACAGCCGAGGCCCACGGCCCTGAGTCTCCTTTGCCAAAAGCCGGCTTCCCACGGAAAGAGTTTTCCTGAGGTGCAGACCCTCTCACAAGTGGTTGTGGCATGGTAAAGCAAATGCCCTCCATTTCTCTGGAAGAAAACACAGTGCCCAGCCATGTTCTAAGCCCTCCCATCCTCCCTGGGCTTCTGGCAGGAGTGAAAAGAGAGGAGCAGAGCACTGGGACCCGTTTGACAAAAACCGGCTTCCCACGGGAAAGTATTTCTCCACGTGCAGACATGCTCCCAGGTGCCTGTGGCAAGGGGAAGGAAATGCCATACACTGACCTGGAAGAGACCACAGGGCCCAGGCACAGTCTGAACCCTTCCCTAAACCCGGCGGTTTTGCTAGCAGGAGTTCAACCCCAATGAACACAGCCCGGAGAGCCCTGGGGCAATAACGGCTTCCGACGAACACTAGGTGCTTGCTGTGGAACACCTATCCCAAGTGGGGGTAGCCAGCTCTACAAAATGCCACACACCCAGGTGTAAGAAACAACATTGCCCAGGCATGGTCTAAGCCCCTCACCTCGTCCCTGTGCTTTGGGGAGCCGGAGGGACAGCCGAGGCCCACGGCCCTGAGACCCCTTTGCAAAAAGCCGGCTTCCCACGGAGACAGTTTTCCTGAGGTGTAGACCCTCTCCCAAGTGGTTGTGGCAAGGTAAAGCCAATGCCCTCCACTTCTCTGGAAGAAACCCCAGTGCCTAGCCATGTTCAAAGCCCTCCCATCCTCCCTAGGCTTCTGGCAGCAGGAGTGAAAAGAGAGGAGCAGAGCACTGGGACCCGTTTGACAAAAACCGGCTTCCCACGGGAAAGTCTTTCTCCACGTGCAGACATGCTCCCAGGTGCCTGTGGCAAGGGGAAGGAAATGCCATACACTGACCTGGAAGAGACCACAGGGCCCAGGCACAGTCTGAACCCTTCCCTCAACCCGGCGGTTTTGCTAGCAGGAGTTCAAGCCCAACGAACACAGCCCGGAGACCCCTGGGGCAAAAACGGCTTCCGACGAACAATAGGTGCTTGCTGTGGAACACGTATCCCAAGAGGGGGTAGCCAGCTCAACAAAATGCCACACACCCAGGTGTAAGAAACAACATTGTCCACCCATGGTCTAAGCCCCTCACCTCGTCCCTGTGCTTTGGGGAGCCGGAGGGACAGCCGAGGCCCACGGCCCTGAGACCCCTTTGCAAGAAGCCGGCTTCCCACGGAGACAGTTTTCCTGAGGTGTAGACCCTCTCCCAAGTGGTTGTGGCAAGGTAAAGCTAATGCCCTCCACTTCTCTGGAAGAAACCACAGTGCCCAGCCATGTTCTAAGCCCTCCCATCCTCCCTGGGCTTCTGGCAGCAGGAGTGAAAAGAGAGGAGCAGAGCACTGGGACCCGTTTGACAAAAACCGGCTTCCCACGGGAAAGTCTTTCTCCACGTGCAGACATGCTCCCAGGTGCCTGTGGCAAGGGGAAGGAAATGCCATACACTGACCTGGAAGAGACCACAGGGCCCAGGCACAGTCTGAACCCTTCCCTCAACCCGGCGGTTTTGCTAGCAGGAGTTCAACCCCAACGAACACAGCCCGGAGACCCCTGGGGCAAAAACGGCTTCCGACGAACAATAGGTGCTTGCTGTGGAACACCTATCCCAAGTGGGGGTAGCCAGCTCAACAAAATGCCACACACCCAGGTGTACGAAACAACATTGTCCAGCCATGGTCTAAGCCCCTCACCTCGTCCCTGTGCTTTGGGGAGCTGGAGGGACAGCCGAGGCCCACGGCCCTGAGACTCCTTTGCAAAAAGCCGGCTTCCCACGGAAAGAGTTTTCCTGAGGTGCAGACCCTCTCACAAGTGGTTGTGGCATGGTAAAGCAAATGCCCTCCATTTCTCTGGAAGAAAACACAGTGCCCAGCCATGTTCTAAGCCCTCCCATCCTCCCTGGGCTTCTGGCAGCAGGAGTGAAAAGAGAGGAGCAGAGCACTGGGACCCGTTTGACAAAAACCGGCTTCCCACGGGAAAGTCTTTCTCCACGTGCAGACATGCTCCCAGGTGCCTGTGGCAAGGGGAAGGAAATGCCATACACTGACCTGGAAGAGACCACAGGGCCCAGGCACAGTCTGAACCCTTCCCTCAACCCGGCGGTTTTGCTAGCAGGAGTTCAAGCCCAACGAACACAGCCCGGAGACCCCTGGGGCAAAAACGGCTTCCGACGAACAATAGGTGCTTGCTGTGGAACACCTATCCCAAGTGGGGGTAGCCAGCTCAACAAAATGCCACACACCCAGGTGTAAGAAACAACATTGCCCAGGCATGGTCTAAGCCCCTCACCTCGTCCCTGTGCTTTGGGGAGCCGGAGGGACACCCGAGGCCCACGGCCCTGAGACCCCTTTGCAAAAAGCAGGCTTCCCACGGAAACAGTTTTCCTGAGGTGCAGACCCTCTCACAAGTGGTTGTGGTAAGGTAAAGCCAATGCCCTCCACTTCTCTGGAAGAAACCACAGTGCCCAGCCATGTTCTAAGCCCTCCCATCCTCCCTGGGCTTCTGGCAGCAGGAGTGAAAAGAGAGGAGCAGAGCACTGGGACCCGTTTGACAAAAACCGGCTTCCCACGGGAAAGTCTTTCTCCACGTGCAGACATGCTCCCAGGTGCCTGTGGCAAGGGGAAGGAAATGCCATACACTGACCTGGAAGAGACCACAGGGCCCAGGCACAGTCTGAACCCTTCCCTCAACCCGGCGGTTTTGCTAGCAGGAGTTCAAGCCCAACGAACACAACCCGGAGACCCCTGGGGCAAAAACGGCTTCCGGCGAAAAATAGGTGCTTCCTGTGGAACAGGTATCCCAAGAGGGGGTAGCCAGCTCAACAAAATGCCACACACCCAGGTGTAAGAAACAACATTGTCCACCCATGGTCTAAGCCCCTCACCTCGTCCCTGTGCTTTTGGGAGCCGGAGGGACAGCCGAGGCCCACGGCCCTGAGACCCCTTTGCAAAAAGCCGGCTTCCCACGGAGACAGTTTTCCTGAGGTGTAGACCCTCTCCCAAGTGGTTGTGGCAAGGTAAAGCCAATGCCCTCCACTTCTCTGGAAGAAACCACAGTGCCCAGCCATGTTCTAAGCCCTCCCATCATCCCTGGGCTTCTGGCAGCAGGAGTGAAAAGAGAGGAGCAGAGCACTGGGACCCGTTTGACAAAAACCGGCTTCCCACGGGAAAGTCTTTCTCCACGTGCAGACATGCTCCCAGGTGCCTGTGGCAAGGGGAAGGAAATGCCATACACAGACCTGGAAGAGACCACAGGGCCCAGGCACAGTCTGAACCCTTCCCTCAACCCGGCGGTTTTGCTAGCAGGAGTTCAACCCCAACGAACACAGCCCGGAGACCCCTGGGGCAAAAACGGCTTCCGACGAACAATAGGTGCTTGCTGTGGAACACCTATCCCAAGTGGGGGTGGCCAGCTCAACAAAATGCCACACACCCAGGTGTAAGAAACAACATTGCCCAGGCATGGTCTAAGCCCCTCACCTCGTCCCTGTGCTTTGGGGAGCTGGAGGGACAGCCGAGGCACACGACCCTGAGACCCCTTTGCAAAAAGCCGGCTTCCCACGGAGACAGTTTTCCTGAGGTGTAGACCCTCTCCCAAGTGGTTGTGGCAAGGAAAACAAATGCCCTCCACTTCTCTGGAAGAAACCACAGTGCCCAGCCATGTTCTAAGCCCTCCCATCCTCCCTGGGCTTCTGGCAGCTGGAGTGAAAAGAGAGGAGCAGAGCACTGGGACCCGTTTGACAAAAACCGGCTTCCCACGGGAAAGTCTTTCTGAACGTGCAGACATGCTCCGAGGTGCCTGTGGCAAGGGGAAGGAAATGCCATACACTGACCTGGAAGAGACCACAGGGCCCAGGCACAGTCTGAACCCTTCCCTCTCCCGGCGGTTTTGCTAGCAGGAGTTCAACCCCAACGAACACAGCCCGCAGACCCCTGGGGCAAAAACCGCTTCCGACGAACAATAGGTGCTTGCTGTGGAAAACCTATCCCACGTGGGGGTAGCCAGCTCAACAAAATGCCACACACCCAGGTGTAAGAAACAACATTGTCCAGCCATGGTCTAAGCCCCTCACCTCGTCCCTGTGCTTTGGGGAGCTGGAGGGACAGCCGAGGCCCACGGCCCTGAGACTCCTTTGCAAAAAGCCGGCTTCCACGGAAAGAGTTTTCCTGAGGTGCAGACCCTCTCACAAGTGGTTGTGGCAAGGTAAAGCAAATGCCCTCCATTTCTCTGGAAGAAAACACAGTGCCCAGCCATGTTCTAAGCCCTCCCATCCTCCCTGGGCTTCTGGCAGCAGGAGTGAAAAGAGAGGAGCAGAGCACTGGGACCCGTTTGACAAAAACCGGCTTCCCACGGGAAAGTCTTTCTCCACGTGCAGACATGCTCCCAGGTGCCTGTGGCAAGGGGAAGGAAATGCCATACACTGACCTGGAAGAGACCACAGGGCCCAGGAACAGTCTGAACCCTTCCCTCAACCCGGCGGTTTTGCTAGCAGGAGTTCAAGCCCAACGAACACAGCCCGGAGACCCCTGCGGCGAAAACGGCTTCCGACGAACAATAGGTGCTTGCTGTGGAACACCTATCCCAAGTGGGGGTAGCCAGCTCAACAAAATGCCACACACCCAGGTGTAAGAAACAACATTGCCCAGCCATGGTCTAAGCCCCTCACCTCGTCCCTGTGCTTTGGGGAGCCGGAGGGACACCCGAGGCCCACGGCCCAGAGACCCCTTTGCAAAAAGCCGGCTTCCCACGGAGACAGTTTTCCTGAGGTGTAGACCCTCTCCCAATTGGTTGTGGCAAGGTAAAGCCAGTGCCCTCCACTTCTCTGGAAGAAACCACAGTGCCCAGCCATGTTCTAAGCCCTCCCATCCTCCCTGGGCTTCTGGCAGCAGGAGTGAAAAGAGAGGAGCAGAGCACTGGGACCCGTTTGACAAAAACCGGCTTCCCACGGGAAAGTCTTTCTCCACGTGCAGACATGCTCCCAGGTGCCTGTGGCAAGGGGAAGGAAATGCCATACACTGACCTGGAAGAGACCACAGGGCCCAGGCACAGTCTGAACCCTTCCCTCAACCCGGCGGTTTTGCTAGCAGGAGTTCAAGCCCAAGGAACACAGCCCGGAGACCCCTGGGGCAAAAACGGCTTCCGATGAACAATAGGTGCTTGCTGTGGAACACGTATCCCAAGAGGGGGTAGCCAGCTCAACAAAATGCCACACACCCAGGTGTAAGAAACAACATTGTCCACCCATGGTCTAAGCCCCTCACCTCGTCCCTGTGCTTTGGGGAGCCGGAGGGACAGCCGAGGCCCACGGCCCTGAGACCCCTTTGCAAAAAGCCGGCTTCCCACGGAGACAGTTTTCCTGAGGTGTAGACCCTCTCCCAAGTGGTTGTGGCAAGGTAAAGCCAATGCCCTCCACTTCTCTGGAAGAAACCACAGTGCCCAGCCATGTTCTAAGCCCTCCCATCCTCCCTGGGCTTCTGGCAGCAGGAGTGAAAAGAGAGGAGCAGAGCACTGGGACCCGTTTGACAAAAACCGGCTTCCCACGGGAAAGTCTTTCTCCACGTGCAGACATGCTCCCAGGTGCCTGTGGCAAGGGGAAGGAAATGCCATACACTGACCTGGAAGAGACCACAGGGCCCAGGCACAGTCTGAACCCTTCCCTCAACCCGGCGGTTTTGCTAGCAGGAGTTCAAGCCCAAGGAACACAGCCCGGAGACCCCTGGGGCAAAAACGGCTTCCGACGAACAATAGGTGCTTGCTGTGCAACACCTATCCCAAGTGGGGGTAGCCAGCTCAACAAAATGCCACACACCCAGGTGTAAGAAACAACATTGCCCAGGAATGGTCTAAGCCCCTCACCTCGTCCCTGTGATTTGGGGAGCCGGAGGGACACCCGAGGCCCATGGCCCTGAGACCCCTTTGCAAAAAGCCGGCTTCCCACGGAAACAGTTTTCCTGAGGTGCAGACCCTATCCCAAGTGGTTGTGGCAAGGTAAAGCAAATGCCCTCCACTTCTCTGGAAGAAACCACAGTGACCAGCCATGTTCTAAGCCCTCCCATCCTCCCTGGGCTTCTGGCAGCAGGAGTGAAAAGAGAGGAGCAGAGCACTGGGACCCGTTTGACAAAAACCGGCTTCCCACGGGAAAGTCTTTCTCCACGTGCAGACATGCTCCCAGGTGCCTGTGGCAAGGGGAAGGAAATGCCATACACTGACCTGGAAGAGACCACAGGGCCCAGGCACAGTCTGAACCCTTCCCTCAACCCGGCGGTTTTGCTAGCAGGAGTTCAAGCCCAACGAACACAGCCCGGAGACCCCTGGGGCAAAAACGGCTTCCGACGAACAATAGGTGCTTGCTGTGAAACACCTATCCCAAGTGGGGGTACCAGCTCAACAAAATGCCACACACCCAGGTGTAAGAATCAACATTGCCCAGCCATGGTCTAAGCCCCTCACCTCGTCCCTGTGCTTTGGGGAGCCGGAGGGACACCCGAGCCCCACGGCCCTGAGACCCCTTTGCAAAAAGCCGGCTTCCCACGGAAACAGTTTTCCGGAGGTGCAGACCCTATCCCAAGTGGTTGTGGCAAGGTAAAGCAAATGCCCTCCACTTCTCTGGAAGAAACCACAGTGCCCAGCCATGTTCTAAGCCCTCCCATCCTCCCTGGGCTTCTGGCAGCAGGAGTGAAAAGAGAGGAGCAGAGCACTGGGACCCGTTTGACAAAAACCGGCTTCCCACGGGAAAGTCTTTCTCCACGTGCAGAGATGCTCCCAGGTGCCTGTGGCAAGGGGAAGGAAATGCCATACACTGACCTGGAAGAGACCACAGGGCCCAGGCACAGTCTGAACCCTTCCATCCACCCAGCGGTTTTGCTAGCAGGAGTTCAAGCCCAACGAACACAGCCCGGAGACCCCTGGGGCAAAAACGGCTTCCGACGAACAATAGGTGCTTGCTGTGGAACACCTATCCCAAGTGGGGGTAGCCAGCTCAACAAAATGCCACACACCCAGGTGTAAGAAACAACATTGCCCAGGCATGGTCTAAGCCCCTCACCTCGTCCCTGTGCTTTGGGGAGCCGGAGGGACACCCGAGGCCCACGGCCCTGAGACCCCTTTGCAAAAAGCCGGCTTCCCACGGAGACAGTTTTCCTGAGGTGTAGACCCTCTCCCAAGTGGTTGTGGCAAGGTAAAGCCAATGCCCTCCACTTCTCTGGAAGAAACCACAGTGCCCAGCCATGTTCTAAGCCCTCCCATCCTCCCTGGGCTTCTGGCAGCAGGAGTGAAAAGAGAGGAGCAGAGCACTGGGACCCGTTTGACAAAAACCGGCTTCCCACGGGAAAGTCTTTCTCCACGTGCAGACATGCTCCCAGGTGCCTGTGGCAAGGGGAAGGAAATGCCATACACTGACCTGGAAGAGACCGCAGGGCCCAGGCACAGTCTGAACCCTTCCCTCAACCCGGCGGTTTTGCTAGCAGGAGTTCAAGCCCAACGAACACAGCCGGGAGACCCCTGGGGCAAAAACGGCTTCCGACGAACAATAGGTGCTTGCTGTGGAACACCTATCCCAAGTGGGGGTAGCCAGCTCAACAAAATGCCACACACCCAGGTGTAAGAAACAACATTGCCCATGCATGGTCTAAGCCCCTCACCTCGTCCCTGTGCTTTGGGGAGCCGGAGGGACACCCGAGGCCCATGGCCCTGAGACCCCTTTGCAAAAAGCCGGCTTCCCACGGAAACAGTTTTCCTGAGGTGCAGACCCTATCCCATGTGGTTGTGGCAAGGTAAAGCCAATGCCCTCCACTTCTCTGGAAGAAACCACAGTGCGCAGCCATGTTCTAAGCCCTCCCATCATCCCTGGGCTTCTGGCAGCAGGAGTGAAAAGAGAGGAGCAGAGCACTGGGACCCGTTTGACAAACCCGGCTTCCCACGGGAAAGTCTTTCTCCACGTGCAGACATGCTCCCAGGTGCCTGTGGCAAGGGGAAGGAAATGCCATACACAGACCTGGAAGAGACCACAGGGCCCAGGCACAGTCTGAACCCTTCCCTCAACCCGGCGGTTTTGCTAGCAGGAGTTCAAGCCCAACGAACACAGCCCGGAGACCCCTGGGGCAAAAACGGCTTCCGACGAACAATAGGTGCTTGAGGTGAAACACCTATCCCAAGTGGGGGTAGCCAGCTCAACAAAATGCCACACACACAGGTGTAAGAAACAACATTGCCCAGCCATGGTCTAAGCCCCTCACCTCGTCCCTGTGCTTTGGGGAGCTGGAGGGACAGCCGAGGCACACGACCCTGAGACCCCTTTGCAAAAAGCCGGCTTCCCACGGAGACAGTTTTCCTGAGGTGTAGACCCTCTCCCAAGTGGTTGTGGCAAGGAAAACAAATGCCCTCCACTTCTCTGGAAGAAACCACAGTGCCCAGGCATGTTCTAAGCCCTCCCATCCTCCCTGGGCTTCTGGCAGCTGGAGTGAAAAGAGAGGAGCAGAGCACTGGGACCCGTTTGACAAAAACCGGCTTCCCACGGGAAAGTCTTTCTGAACGTGCAGACATGCTCCGAGGTGCCTGTGGCAAGGGGAAGGAAATGCCATACACTGACCTGGAAGAGACCACAGGGCCCAGGCACAGTCTGAACCCTTCCCTCTCCCGGCGGTTTTGCTAGCAGGAGTTCAACCCCAACGAACACAGCCCGCAGACCCCTGGGGCAAAAACCGCTTCCGAGGAACAATAGGTGCTTGCTGTGGAAAACCTATCCCACGTGGGGGTAGCCAGCTCAACAAAATGCCACACACCCAGGTGTAAGAAACAACATTGCCCAGCCATGGTCTAAGCCCCTCACCTCGTCCCTGTGCTTTGGGGAGCCGGAGGGACAGCCGAGGCCCACGGCCCTGAGACCCCTTTGCAAAAAGCCGGCTTCCCACGGAGACAGTTTTCCTGAGGTGTAGACCCTCTCCCAAGTGGTTGTGGCAAGGTAAAGCCAATGCCCTCCACTTCTCTGGAAGAAACCCCAGTGCCCAGCCATGTTCTAAGCCCTCCCATCCTCCCTGGGCTTCTGGCAGCAGGAGTGAAAAGAGAGGAGCAGAGCACTGGGACCCGTTTGACAAAAACCGGCTTCCCACGGGAAAGTCTTTCTCCACGTGCAGACATGCTCCCAGGTGCCTGTGGCAAGGGGAAGGAAATGCCATACACTGACCTGGAAGAGACCACAGGGCCCAGGCACAGTCTGAACCCTTCCCTCAACCCGGCGGTTTTGCTAGCAGGAGTTCAAGCCCAAGGAACACAGCCCGGAGACCCCTGGGGCAAAAACGGCTTCCGACGAACAATAGGTGCTTGCTGTGCAACACCTATCCCAAGTGGGGGTAGCCAGCTCAACAAAATGCCACACACCCAGGTGTAAGAAACAACATTGCCCAGGAATGGTCTAAGCCCCTCACCTCGTCCCTGTGATTTGGGGAGCCGGAGGGACACCCGAGGCCCATGGCCCTGAGACCCCTTTGCAAAAAGCCGGCTTCCCACGGAAACAGTTTTCCTGAGGTGCAGACCCTATCCCAAGTGGTTGTGGCAAGGTAAAGCAAATGCCCTCCACTTCTCTGGAAGAAACCACAGTGACCAGCCATGTTCTAAGCCCTCCCATCCTCCCTGGGCTTCTGGCAGCAGGAGTGAAAAGAGAGGAGCAGAGCACTGGGACCCGTTTGACAAAAACCGGCTTCCCACGGGAAAGTCTTTCTCCACGTGCAGACATGCTCCCAGGTGCCTGTGGCAAGGGGAAGGAAATGCCATACACTGACCTGGAAGAGACCACAGGGCCCAGGCACAGTCTGAACCCTTCCCTCAACCCGGCGGTTTTGCTAGCAGGAGTTCAAGCCCAACGAACACAGCCCGGAGACCCCTGGGGCAAAAACGGCTTCCGACGAACAATAGGTGCTTGCTGTGAAACACCTATCCCAAGTGGGGGTACCAGCTCAACAAAATGCCACACACCCAGGTGTAAGAATCAACATTGCCCAGCCATGGTCTAAGCCCCTCACCTCGTCCCTGTGCTTTGGGGAGCCGGAGGGACACCCGAGCCCCACGGCCCTGAGACCCCTTTGCAAAAAGCCGGCTTCCCACGGAAACAGTTTTCCGGAGGTGCAGACCCTATCCCAAGTGGTTGTGGCAAGGTAAAGCAAATGCCCTCCACTTCTCTGGAAGAAACCACAGTGCCCAGCCATGTTCTAAGCCCTCCCATCCTCCCTGGGCTTCTGGCAGCAGGAGTGAAAAGAGAGGAGCAGAGCACTGGGACCCGTTTGACAAAAACCGGCTTCCCACGGGAAAGTCTTTCTCCACGTGCAGACATGCTCCCAGGTGCCTGTGGCAAGGGGAAGGAAATGCCATACACTGACCTGGAAGAGACCACAGGGCCCAGGCACAGTCTGAACCCTTCCATCCACCCAGCGGTTTTGCTAGCAGGAGTTCAAGCCCAACGAACACAGCCCGGAGACCCCTGGGGCAAAAACGGCTTCCGACGAACAATAGGTGCTTGCTGTGGAACACCTATCCCAAGTGGGGGTAGCCAGCTCAACAAAATGCCACACACCCAGGTGTAAGAAACAACATTGCCCAGGCATGGTCTAAGCCCCTCACCTCGTCCTTGTGCTTTGGGGAGCCGGAGGGACACCCGAGGCCCACGGCCCTGAGACCCCTTTGCAAAAAGCCGGCTTCCCACGGAGACAGTTTTCCTGAGGTGTAGACCCTCTCCCAAGTGGTTGTGGCAAGGTAAAGCCAATGCCCTCCACTTCTCTGGAAGAAACCACAGTGCCCAGCCATGTTCTAAGCCCTCCCATCCTCCCTGGGCTTCTGGCAGCAGGAGTGAAAAGAGAGGAGCAGAGCACTGGGACCCGTTTGACAAAAACCGGCTTCCCACGGGAAAGTCTTTCTCCACGTGCAGACATGCTCCCAGGTGCCTGTGGCAAGGGGAAGGAAATGCCATACACTGACCTGGAAGAGACCACAGGGCCCAGGTACAGTCTGAACCCTTCCCTCAACCCGGCGGTTTTGCTAGCAGGAGTTCAAGCCCAACGAACACAGCCCGGAGACCCCTGGGGCAAAAACGGCTTCCGACGAACAATAGGTGCTTGCTGTGGAACACCTATCCCAAGTGGGGGTAGCCAGCTCAACAAAATGCCACACACCCAGGTGTAAGAAACAACATTGCCCAGCCATGGTCTAAGCCCCTCACCTCGTCCCTGTGCTTTGGGGAGCCGGAGGGACACCCGAGGCCCACGGCCCTGAGACCCCTTTGCAAAAAGCCGGCTTCCCACGGAAACAGTTTTCCTGAGGTGCAGACCCTATCCCAAGTGGTTGTGGCAAGGTAAAGCCAATGCCCTCCACTTCTCTGGAAGAAACCACAGTGCGCAGCCATGTTCTAAGCCCTCCCATCATCCCTGGGCTTCTGGCAGCAGGAGTGAAAAGAGAGGAGCAGAGCACTGGGACCCGTTTGACAAACCCGGCTTCCCACGGGAAAGTCTTTCTCCACGTGCAGACATGCTCCCAGGTGCCTGTGGCAAGGGGAAGGAAATGCCATACACAGACCTGGAAGAGACCACAGGGCCCAGGCACAGTCTGAACCCTTCCCTCAACCCGGCGGTTTTGCTAGCAGGAGTTCAAGCCCAACGAACACAGCCCGGAGACCCCTGGGGCAAAAACGGCTTCCGACGAACAATAGGTGCTTGAGGTGAAACACCTATCCCAAGTGGGGGTAGCCAGCTCAACAAAATGCCACACACACAGGTGTAAGAAACAACATTGCCCAGCCATGGTCTAAGCCCCTCACCTCGTCCCTTTGCTTTGGGGAGCCGGAGGGACAGCCGAGGCCCACGGCGCTGAGACCCCTTTGCAAAAAGCCGGCTTCCCACGGAGACAGTTTTCCTGAGGTGTAGAACCTCTCCCAAGTGGTTGTGGCAAGGTAAAGCCAATGCCCTCCACTTCTCTGGAAACAACCACAGTGCCCAGCCATGTTCTAAGCCCTCCCATCCTCCCTGGGCTTCTGGCAGCAGGAGTGAAAAGAGAGGAGCAGAGCACTGGGACCCGTTTGACAAAAACCGGCTTCCCACGGGAAAGTCTTTCTCCACGTGTAGACATGCTCCCAGGTGCCTGTGGCAAGGGGAAGGAAATGCCATACACTGACCTGGAAGAGACCGCAGGGCCCAGGCACAGTCTGAACCCTTCCCTCAACCCGGCGGTTTTGCTAGCAGGAGTTCAAGCCCAACGAACACAGCCCGGAGATCCCTGGGGCAAAAACGGCTTCTGACGAACAATAGGTGCTTGCTGTGGAACACCTATCCCAAGTGGGGGTAGCCAGCTCAACAAAATGCCACACACCCAGGTGTAAGAAACAACATTGCCCATGCATGGTCTAAGCCCCTCACCTCGTCCCTGTGCTTTGGGGAGCCGGAGGGACACCCGAGGCCCAAGGCCCTGAGACCCCTTTGCAAAAAGCCGGCTTCCCACGGAAACAGTTTTCCTGAGGTGCAGACCCTATCCCAAGTGGTTGTGGCAAGGTAAAGCCAATGCCCTCCACTTCTCTGGAAGAAACCACAGTGACCAGCCATGTTCTAAGCCCTCCCATCCTCCCTGGGCTTCTGGCAGCAGGAGTGAAAAGAGAGGAGCAGAGCACTGGGACCCGTTTGACAAACCCGGCTTCCCACGGGAAAGTCTTTCTCCACGTGCAGACATGCTCCCAGGTGCCTGTGGCAAGGGGAAGGAAATGCCATACACTGACCTGGAAGAGACCACAGGGCCCAGGCACAGTCTGAACCCTTCCCTCAACCCGGCGGTTTTGCTAGCAGGAGTTCAAGCCCAACGAACACAGCCCGGAGACCCCTGGGGCAAAAACGGCTTCCGACGAACAATAGGTGCTTGCTGTGAAACACCTATCCCAAGTGGGGGTAGCCAGCTCAACAAAATGCCACACACCCAGGTGTAAGAAACAACATTGCCCAGCCATGGTCTAAGCCCCTCACCTCGTCCCTGTGCTTTGGGGAGCCGGAGGGACACCCGAGGCCCACGGCCCTGAGACCCCTTTGCAAAAAGCCGGCTTCCCACGGAAACAGTTTTCTTGAGGTGCAGACCCTATCCCAAGTGGTTGTGGCAAGGTAAAGCCAATGCCCTCCACTTCTCTGGAAGAAACCACAGTGCCCAGGCATGTTCTAAGCCCTCCCATCCTCCCTGGGCTTCTGGCAGCAGGAGTGAAAAGAGAGGAGCAGAGCACTGGGACCCGTTTGACAAAAACCGGCTTCCCACGGGAAAGTCTTTCTCCACGTGCAGACATGCTCCCAGGTGCCTGTGGCAAGGGGAAGGAAATGCCATACACTGACCTGGAAGAGACCACAGGGCCCAGGTACAGTCTGAACCCTTCCCTCAACCCGGCGGTTTTGCTAGCAGGAGTTCAAGCCCAAGGAACACAGCCCGGAGACCCCTGGGGCAAAAACGGCTTCCGACGAACAATAGGTGCTTGCTGTGCAACACCTATCCCAAGTGGGGGTAGCCAGCTCAACAAAATGCCACACACCCAGGTGTAAGAAACAACATTGCCCAGGAATGGTCTAAGCCCCTCACCTCGTCCCTGTGCTTTGGGGAGCCGGAGGGACACCCGAGGCCCATGGCCCTGAGACCCCTTTGCAAAAAGCCGGCTTCCCACGGAAACAGTTTTCCTGAGGTGCAGACCCTATCCCAAGTGGTTGTGGCAAGGTAAAGCAAATGCCCTCCACTTCTCTGGAAGAAACCACAGTGACCAGCCATGTTCTAAGCCCTCCCATCCTCCCTGGGCTTCTGGCAGCAGGAGTGAAAAGAGAGGAGCAGAGCACTGGGACCCGTTTGACAAAAACCGGCTTCCCACGGGAAAGTCTTTCTCCACGTGCAGACATGCTCCCAGGTGCCTGTGGCAAGGGGAAGGAAATGCCATACACTGACCTGGAAGAGACCACAGGGCCCAGGCACAGTCTGAACCCTTCCCTCAACCCGGCGGTTTTGCTAGCAGGAGTTCAAGCCCAACGAACACAGCCCGGAGACCCCTGGGGCAAAAACGGCTTCCGACGAACAATAGGTGCTTGCTGTGAAACACCTATCCCAAGTGGGGGTACCAGCTCAACAAAATGCCACACACCCACGTGTAAGAATCAACATTGCCCAGCCATGGTCTAAGCCCCTCACCTCGTCCCTGTGCTTTGGGGAGCCGGAGGGACACCCGAGCCCCACGGCCCTGAGACCCCTTTGCAAAAAGCCGGCTTCCCACGGAAACAGTTTTCCGGAGGTGCAGACCCTATCCCAAGTGGTTGTGGCAAGGTAAAGCAAATGCCCTCCACTTCTCTGGAAGAAACCACAGTGCCCAGCCATGTTCTAAGCCCTCCCATCCTCCCTGGGCTTCTGGCAGCAGGAGTGAAAAGAGAGGAGCAGAGCACTGGGACCCGTTTGACAAAAACCGGCTTCCCACGGGAAAGTCTTTCTCCACGTGCAGAGATGCTCCCAGGTGCCTGTGGCAAGGGGAAGGAAATGCCATACACTGACCTGGAAGAGACCACAGGGCCCAGGCACAGTCTGAACCCTTCCATCCACCCAGCGGTTTTGCTAGCAGGAGTTCAAGCCCAACGAACACAGCCCGGAGACCCCTGGGGCAAAAACGGCTTAAGACGAACAATAGGTGCTTGCTGTGGAACACCTATCCCAAGTGGGGGTAGCCAGCTCAACAAAATGCCACACACCCAGGTGTAAGAAACAACATTGCCCAGGCATGGTCTAAGCCCCTCACCTCGTCCCTGTGCTTTGGGGAGCCGGAGGGACACCCGAGGCCCACGGCCCTGAGACCCCTTTGCAAAAAGCCGGCTTCCCACGGAGACAGTTTTCCTGAGGTGTAGACCCTCTCCCAAGTGGTTGTGGCAAGGTAAAGCCAATGCCCTCCACTTCTCTGGAAGAAACCACAGTGCCCAGCCATGTTCTAAGCCCTCCCATCCTCCCTGGGCTTCTGGCAGCAGGAGTGAAAAGAGAGGAGCAGAGCACTGGGACCCGTTTGACAAAAACCGGCTTCCCACGGGAAAGTCTTTCTCCACGTGTAGACATGCTCCCAGGTGCCTGTGGCAAGGGGAAGGAAATGCCATACACTGACCTGGAAGAGACCGCAGGGCCCAGGCACAGTCTGAACCCTTCCCTCAACCCGGCGGTTTTGCTAGCAGGAGTTCAAGCCCAACGAACACAGCCGGGAGACCCCTGGGGCAAAAACGGCTTCCGACGAACAATAGGTGCTTGCTGTGGAACACCTATCCCAAGTGGGGGTAGCCAGCTCAACAAAATGCCACACACCCAGGTGTAAGAAACAACATTGCCCATGCATGGTCTAAGCCCCTCACCTCGTCCCTGTGCTTTGGGGAGCCGGAGGGACACCCGAGGCCCATGGCCCTGAGACCCCTTTGCAAAAAGCCGGCTTCCCACGGAAACAGTTTTCCTGAGGTGCAGACCCTATCCCAAGTGGTTGTGGCAAGGTAAAGCCAATGCCCTCCACTTCTCTGGAAGAAACCACAGTGCGCAGCCATGTTCTAAGCCCTCCCATCATCCCTGGGCTTCTGGCAGCAGGAGTGAAAAGAGAGGAGCAGAGCACTGGGACCCGTTTGACAAACCCGGCTTCCCACGGGAAAGTCTTTCTCCACGTGCAGACATGCTCCCAGGTGCCTGTGGCAAGGGGAAGGAAATGCCATACACAGACCTGGAAGAGACCACAGGGCCCAGGCACAGTCTGAACCCTTCCCTCAACCCGGCGGTTTTGCTAGCAGGAGTTCAACCCCAACGAACACAGCCCGCAGACCCCTGGGGCAAAAACCGCTTCCGAGGAACAATAGGTGCTTGCTGTGGAAAACCTATCCCACGTGGGGGTAGCCAGCTCAACAAAATGCCACACACCCAGGTGTAAGAAACAACATTGCCCAGCCATGGTCTAAGCCCCTCACCTCGTCCCTGTGCTTTGGGGAGCCGGAGGGACACCCGAGGCCCACGGCCCAGAGACCCCTTTGGAAAAAGCCGGCTTCCCACGGAGACAGTTTTCCTGAGGTGTAGACCCTCTCCCAAGTGGTTGTGGCAAGGTAAAGCCAGTGCCCTCCACTTCTCTGGAAGAAACCACAGTGCCCAGCCATGTTCTAAGCCCTCCCATCCTCCCTGGGCTTCTGGCAGCAGGAGTGAAAAGAGAGGAGCAGAGCACTGGGACCCGTTTGACAAAAACCGGCTTCCCACGGGAAAGTCTTTCTCCACGTGCAGACATGCTCCCAGGTGCCTGTGGCAAGGGGAAGGAAATGCCATACACTGACCTGGAAGAGACCACAGGGCCCAGGCACAGTCTGAACCCTTCCCTCAACCCGGCGGTTTTGCTAGCAGGAGTTCAAGCCCAACGAACACAGCCCGGAGACCCCTGGGGCAAAAACGGCTTCCGATGAACAATAGGTGCTTGCTGTGGAACACGTATCCCAAGAGGGGGTAGCCAGCTCAACAAAATGCCACACACCCAGGTGTAAGAAACAACATTGTCCACCCATGGTCTAAGCCCCTCACCTCGTCCCTGTGCTTTGGGGAGCCGGAGGGACAGCCGAGGCCCACGGCCCTGAGACCCCTTTGCAAAAAGCCGGCTTCCCACGGAGACAGTTTTCCTGAGGTGTAGACCCTCTCCCAAGTGGTTGTGGCAAGGTAAAGCCAATGCCCTCCACTTCTCTGGAAGAAACCACAGTGCCCAGCCATGTTCTAAGCCCTCCCATCCTCCCTGGGCTTCTGGCAGCAGGAGTGAAAAGAGAGGAGCAGAGCACTGGGACCCGTTTGACAAAAACCGGCTTCCCACGGGAAAGTCTTTCTCCACGTGCAGACATGCTCCCAGGTGCCTGTGGCAAGGGGAAGGAAATGCCATACACTGACCTGGAAGAGACCACAGGGCCCAGGCACAGTCTGAACCCTTCCCTCAACCCGGCGGTTTTGCTAGCAGGAGTTCAAGCCCAAGGAACACAGCCCGGAGACCCCTGGGGCAAAAACGGCTTCCGAGGAACAATAGGTGCTTGCTGTGCAACACCTATCCCAAGTGGGGGTAGCCAGCTCAACAAAATGCCACACACCCAGGTGTAAGAAACAACATTGCCCAGGAATGGTCTAAGCCCCTCACCTCGTCCCTGTGATTTGGGGAGCCGGAGGGACACCCGAGGCCCATGGCCCTGAGACCCCTTTGCAAAAAGCCGGCTTCCCACGGAAACAGTTTTCCTGAGGTGCAGACCCTATCCCAAGTGGTTGTGGCAAGGTAAAGCAAATGCCCTCCACTTCTCTGGAAGAAACCACAGTGACCAGCCATGTTCTAAGCCCTCCCATCCTCCCTGGGCTTCTGGCAGCAGGAGTGAAAAGAGAGGAGCAGAGCACTGGGACCCGTTTGACAAAAACCGGCTTCCCACGGGAAAGTCTTTCTCCACGTGCAGACATGCTCCCAGGTGCCTGTGGCAAGGGGAAGGAAATGCCATACACTGACCTGGAAGAGACCACAGGGCCCAGGCACAGTCTGAACCCTTCCCTCAACCCGGCGGTTTTGCTAGCAGGAGTTCAAGCCCAACGAACACAGCCCGGAGACCCCTGGGGCAAAAACGGCTTCTGACGAACAATAGGTGCTTGCTGTGAAACACCTATCCCAAGTGGGGGTACCAGCTCAACAAAATGCCACACACCCAGGTGTAAGAATCAACATTGCCCAGCCATGGTCTAAGCCCCTCACCTCGTCCCTGTGCTTTGGGGAGCCGGAGGGACACCCGAGCCCCACGGCCCTGAGACCCCTTTGCAAAAAGCCGGCTTCCCACGGAAACAGTTTTCCGGAGGTGCAGACCCTATCCCAAGTGGTTGTGGCAAGGTAAAGCAAATGCCCTCCACTTCTCTGGAAGAAACCACAGTGCCCAGCCATGTTCTAAGCCCTCCCATCCTCCCTGGGCTTCTGGCAGCAGGAGTGAAAAGAGAGGAGCAGAGCACTGGGACCCGTTTGACAAAAACCGGCTTCCCACGGGAAAGTCTTTCTCCACGTGCAGAGATGCTCCCAGGTGCCTGTGGCAAGGGGAAGGAAATGCCATACACTGACCTGGAAGAGACCACAGGGCCCAGGCACAGTCTGAACCCTTCCATCCACCCAGCGGTTTTGCTAGCAGGAGTTCAAGCCCAACGAACACAGCCCGGAGACCCCTGGGGCAAAAACGGCTTCCGACGAACAATAGGTGCTTGCTGTGGAACACCTATCCCAAGTGGGGGTAGCCAGCTCAACAAAATGCCACACACCCAGGTGTAAGAAACAACATTGCCCAGGCATGGTCTAAGCCCCTCACCTCGTCCCTGTGCTTTGGGGAGCCGGAGGGACACCCGAGGCCCATGGCCCTGAGACCCCTTTGCAAAAAGCCGGCTTCCCACGGAAACAGTTTTCCTGAGGTGCAGACCCTATCCCAAGTGGTTGTGGCAAGGTAAAGCCAATGCCCTCCACTTCTCTGGAAGAAACCACAGTGCGCAGCCATGTTCTAAGCCCTCCCATCATCCCTGGGCTTCTGGCAGCAGGAGTGAAAAGAGAGGAGCAGAGCACTGGGACCCGTTTGACAAACCCGGCTTCCCACGGGAAAGTCTTTCTCCACGTGCAGACATGCTCCCAGGTGCCTGTGGCAAGGGGAAGGAAATGCCATACACAGACCTGGAAGAGACCACAGGGCCCAGGCACAGTCTGAACCCTTCCCTCAACCCGGCGGTTTTGCTAGCAGGAGTTCAACCCCAACGAACACAGCCCGCAGACCCCTGGGGCAAAAACCGCTTCCGAGGAACAATAGGTGCTTGCTGTGGAAAACCTATCCCACGTGGGGGTAGCCAGCTCAACAAAATGCCACACACCCAGGTGTAAGAAACAACATTGCCCAGCCATGGTCTAAGCCCCTCACCTCGTCCCTGTGCTTTGGGGAGCCGGAGGGACACCCGAGGCCCACGGCCCAGAGACCCCTTTGGAAAAAGCCGGCTTCCCACGGAGACAGTTTTCCTGAGGTGTAGACCCTCTCCCAAGTGGTTGTGGCAAGGTAAAGCCAGTGCCCTCCACTTCTCTGGAAGAAACCACAGTGCCCAGCCATGTTCTAAGCCCTCCCATCCTCCCTGGGCTTCTGGCAGCAGGAGTGAAAAGAGAGGAGCAGAGCACTGGGACCCGTTTGACAAAAACCGGCTTCCCACGGGAAAGTCTTTCTCCACGTGCAGAGATGCTCCCAGGTGCCTGTGGCAAGGGGAAGGAAATGCCATACACTGACCTGGAAGAGACCACAGGGCCCAGGCACAGTCTGAACCCTTCCATCCACCCAGCGGTTTTGCTAGCAGGAGTTCAAACCCAACGAACACAGCCCGGAGACCCCTGGGGCAAAAACGGCTTCCGACGAACAATAGGTGCTTGCTGTGGAACACCTATCCCAAGTGGGGGTAGCCAGCTCAACAAAATGCCACACACCCAGGTGTAAGAAACAACATTGCCCAGGCATGGTCTAAGCCCCTCACCTCGTCCCTGTGCTTTGGGGAGCCGGAGGGACACCCGAGGCCCACGGCCCTGAGACCCCTTTGCAAAAAGCCGGCTTCCCACGGAGACAGTTTTCCTGAGGTGTAGACCCTCTCCCAAGTGGTTGTGGCAAGGTAAAGCCAATGCCCTCCACTTCTCTGGAAGAAACCACAGTGCCCAGCCATGTTCTAAGCCCTCCCATCCTCCCTGGGATTCTGGCAGCAGGAGTGAAAAGAGAGGAGCAGAGCACTGGGACCCGTTTGACAAAAACCGGCTTCCCACGGGAAAGTCTTTCTCCACGTGTAGACATGCTCCCAGGTGCCTGTGGCAAGGGGAAGGAAATGCCATACACTGACCTGGAAGAGACCGCAGGGCCCAGGCACAGTCTGAACCCTTCCCTCAACCCGGCGGTTTTGCTAGCAGGAGTTCAAGCCCAACGAACACAGCCGGGAGACCCCTGGGGCAAAAACGGCTTCCGACGAACAATAGGTGCTTGCTGTGGAACACCTATCCCAAGTGGGGGTAGCCAGCTCAACAAAATGCCACACACCCAGGTGTAAGAAACAACATTGCCCATGCATGGTCTAAGCCCCTCACCTCGTCCCTGTGCTTTGGGGAGCCGGAGGGACACCCGAGGCCCATGGCCCTGAGACCCCTTTGCAAAAAGCCGGCTTCCCACGGAAACAGTTTTCCTGAGGTGCAGACCCTATCCCAAGTGGTTGTGGCAAGGTAAAGCCAATGCCCTCCACTTCTCTGGAAGAAACCACAGTGCGCAGCCATGTTCTAAGCCCTCCCATCATCCCTGGGCTTCTGGCAGCAGGAGTGAAAAGAGAGGAGCAGAGCACTGGGACCCGTTTGACAAACCCGGCTTCCCACGGGAAAGTCTTTCTCCACGTGCAGACATGCTCCCAGGTGCCTGTGGCAAGGGGAAGGAAATGCCATACACAGACCTGGAAGAGACCACAGGGCCCAGGCACAGTCTGAACCCTTCCCTCAACCCGGCGGTTTTGCTAGCAGGAGTTCAAGCCCAACGAACACAGCCCGGAGACCCCTGGGGCAAAAACGGCTTCCGACGAACAATAGGTGCTTGAGGTGAAACACCTATCCCAAGTGGGGGTAGCCAGCTCAACAAAATGCCACACACACAGGTGTAAGAAACAACATTGCCCAGCCATGGTCTAAGCCCCTCACCTCGTCCCTGTGCTTTGGGGAGCCGGAGGGACAGCCGAGGCCCACGGCCCTGAGACCCCTTTGCAAAAAGCCGGCTTCCCACGGAGACAGTTTTCCTGAGGTGTACAACCTCTCCCAAGTGGTTGTGGCAAGGTAAAGCCAATGCCCTCCACTTCTCTGGAAGAAACCACAGTGCCCAGCCATGTTCTAAGCCCTCCCATCCTCCCTGGGCTTCTGGCAGCAGGAGTGAAAAGAGAGGAGCAGAGCACTGGGACCCGTTTGACAAAAACCGGCTTCCCACGGGAAAGTCTTTCTCCACGTGTAGACATGCACCCAGGTGCCTGTGGCAAGGGGAAGGAAATGCCATACACTGACCTGGAAGAGACCGCAGGGCCCAGGCACAGTCTGAACCCTTCCCTCAACCCGGCGGTTTTGCTAGCAGGAGTTCAAGCCCAACGAACACAGCCCGGAGACCCCTGGGGCAAAAACGGCTTCCGACTAACAATAGGTGCTTGCTGTGAAACACCTATCCCAAGTGGGGGTAGCCAGCTCAACAAAATGCCACACACCCAGGTGTAAGAAACAACATTGCCCAGCCATGGTCTAAGCCCCTCACCTCGTCCCTGTGCTTTGGGGAGCCGGAGGGACACCCGAGGCCCACGGCCCTGAGACCCCTTTGCAAAAAGCCGGCTTCCCACGGAAACAGTTTTCTTGAGGTGCAGACCCTATCCCAAGTGGTTGTGGCAAGGTGAAGCCAATGCCCTCCACTTCTCTGGAAGAAACCACAGTGCCCAGCCATGTTCTAAGCCCTCCCATCCTCCCTGGGCTTCTGGCAGCAGGAGTGAAAAGAGAGGAGCAGAGCACTGGGACCCGTTTGACAAAAACCGGCTTCCCACGGGAAAGTCTTTCTCCACGTGCAGACATGCTCCCAGGTGCCTGTGGGAAGGGGAAGGAAATGCCATACACTGACCTGGAAGAGACCACAGGGCCCAGGTACAGTCTGAACCCTTCCCTCAACCCGGCGGTTTTGCTAGCAGGAGTTCAAGCCCAACGAACACAGCCCGGAGACCCCTGGGGCAAAAACGGCTTCCGACGAACAATAGGTGCTTGCTGTGGAACACCTATCCCAAGTGGGGGTAGCCAGCTCAACAAAATGCCACACACCCAGGTGTAAGAAACAACATTGCCCAGCCATGGTCTAAGCCCCTCACCTCGTCCCTGTGCTTTGGGGAGCCGGAGGGACACCCGAGGCCCACGGCCCTGAGACCCCTTTGCAAAAAGCCGGCTTCCCACGGAAACAGTTTTCCTGAGGTGCAGACCCTATCCCAAGTGGTTGTGGCAAGGTAAAGCCAATGCCCTCCACTTCTCTGGAAGAAACCACAGTGCGCAGCCATGTTCTAAGCCCTCCCATCATCCCTGGGCTTCTGGCAGCAGGAGTGAAAAGAGAGGAGCAGAGCACTGGGACCCGTTTGACAAACCCGGCTTCCCACGGGAAAGTCTTTCTCCACGTGCAGACATGCTCCCAGGTGCCTGTGGCAAGGGGAAGGAAATGCCATACACAGACCTGGAAGAGACCACAGGGCCCAGGCACAGTCTGAACCCTTCCCTCAACCCGGCGGTTTTGCTAGCAGGAGTTCAAGCCCAACGAACACAGCCCGGAGACCCCTGGGGCAAAAACGGCTTCGGACGAACAATAGGTGCTTGAGGTGAAACACCTATCCCAAGTGGGGGTAGCCAGCTCAACAAAATGCCACACACACAGGTGTAAGAAACAACATTGCCCAGCCATGGTCTAAGCCCCTCACCTCGTCCCTTTGCTTTGGGGAGCCGGAGGGACAGCCGAGGCCCACGGCCCTGAGACCCCTTTGCAAAAAGCCGGCTTCCCACGGAGACAGTTTTCCTGAGGTGTAGAACCTCTCCCAAGTGGTTGTGGCAAGGTAAAGCCAATGCCCTCCACTTCTCTGGAAACAACCACAGTGCCCAGCCATGTTCTAAGCCCTCCCATCCTCCCTGGGCTTCTGGCAGCAGGAGTGAAAAGAGAGGAGCAGAGCACTGGGACCCGTTTGACAAAAACCGGCTTCCCACGGGAAAGTCTTTCTCCACGTGTAGACATGCTCCCAGGTGCCTGTGGCAAGGGGAAGGAAATGCCATACACTGACCTGGAAGAGACCGCAGGGCCCAGGCACAGTCTGAACCCTTCCCTCAACCCGGCGGTTTTGCTAGCAGGAGTTCAAGCCCAACGAACACAGCCTGGAGACCCCTGGGGCAAAAACGGCTTCTGACGAACAATAGGTGCTTGCTGTGGAACACCTATCCCAAGTGGGGGTAGCCAGCTCAACAAAATGCCACACACCCAGGTGTAAGAAACAACATTGCCCATGCATGGTCTAAGCCCCTCACCTCGTCCCTGTGCTTTGGGGAGCCGGAGGGACACCCGAGGCCCAAGGCCCTGAGACCCCTTTGCAAAAAGCCGGCTTCCCACGGAAACAGTTTTCCTGAGGTGCAGACCCTATCCCAAGTGGTTGTGGCAAGGTAAAGCCAATGCCCTCCACTTCTCTGGAAGAAACCACAGTGACCAGCCATGTTCTAAGCCCTCCCATCCTCCCTGGGCTTCTGGCAGCAGGAGTGAAAAGAGAGGAGCAGAGCACTGGGACCCGTTTGACAAACCCGGCTTCCCACGGGAAAGTCTTTCTCCACGTGCAGACATGCTCCCAGGTGCCTGTGGCAAGGGGAAGGAAATGCCATACACTGACCTGGAAGAGACCACAGGGCCCAGGCACAGTCTGAACCCTTCCCTCAACCCGGCGGTTTTGCTAGCAGGAGTTCAAGCCCAACGAACACAGCCCGGAGACCCCTGGGGCAAAAACGGCTTCCGACGAACAATAGGTGCTTGCTGTGAAACACCTATCCCAAGTGGGGGTAGCCAGCTCAACAAAATGCCACACACCCAGGTGTAAGAAACAACATTGCCCAGGCATGGTCTAAGCCCCTCACCTCGTCCCTGTGCTTTGGGGAGCCGGAGGGACACCCGAGGCCCACGGCCCTGAGACCCCTTTGCAAAAAGCCGGCTTCCCACGGAAACAGTTTTCTTGAGGTGCAGACCCTATCCCAAGTGGTTGTGGCAAGGTGAAGCCAATGCCCTCCACTTCTCTGGAAGAAACCACAGTGCCCAGGCATGTTCTAAGCCCTCCCATCCTCCCTGGGCTTCTGGCAGCAGGAGTGAAAAGAGAGGAGCAGAGCACTGGGACCCGTTTGACAAAAACCGGCTTCCCACGGGAAAGTCTTTCTCCACGTGCAGACATGCTCCCAGGTGCCTGTGGCAAGGGGAAGGAAATGCCATACACTGACCTGGAAGAGACCACAGGGCCCAGGCACAGTCTGAACCCTTCCCTCAACCCGGCGGTTTTGCTAGCAGGAGTTCAAGCCCAACGAACACAGCCCGGAGACCCCTGGGGCAAAAACGGCTTCCGACGAACAATAGGTGCTTGCTGTGGAACACCTATCCCAAGTGGGGGTAGCCAGCTCAACAAAATGCCACACACCCAGGTGTAAGAAACAACATTGCCCAGCCATGGTCTAAGCCCCTCACCTCGTCCCTGTGCTTTGGGGAGCCGGAGGGACAGCCGAGGCCCACGGCCCTGAGACACCTTTGCAAAAAGCCGGCTTCCCACCGAGACAGTTTTCCTGAAGTGTAGACCCTCTCCCAAGTGGTTGTGGCAAGGTAAAGCCAATGCCCTCCACTTCTCTGGAAGAAACCCCAGTGCCCAGCCATGTTCTAAGCCCTCCCATCCTCCCTGGGCTTCTGGCAGCAGGAGTGAAAAGAGAGGAGCAGAGCACTGGGACCCGTTTGACAAAAACCGGCTTCCCACGGGAAAGTCTTTCTCCACGTGCAGACATGCTCCCAGGTGCCTGTGGCAAGGGGAAGGAAATGCCATACACTGACCTGGAAGAGACCACAGGGCCCAGGCACAGTCTGAACCCTTCCCTCAACCCGGCGGTTTTGCTAGCAGGAGTTCAAGCCCAACGAACACAGCCCGGAGACCCCTGGGGCAAAAACGGCTTCCGACGAACAATAGGTGCTTGCTGTGGAACACGTATCCCAAGAGGGGGTAGCCAGCTCAACAAAATGCCACACACCCAGGTGTAAGAAACAACATTGTCCACCCATGGTCTAAGCCCCTCACCTCGTCCCTGTGCTTTGGGGAGCCGGAGGGACAGCCGAGGCCCACGGCCCTGAGACCCCTTTGCAAAAAGCCGGCTTCCCACGGAGACAGTTTTCCTGAGGTGTAGACCCTCTCCCAAGTGGTTGTGGCAAGGTAAAGCCAATGCCCTCCACTTCTCTGGAAGAAACCAGAGTGCCCAGCCATGTTCTAAGCCCTCCCATCCTCCCTGGGCTTCTGGCAGCAGGAGTGAAAAGAGAGGAGCAGAGCACTGGGACCCGTTTGACAAAAACCGGCTTCCCACGGGAAAGTCTTTCTCCACGTGCAGACATGCTCCCAGGTGCCTGTGGCAAGGGGAAGGAAATGCCATACACTGACCTGGAAGAGACCACAGGGCCCAGGCACAGTCTGAACCCTTCCCTCAACCCGGCGGTTTTGCTAGCAGGAGTTCAAGCCCAACGAACACAGCCCGGAGACCCCTGGGGCAAAAACGGCTTCCGACGAACAATAGGTGCTTGCTGTGGAACACCTATCCCAAGTGGGGGTAGCCAGCTCAACAAAATGCCACACACCCAGGTGTAAGAAACAACATTGCCCAGGCATGGTCTAAGCCCCTCACCTCGTCCCTGTGCTTTGGGGAGCCGGAGGGACACCCGAGGCCCACGGCCCTGAGACCCCTTTGCAAAAAGCCGGCTTCCCACGGAAACAGTTTTCCTGAGGTGCAGACCCTATCCCAAGTGGTTGTGGCAAGGTAAAGCCAATGCCCTCCACTTCTCTGGAAGAAACCACAGTGCCCAGCCATGTTCTAAGCCCTCCCATCCTCCCTGGGCTTCTGGCAGCAGGAGTGAAAAGAGAGGAGCAGAGCACTGGGACCCGTTTGACAAAAACCGGCTTCCCACGGGAAAGTCTTTCTCCACGTGCAGACATGCTCCCAGGTGCCTGTGGCAAGGGGAAGGAAATGCCATACACTGACCTGGAAGAGACCACAGGGCCCAGGCACAGTCTGAACCCTTCCCTCAACCCGGCGGTTTTGCTAGCAGGAGTTCAAGCCCAACGAACACAGCCCGGAGACCCCTGGGGCAAAAACGGCTTCCGACGAACAATAGGTGCTTGCTGTGGAACACCTATCCCAAGTGGGGGTAGCCAGCTCAATAAAATGCCACACACCCAGGTGTAAGAAACAACATTGCCCATGCATGGTCTAAGCCCCTCACCTCGTCCCTGTGCTTTGGGGAGCCGGAGGGACAGACGAGGCCCACGGCCCTGAGACCCCTTTGCAAAAAGCCGGCTTCCCACGGAGACAGTTTTCCTGAGGTGTAGACCCTCTCCCAAGTGGTTGTGGCAAGGTAAAGCCAATGCCCTCCACTTCTCTGGAAGAAACCACAGTGCCCAGCCATGTTCCAAGCCCTCCCATCCTCCCTGGGCTTCTGGCAGCAGGAGTGAAAAGAGAGGAGCAGAGCACTGGGACCCGTTTGACAAAAACCGGCTTCCCACGGGAAAGTCTTTCTCCACGTGCAGACATGCTCCCAGGTGCCTGTGGCAAGGGGAAGGAAATGCCATACACTGACCTGGAAGAGACCACAGGGCCCAGGCACAGTCTGAACCCTTCCCTCAACCCGGCGGTTTTGCTAGCAGGAGTTCAACCCCAACGAACACAACCCGGAGACCCCTGGAGCAAAAACGGCTTCCGACGAACAATAGGTGCTTGCTGTGGAACACCTATCCCAAGTGGGGGTAGCCAGCTCAACAAAATGCCACACACCCAGGTGTAAGAAACAACATTGTCCAGCCATGGTCTAAGCCCCTCACCTCGTCCCTGTGCTTTGGGGAGCCGGAGGGACAGCCGAGGCCCACGGCCCTGAGACCCCTTTGCAAAAAGCCGGCTTCCCACGGAGGCAGTTTTCCTGAGGTGTAGACCCTCTCCCAAGTGGTTGTGGCAAGGTAAAGCCAATGCCCTCCACTTCTCTGGAAGAAACCACAGTGCCCAGCCATGTTCTAAGCCCTCCCATCCTCCCTGGGCTTCTGGCAGCAGGAGTGAAAAGAGAGGAGCAGAGCACAGGGACCCGTTTGACAAAAACCGGCTTCCCACGGGAAAGTCTTTCTCCACGTGCAGACATGCTCCCAGGTGCCTATGGCAAGGGGAAGGAAATGCCATACACTGACCTGGAAGAGACCACAGGGCCCAAGCACAGTCTGAACCCTTCCCTCAACCCGGCGGTTTTGCTAGCAGGAGTTCAACCCCAACGAACACAGCCCGGAGACCCCTGGGGCAAAAACGTCTTCCGACGACCAATAGGTGCTTGCTGTGGAACACCTATCCCAAGTGGGGGAAGCCAGCTCAACAAAATGCCACACACCCAGGTGTAAGAAACAACATTGCCCAGGCATGGTCTCAGCCCCTCACCTCGTCCCTGTGCTTTGGGGAGCCGGAGGGACACCCGAGGCCCACGGCCCTGAGACCCCTTTGCAAAAAGCAGGCTTCCCTCGGAAACAGTTTTCCTGAGGTGCAGACCCTCTCACAAGTGGTTGTGGTAAGGTAAAGCCAATGCCCTCCACTTCTCTGGAAGAAACCACAGTGCCCAGCCATGTTCTAAGCCCTCCCATCCTCCCTGGGCTTCTGGCAGCAGGAGTGAAAAGAGAGGAGGAGAGCACTGGGACCCGTTTGACAAAAACCGGCTTCCCACGCGAAAGTCTTTCTCCACGTGCAGACATGCTCCCAGGTGCCTGTGGCAAGGGGAAGGAAATGCCATACACTGACCTGGAAGAGACCACAGGGCCCAGGCACAGTCTGAACCCTTCCCTCAACCCGGCGGTTTTGCTAGCAGGAGTTCAAGCCCAACGAACACAGCCCGGAGACCCCTGGGGCAAAAACGGCTTCCGACGCACAATAGGTGCTTGCTGTGAAACACCTATCCCAAGTGGGGATAGCCAGCTCAACAAAATGCCACACACCCAGGTGTAAGAATCAACATTGCCCAGCCATGGTCTAAGCCCCTCACCTCGTCCCTGTGCTTTGGGGAGCCGGAGGGACACCCGAGCCCCACGGCCCTGAGACCCCTTTGCAAAAAGCCGGCTTCCCACGGAAACAGTTTTCCGGAGGTGCAGACCCTATCCCAAGTGGTTGTGGCAAGGTAAAGCAAATGCCCTCCACTTCTCTGGAAGAAACCACAGTTCCCAGCCATGTTCTAAGCCCTCCCATCCTCCCTGGGCTTCTGGCAGCAGGAGTGAAAAGAGAGGAGCAGACCACTGGGACCCGTTTGACAAAAACCGGCTTCCCACGGGAAAGTCTTTCTCCACGTGCAGAGATGCTCCCAGGTGCCTGTGGCAAGGGGAAGGAAATGCCATACACTGACCTGGAAGAGACCACAGGGCCCAGGCACAGTCTGAACCCTTCCATCAACCCAGCGGTTTTGCTAGCAGGAGTTCAAGCCCAACGAACACAGCCCGGAGACCCCTGGGGCAAAAACGGCTTCCGACGAACAATAGGTGCTTGCTGTGGAACACCTATCCCAAGTGGGGGTAGCCAGCTCAACAAAATGCCACACACCCAGGTGTAAGAAACAACATTGCCCAGGCATGGTCTAAGCCCCTCACCTCGTCCCTGTGCTTTGGGGAGCCGGAGGGACACCCGAGGCCCACGGCCCTGAGACCCCTTTGCAAAAAGCCGGCTTCCCACGGAAACAGTTTTCCTGAGGTGCAGACCCTATCCCAAGTGGTTGTGGCAAGGTAAAGCAAATGCCCTCCAATTCTCTGGAAGAAACCACAGTGCGCAGCCATGTTCTAAGCCCTCCCATCCTCCCTGGGCTTCTGGCAGCAGGAGTGAAAAGAGAGGAGCAGAGCACTGGGACCCGTTTGACAAAAACCGGCTTCCCACGGGAAAGTCTTTCTCCACGTGCAGACATGCTCCCAGGTGCCTGTGGCAAGGGCAAGGAAATGCCATACACTGACCTGGAAGAGACCACAGGGCCCAGGCACAGTCTGAACCCTTCCCTCAACCCGGCGGTTTTGCTAGCAGGAGTTCAACCCCAACGAACACAGCCCGGAGACCCCTGGGGCAAAAACGTCTTCCGACGAACAATAGGTGCTTGCTGTGGAACACCTATCCCAAGTGGGGGTAGCCAGCTCAACAAAATGCCACACACCCAGGTGTAAGAAACAACATTGCCCAGCCATGGTCTAAGCCCCTCACCTCGTCCCTGTGCTTTGGGGAGCCGGAGGGACAGCCGAGGCCCACGGCCCTGAGACCCCTTTGCAAAAAGCCGGCTTCCCACGGAGACAGTTTTCCTGAGGTGTACACCCTCTCCCAAGTGGTTGTGGCAAGGTAAAGCCAATGCCCTCCACTTCTCTGGAAGAAACCACAGTGCCCAGCCATGTTCTAAGCCCTCCCATCCTCCCTGGGCTTCTGGCAGCAGGAGTGAAAAGAGAGGAGCAGAGCACTGGGACCCGTTTGACAAAAACCGGCTTCCCACGGGAAAGTCCTTCTCCACGTGTAGACATGCTCCCAGGTGCCTGTGGCAAGGGGAAGGAAATGCCATACACTGACCTGGAAGAGACCGCAGGGCCCAGGCACAGTCTGAACCCTTCCCTCAACCCGGCGGTTTTGCTAGCAGGAGTTCAAGCCCAACGAACACAGCCCGGAGACCCCTGGGGCAAAAACGGCTTCCGACGAACAATAGGTGCTTGCTGTGGAACACCTATCCCAAGTGGGGGTAGCCAGCTCAACAAAATGCCACACACCCAGGTGTAAGAAACAACATTGCCCATGCATGGTCTAAGCCCCTCACCTCGTCCCTGTGCTTTGGGGAGCCGGAGGGACACCCGAGGCCGATGGCCCTGAGACCCCTTTGCAAAAAGCCGGCTTCCCACGGAAACAGTTTTCCTGAGGTGCAGACCCTCTCACAAGTGGTTGTGGCAAGGTAAAGCAAATGCCCTCCACTTCTCTGGAAGAAACCACAGTGACCAGCCATGTTCTAAGCCCTCCCATCCTCCCTGGGATTCTGGCAGCAGGAGTGAAAAGAGAGGAGCAGAGCACTGGGACCCGTTTGACAAACCCGGCTTCCCACGGGAAAGTCTTTCTCCACGTGCAGACATGCTCCCAGGTGCCTGTGGCAAGGGGAAGGAAATGCCATACACTGACCTGGAAGAGACCACAGGGCCCAGGCACAGTCTGAACCCTTCCCTCAACCCGGCGGTTTTGCTAGCAGGAGTTCAAGCCCAACGAACACAGCCCGGAGACCCCTGGGGCAAAAACGGCTTCCGACGAACAATAGGTGCTTGCTGTGAAACACCTATCCCAAGTGGGGGTAGCCAGCTCAACAAAATGCCACACACACAGGTGTAAGAAACAACATTGCCCAGCCATGGTCTAAGCCCCTCACCTCGTCCCTGTGCTTTGGGGAGCCGGAGGGACACCCGAGGCCCACGGCCCTGAGACCCCTTTGCAAAAAGCCGGATTCCCACGGAAACAGTTTTCGTGAGGTGCAGACCCTCTCCCAAGTGGTTGTGGCAGGGTAAAGCAAATGCCCTCCACTTCTCTGGAAGAAACCACAGTGCCCAGGCATGTTCTAAGCCCTCCCATCCTCCCTGGGATTCTGGCAGCAGGAGTGAAAAGAGAGGAGCAGAGCACTGGGACCCGTTTGACAAAAACCGGCTTCCCACGGGAAAGTCTTTCTCCACGTGCAGACATGCTCCCAGGTGCCTGTGGCAAGGGGAAGGAAATGCTATACACTGACCTGGAAGAGACCACAGGGCCCAGGCACAGTCTGAACCCTTCCCTCAACCCGGCGGTTTTGCTAGCAGGAGTTCAAGCCCAACGAACACAGCCCGGAGACCCCTGGGGCAAAAACGGCTTCCGACGAACAATAGGTGCTTGCTGTGGAACACCTATCCCAAGTGGGGGTAGCCAGCTCAACAAAATGCCACACACCCAGGTGTAAGAAACAACATTGCCCAGGCATGGTCTAATCCCCTCACCTCGTCCCTGTGCTTTGGGGAGCCGGAGGGACAGCCGAGGCCCACGGCCCTGAGACCCCTTTGCAAAAAGCCGGCTTCCCACGGAGGCAGTTTTCCTGAGGTGTAGACCCTCTCCCAAGTGGTTGTGGCAAGGTAAAGCCAATGCCCTCCACTTCTCTGGAAGAAACCACAGTGCGCAGCCATGTTCTAAGCCCTCCCATCCTCCCTGGGCTTCTGGCAGCAGGAGTGAAAAGAGAGGAGCAGAGCACTGGGACCCGTTTGACAAAAACCGGCTTCCCACGGGAAAGTCTTTCTCCACGTGTAGACATGCTCCCAGGTGCCTGTGGCAAGGGGAAGGAAATGCCATGCACTGACGTGGAAGAGACCACAGGGCCCAGGCACAGTCTGAACCCTTCCCTCAACCCGGCGGTTTTGCTAGCAGGAGTTCAAGCCCAAGGAACACAGCCCGGAGACCCCTGGGGCAAAAACGGCTTCCGACGAACAATAGGTGCTTGCTGTGGAACACCTATCCCAAGTGGGGGTAGCCAGCTCAACAAAATGCCACACACCCAGGTGTAAGAAACAACATTGCCCATGCATGGTCTAAGCCCCTCACCTCGTCCCTGTGCTTTGGGGAGCCGGAGGGACACCCGAGACCCATGGCCCTGAGACCCCTTTGCAAAAAGCCGGCTTCCCACGGAAACAGTTTTCCTGAGGTGCAGACCCTATCCCAAGTGGTTGTGGCAAGGTAAAGCAAATGCCCTCCATTTCTCTGGAAGAAAACACAGTGCCCAGCCATGTTCTAAGCCCTCCCATCCTCCCTGGGCTTCTGGCAGCAGGAGTGAAAAGAGAGGAGCAGAGCACTGGGACCCGTTTGACAAAAACCGGCTTCCCACGGGAAAGTCTTTCTCCACGTGCAGACATGCTCCCAGGTGCCTGTGGCAAGGGGAAGGAAATGCCATACACTGACCTGGAAGAGACCACAGGGCCCAGGAACAGTCTGAACCCTTCCCTCAACCCGGCGGTTTTGCTAGCAGGAGTTCAAGCCCAACGAACACAGCCCGGAGACCCCTGGGGCAAAAACGGCTTCCGACGAACAATAGGTGCTTGCTGTGGAACACCTATCCCAAGTGGGGGTAGCCAGCTCAACAAAATGCCACACACCCAGGTGTAAGAAACAACATTGCCCAGCCATGGTCTAAGCCCCTCACCTCGTCCCTGTGCTTTGGGGAGCCGGAGGGACACCCGAGGTCCACGGCCCAGAGACCCCTTTGGAAAAAGCCGGCTTCCCACGGAGACAGTTTTCCTGAGGTGTAGACCCTCTCCCAAGTGGTTGTGGCAAGGTAAAGCCAGTGCCCTCCACTTCTCTGGAAGAAACCACAGTGCCCAGCCATGTTCTAAGCCCTCCCATCCTCCCTGGGCTTCTGGCAGCAGGAGTGAAAAGAGAGGAGCAGAGCACTGGGACCCGTTTGACAAAAACCGGCTTCCCACGGGAAAGTCTTTCTCCACGTGCAGACATGCTCCCAGGTGCCTGTGGCAAGGGGAAGGAAATGCCATACACTGACCTGGAAGAGACCACAGGGCCCAGGCACAGTCTGAACCCTTCCCTCAACCCGGCGGTTTTGCTAGCAGGAGTTCAAGCCAAACGAACACAGCCCGGAGACCCCTGGGGCAAAAACGTCTTCCGACGAACAATAGGTGCTTGCTGTGGAACACCTATCCCAAGTGGGGGTAGCCAGCTCAACAAAATGCCACACACCCAGGTGTAAGAAACAACATTGCCCAGCCATGGTCTAAGCCCCTCACCTCGTCCCTGTGCTTTGGGGAGCCGGCGGGACAGCCGAGGCCCACGGCCCTGAGAACCCTTTGCAAAAAGCCGGGTTCCCACGGAGACAGTTTTCCTGAGGTGTACACCCTCTCCCAAGTGGTTGTGGCAAGGTAAAGCCAATGCCCTCCACTTCTCTGGAAGAAACCACAGTGCCCAGCCATGTTCTAAGCCCTCCCATCCTCCCTGGGCTTCTGGCAGCAGGAGTGAAAAGAGAGGAGCAGAGCACTGGGACCCGTTTGACAAAAACCGGCTTCCCACGGGAAAGTCCTTCTCCACGTGTAGACATGCTCCCAGGTGCCTGTGGCAAGGGGAAGGAAATGCCATACACTGACCTGGAAGAGACCGCAGGGCCCAGGCACAGTCTGAACCCTTCCCTCAACCCGGCGGTTTTGCTAGCAGGAGTTCAAGCCCAACGAACACAGCCCGGAGACCCCTGGGGCAAAAACGGCTTCCGACGAACAATAGGTGCTTGCTGTGGAACACCTATCCCAAGTGGGGGTAGCCAGCTCAACAAAATGCCACACACCCAGGTGTAAGAAACAACATTGCCCAGGCATGGTCTAATCCCCTCACCTCGTCCCTGTGCTTTGGGGAGCCGGAGGGACAGCCGAGGCCCACGGCCCTGAGACCCCTTTGCAAAAAGCCGGCTTCCCACGGAGGCAGTTTTCCTGAGGTGTAGACCCTCTCCCAAGTGGTTGTGGCAAGGTAAAGCCAATGCCCTCCACTTCTCTGGAAGAAACCACAGTGCGCAGCCATGTTCTAAGCCCTCCCATCCTCCCTGGGCTTCTGGCAGCAGGAGTGAAAAGAGAGGAGCAGAGCACTGGGACCCGTTTGACAAAAACCGGCTTCCCACGGGAAAGTCTTTCTCCACGTGTAGACATGCTCCCAGGTGCCTGTGGCAAGGGGAAGGAAATGCCATGCACTGACGTGGAAGAGACCACAGGGCCCAGGCACAGTCTGAACCCTTCCCTCAACCCGGCGGTTTTGCTAGCAGGAGTTCAAGCCCAACGAACACAGCCCGGAGACCCCTGGGGCAAAAACGGCTTCCGACGAACAATAGGTGCTTGCTGTGGAACACCTATCCCAAGTGGGGGTAGCCAGCTCAACAAAATGCCACACACCCAGGTGTAAGAAACAACATTGCCCATGCATGGTCTAAGCCCCTCACCTCGTCCCTGTGCTTTGGGGAGCCGGAGGGACACCCGAGACCCATGGCCCTGAGACCCCTTTGCAAAAAGCCGGCTTCCCACGGAAACAGTTTTCCTGAGGTGCAGACCCTATCCCAAGTGGTTGTGGCAAGGTAAAGCAAATGCCCTCCATTTCTCTGGAAGAAAACACAGTGCCCAGCCATGTTCTAAGCCCTCCCATCCTCCCTGGGCTTCTGGCAGCAGGAGTGAAAAGAGAGGAGCAGAGCACTGGGACCCGTTTGACAAAAACCGGCTTCCCACGGGAAAGTCTTTCTCCACGTGCAGACATGCTCCCAGGTGCCTGTGGCAAGGGGAAGGAAATGCCATACACTGACCTGGAAGAGACCACAGGGCCCAGGAACAGTCTGAACCCTTCCCTCAACCCGGCGGTTTTGCTAGCAGGAGTTCAAGCCCAACGAACACAGCCCGGAGACCCCTGGGGCAAAAACGGCTTCCGACGAACAATAGGTGCTTGCTGTGGAACACCTATCCCAAGTGGGGGTAGCCAGCTCAACAAAATGCCACACACCCAGGTGTAAGAAACAACATTGCCCATGCATGGTCTAAGCCCCTCACCTCGTCCCTGTGCTTTGGGGAGCCGGAGGGACACCCGAGGTCCACGGCCCAGAGACCCCTTTGGAAAAAGCCGGCTTCCCACGGAGACAGTTTTCCTGAGGTGTAGACCCTCTCCCAAGTGGTTGTGGCAAGGTAAAGCCAGTGCCCTCCACTTCTCTGGAAGAAACCACAGTGCCCAGCCATGTTCTAAGCCCTCTCATCCTCCCTGGGCTTCTGGCAGCAGGAGTGAAAAGAGAGGAGCAGAGCACTGGGATCCGTTTGACAAAAACCGGCTTCCCACGGGAAAGTCTTTCTCCACGTGCAGACATGCTCCCAGGTGCCTGTGGCAAGGGGAAGGAAATGCCATACACTGACCTGGAAGAGACCACAGGGCCCAGGCACAGTCTGAACCCTTCCCTCAACCCGGCGGTTTTGCTAGCAGGAGTTCAACCCCAACGAACACAGCCCGGAGACGCCTGGGGCAAAAATGGCTTCCGACGAACAATAGGTGCTTGCTGTGGAAAACCTATCCCAAGTGCGGGTAGCCAGCTCAACAAAATGCCACACACCCAGGTGTAAGAAACAACATTGTCCAGCCATGGTCTAAGCCCCTCACCTCGTCCCTGTGCTTTGGGGAGCTGGAGGGACAGCCGAGGCCCACGGCCCTGAGACTCCTTTGCAAAAAGCCGGCTTCCCACGGAAAGAGTTTTCCTGAGGTGCAGACCCTCTCACAAGTGGTTGTGGCAAGGTAAAGCAAATGCCCTCCATTTCTCTGGAAGAAAACACAGTGCCCAGCCATGTTCTAAGCCCTCCCATCCTCCCTGGGCTTCTGGCAGCAGGAGTGAAAAGAGAGGAGCAGAGCACTGGGACCCGTTTGACAAAAACCGGCTTCCCACGGGAAAGTCTTTCTCCACGTGCAGACATGCTCCCAGGTGCCTGTGGCAAGGGGAAGGAAATGCCATACACTGACCTGGAAGAGACCACAGGGCCCAGGCACAGTCTGAACCCTTCCCTCAACCCGGCGGTTTTGCTAGGAGGAGTTCAAGCCCAAGGAACACAGCCCGGAGACCCCTGGGGCAAAAACGGCTTCCGACGAACTATAGGTGCTTGCTGTGGAACACCTATCCCAAGTGGGGGTAGCCAGCTCAACAAAATGCCACACACCCAGGTGTAAGAAACAACATTGCCCAGGCATGGTCTAAGCCCCCCACCTCGTCCCTGTGCTTTGGGGAGCTGGAGGGACACCCGAGGCCCACGGCCCTGAGACCCCTTTGCAAAAAGCCGGCTACCCACGGAGACAGTTTTCCTGAGGTGTAGACCCTCTCCCAAGTGGTTGTGGCAAGGTAAAGCCAATGCCCTCCACTTCTCTGGAAGAAACCACAGTGCCCAGCCATGTTCTAAGCCCTCCCATCCTCCCTGGGCTTCTGGCAGCAGGAGTGAAAAGAGAGGAGCAGACACTGGGACCCGTTTGACAAAAACCGGCTTCCCACGGGAAAGTCTTTCTCCACGTGCAGACATGCTCCCAGGTGCCTGTGGCAAGGGGAAGGAAATGCCATACACTGACCTGGAAGAGACCACAGAGCCCAGGCACAGTCTGAACCCTTCCCTCAACCTGGCGGTTTTCCTAGCAGGAGTTCAAGCCCAACGAACAAAGCCCGGAGACCCCTGGGGCAAAAACGGCTTCCGACGAACAATAGGTGCTTGCCGTGGAACACCTATCCCAAGGGGGGTAGCCAGCTCAACAAAATGCCACACACCCAGGTGTAAGAAACAACATTGCCCAGGCATGGTCTAAGCCCCTCACCTCGTCCCTGTGCTTTGGGGAGCCGGAGGGACACCCGAGGCCCACGGCCCTGAGACCCCTTTGCAAAAAGCCGGCTTCCCACGGAGACAGTTTTCCTGAGGTGTAGACCCTCTCCCAAGTGGTTGTGGCAAGGTAAAGCCAATGCCCTCCACTTCTCTGGAAGAAACCACAGTGCCCACCCATGTTCTAAGCCCTCCCATCCTCCCTGGGCTTCTGGCAGCAGGAGTGAAAAGAGAGGAGCAGAGCACTGGGACCCGTTTGACAAAAACCGGCTTCCCACGGGAAAGTCTTTCTCCACGTGCAGACATGCTCCCAGGTGCCTGTGGCAAGGGGAAGGAAATGCCATACACTGACCTGGAAGAGACCACAGGACCCAGGCACAGTCTGAACCCTTCCCTCAACCCGGCGGTTTTGCTAGCAGGAGTTCAACCCCAACGAACACAGCCCGCAGACCCCTGGGGCAAAAATGGCTTCCGACGAGCAATAGGTGCTTGCTGTGGAACACCTATCCCAAGTGGGGGTAGCCAGCTCAACAAAATGCCACACACCCAGGTGTAAGAAACAACATTGCCCAGCCATGGTCTAAGCCCCTCACCTCGTCCCTGTGCTTTGGGGAGCCGGAGGGACACCCGAGGCCCACGGCCCAGAGACCCCTTTGCAAAAAGCCGGCTTCCCACGGAGACAGTTTTCCTGAGGTGTAGACCCTCTCCCAAGTGGTTGTGGCAAGGTAAAGCCAATGCCCTCCAATTCTCTGGAAGAAACCACAGTGCCCAGCCATGTTCTAAGCCCTCCCATCCTCCCTGGGCTTCTGGCAGCAGGAGTGAAAAGAGAGGAGCAGAGCACTGGGACCCGTTTGACAAAAACCGGCTTCCCACGGGAAAGTCTTTCTCCACGTGCAGAGATGCTCCCAGGTGCCTGTGGCAAGGGGAAGGAAATGCCATACACTGACCTGGAAGAGACCACCGGGCCCAGGCACAGTCTGAACCCTTCCCTCAACCCGGCGGTTTTGCTAGCAGGAGTTCAAGCCCAAGGAACACAGCCCGGAGACCCCTGGGGCAAAAACGGCTTCCGACGAACAATAGGTGCTTGCTGTGGAACACCTATCCCAAGTGGGGGTAGCCAGCTCAACAAAATGCCACACACCCAGGTGTAAGAATCAACATTGCCCAGGCATGGTCTAAGCCCCCCACCTCGTCCCTGTGCTTTGGGGAGCCGGAGGGACACCCGAGGCCCACGGCCCTGAGACCCCTTTGCAAAAAGCCGGCTTCCCACGGAGACAGTTTTCCTGAGGTGTAGACCCTCTCCCAAGTGGTTGTGGCAAGGTAAAGCCAATGCCCTCCACTTCTCTGGAAGAAACCACAGTGCCCAGCCATGTTCTAAGCCCTCCCATCCTCCCTGGGCTTCTGGCAGCAGGAGTGAAAAGAGAGGAGCAGAGCACTGGGACCCGTTTGACAAAAACCGGCTTCCCACGGGAAAGTCTTTCTCCACGTGCAGAGATGCTCCCAGGTGCCTGTGGCAAGGGGAAGGAAATGCCATACACTGACCTGGAAGAGACCACAGGGCCCAGGCACAGTCTGAACCCTTCCCTCAACCCGGCGGTTTTGCTAGCAGGAGTTCAAGCCCAACGAACACAGCCCGGAGACCCCTGGGGCAAAAACGGCTTCCGACGAACAATAGGTGCTTGCTGTGGAACACCTATCCCAAGTGGGGGTAGCCAGCTCAACAAAATGCCACACACCCAGGTGTAAGAAACAACATTGCCCAGGCATGGTCTAAGCCCCTCACCTCGTCCCTGTGCTTTGGGGAGCCGGAGGGACAGCCGAGGCCCACGGCCCTGAGACCCCTTTGCAAAAAGCCGGCTTCCCACGGAGACAGTTTTCCTGAGGTGTAGACCCTCTCCCAAGTGGTTGTGGCAAGGTAAAGCAAATGCCCTCCACTTCTCTGGAAGAAACCCCAGTGCCCAGCCATGTTCTAAGCCCTCCCATCCTCCCTGGGCTTCTGGCAGCAGGAGTGAAAAGAGAGGAGCAGAGCACTGGGACCCGTTTGACAAAAACCGGCTTCCCACGGGAAAATCTTTCTCCACGTGCAGACATGCTCCCAGGTGCCTGTGGCAAGGGGAAGGAAATGCCATACACTGACCTGGAAGAGACCACAGGGCCCAGGCACAGTCTGAACCCTTCCCTCAACCCGGCGGTTTTGCTAGCAGGAGTTCAACCCCAACGAACACAGCCCGGAGACCCCTGGGGCAAAAACGGCTTCCGACGAACAATAGGTGCTTGCTGTGGAACACCTATCCCAAGTGGGGGTAGCCAGCTCAACAAAATGCCACAAACCCAGGTGTAAGAAACAACATTGCCCAGGCATGGTCTAAGCCCCTCACCTCGTCCCTGTGCTTTGGGGAGCCGGAGGGACAACCGAGGCCCACGGCCCTGAGACCCCTTTGCAAAAAGCCGGCTTCCCACGGAAACAGTTTTCCTGAGGTGCAGACCCTATCCCAAGTGGTTGTGGCAACGTAAAGCCAATGCCCTCCACTTCTCTGGAAGAAACCACAGTGCGCAGCCATGTTCTAAGCCCTCCCATCCTCCCTGGGCTTCTGGCAGCAGGAGTGAAAAGAGAGGAGCAGAGCACTGGGACCCGTTTGACAAAAACCGGCTTCCCACGGGAAAGGCTTTCTCCACGTGCAGACATGCTCCCAGGTGCCTGTGGCAAGGGGAAGGAAATGCCATACACTGACCTGGAAGAGACCACAGGGCCCAGGCACAGTCTGAACCCTTCCCTCAACCAGGCGGTTTTGCTAGTAGGAGTTCAAGCCCAACGAACACAGCCCGGAGACCCCTGGGGCAAAAACGGCTTCCGACGAACAATAGGTGCTTGCTGTGGAACACCTATCCCAAGTGGGGGTAGCCAGCTCAACAAAATGCCACACACCCAGGTGTAAGAAACAACATTGCCCAGGCATGGTCTAAGCCCCTCACCTCGTCCCTGTGCTTTGGGGAGCCGGAGGGACAGCCGAGGCCCACGGCCCTGAGACCCCTTTGCAAAAAGCCGGCTTCCCACGGAGACAGTTTTCCTGAGGTGTAGACCCTCTCCCAAGTGGTTGTGGCAAGGTAAAGCAAATGCCCTCCACTTCTCTGGAAGAAACCCCAGTGCCCAGCCATGTTCTAAGCCCTCCCATCCTCCCTGGGCTTCTGGCAGCAGGAGTGAAAAGAGAGGAGCAGAGCACTGGGACCCGTTTGACAAAAACCGGCTTCCCACGGGAAAGTCTTTCTCCACGTGCAGACATGCTCCCAGGTGCCTGTGGCAAGGGGAAGGAAATGCCATACACTGACCTGGAAGAGACCACAGGGCCCAGGCACAGTCTGAACCCTTCCCTCAACCCGGCGGTTTTGCTAGCAGGAGTTCAACCCCAACGAACACAGCCCGGAGACCCCTGGGGCAAAAACGGCTTCCGACGAACAATAGGTGCTTGCTGTGGAACACCTATCCCAAGTGGGGGTAGCCAGCTCAACAAAATGCCACACACCCAGGTGTAAGAAACAACATTGCCCAGGCATGGTCTAAGCCCCTCACCTCGTCCCTGTGCTTTGGGGAGCCGGAGGGACAGCCGAGGCCCACGGCCCTGAGACCCCTTTGCAAAAAGCCGGCTTCCCACGGAGACAGTTTTCCTAGGTGTAGAACCTCTCCCAAGTGGTTGTGGCAAGGTAAAGCCAATGCCCTCCACTTCTCTGGAAGAAACCACAGTGCCCAGCCATGTTCTAAGCCCTCCCATCCTCCCTGGGCTTCTGGCAGCAGGAGTGAAAAGAGAGGAGCAGAGCACTGGGACCCGTTTGACAAAAACCGGCTTCCCACGGGAAAGTCTTTCTCCACGTGTAGACATGCTCCCAGGTGCCTGTGGCAAGGGGAAGGAAATGCCATACACTGACCTGGAAGAGACCGCAGGGCCCAGGCACAGTCTGAACCCTTCCCTCAACCCGGCGGTTTTGCTAGCAGGAGTTCAAGCCCAAGGAACACAGCCCGGAGACCCCTGGGGCAAAAACGGCTTCCGACGAACAATAGGTGCTTGCTGTGGAAATCCTATCCCACGTGGGGGTAGCCAGCTCAACAAAATGCCACACACCCAGGTGTAAGAAACAACATTGTCCAGCCATGGTCTAAGCCCCTCACCTCGTCCCTGTGCTTTGGGGACCTGGAGAGACAGCCGAGGCCCACGGCCCTGAGACTCCTTTGCAAAAAGCCGGCTTCCCACGGAAAGAGTTTTCCTGAGGTGCAGACCCTCTCACAAGTGGTTGTGGCAAGGTAAAGCAAATGCCCTCCACTTCTCTGGAAGAAACCACAGTGCCCAGCCATGTTCTAAGCCCTCCCATCCTCCCTGGGCTTCTGGCAGCACGAGTGAAAAGAGAGGAGCAGAGCACTGGGCCCCGTTTGAGAAAAACTGGCTTCCCACGGGAAAGCCTTTCTCCACGTGCAGACATGCTCCCAGGTGCCTGTGGCAAGGGGAAGGAAATGCCATACACTGACCTGGAAGAGACCACAGGGCCCAGGCACAGTCTGAACCCTTCTCTCAACCCGGCGTTTTTGCTAGCAGGAGTTCAAGCCCAACGAACACAGCCCGGAGACCCCTGGGGCAAAAACGGCTTCCGATGAACAATAGGTGCTTGCTGTGGAACACCTATCCCAAGTGGGGGTAGCCAGCTCAACAAAATGCCACACACCCAGGTGTAAGAAACAACATTGCCCAGGCATGGTCTAAGCCCCTCACCTCGTCCCTGTGCTTTGGGGAGCTGGAGGGACACCCGAGGCCCATGGCCCTGAGACCGCTTTGCAAAAAGCCGGCTTCCCACGGAAACAGTATTCCTGAGGTGCAGACCCTATCCCAAGTGGTTGTGGCAAGGTAAAGCAAATGCCCTCCACTTCTCTGGAAGAAACCACAGTGCCCAGCCATGTTCTAAGCCCTCCCATCCTCCCTGGGCTTCTGGCAGCAGGACTGAAAAGAGAGGAGCAGAGCACTGGGACCCGTTTGACAAAAACCGGCTTCCCACGGGAAAGTCTTTCTCCACGTGCAGACATGCTCCCAGGTGCCTGTGGCAAGGGGAAGGAAATGCCATACACTGACCTGGAAGAGACCACAGGCCCAGGAACAGTCTGAACCCTTCCCTCAACCCGGCGGTTTTGCTAGTAGGAGTTCAAGCCCAACGAACACAGCCCGGAGACTCCTGCGGCAAAAACGGCTTCCGACGAACAATAGGTGCTTGCTGTGGAACACCTATCCCAAGTGGGGGTAGCCAGCTCAACAAAATGCCACACACCCAGGTGTAAGAAACAACATTGCCCAGCCATGGTCTAAGCCCCTCACCTCGTCCCTGTGCTTTGGGGAGCCGGAGGGACACCCGAGGCCCACGGCCCAGAGACCCCTTTGCAAAAAGCCGGCTTCCCACGGAGACAGTTTTCCTGAGGTGTAGACCCTCTCCCAAGTGGTTGTGGCAAGGTAAAGCCAATGCCCTCCACTTCTCTGGAAGAAACCCCAGTGCCCAGCCATGTTCTAAGCCCTCCCATCCTCCCTGGGCTTCTGGCAGCAGGAGTGAAAAGAGAGGAGCAGAGCACTGGGACCCGTTTGACAAAAACCGGCTTCCCACGGGAAAGTCTTTCTCCACGTGCAGACATGCTCCCAGGTGCCTGTGGCAAGGGGAAGGAAATGCCATACACTGACCTGGAAGAGACCACAGGGCCCAGGCACAGTCTGAACCCTTCCCTCAACCCGGCGGTTTTGCTAGCAGGAGTTCAAGCCCAAGGAACACAGCCCGGAGACCCCTGGGGCAAAAACGGCTTCCGACGAACAATAGGTGCTTGCTGTGGAACACCTATCCCAAGTGGGGGTAGCCAGCTCAACAAAATGCCACACACCCAGGTGTAAGAAACAACATTGCCCAGCCATAGTCTAAGCCCCTCACCTCGTCCCTGTGCTTTGGGGAGCCGGAGGGACACCCGAGGCCCACGGCCCTGAGACCCCTTTGCAAAAAGCCGGCTTCCCACGGAAACAGTTTTCTTGAGGTGCAGACCCTATCCCAAGTGGTTGTGGCAAGGTGAAGCCAATGCCCTCCACTTCTCTGGAAGAAACCACAGTTCCCAGACATGTTCTAAGCCCTCCCATCCTCCCTGGGCTTCTGGCAGCAGGAGTGAAAAGAGAGGAGCAGAGCACTGGGACCCGTTTGACAAAAACCGGCTTCCCACGGGAAAGTCTTTCTCCACGTGCAGACATGCTCCCAGGTGCCTGTGGCAAGGGGAAGGAAATGCCATGCACTGACCTGGAAGAGACCACAGGGCCCAGGCACAGTCTGAACCCTTCCCTCAACCCGGCGGTTTTGCTAGCAGGAGTTCAAGCCCAACGAACACAGCCCGGAGACCCCTGCGGCAAAAACGGCTTCCGACGAACAATAGGTGCTTGCTGTGGAACACCTATCCCAAGTGGGGGTAGCCAGCTCAACAAAATGCCACACACCCAGGTGTAAGAAACAACATTGCCCAGGCATGGTCTAAGCCCCTCACCTCGTCCCTGTGCTTTGGGGAGCCGGAGGGACACCCGAGGCCCACGGCCCTGAGACCCCTTTGCAAAAAGCCGGCTTCCCACGGAAACAGTTTTCCTGAGGTGCAGACCCTCTCACAAGTGGTTGTGGCAAGGTAAAGCCAATGCCCTCCACTTCTCTGGAAGAAACCACAGTGCCCAGCCATGTTCTAAGCCCTCCCATCCTCCCTGGGCTTCTGGCAGCAGGAGTGAAAAGAGAGGAGCAGAGCACTGGGACCCGTTTGACAAAAACTGGCTTCCCACGGGAAAGCCTTTCTCCACGTGCAGACATGCTCCCAGGTGCCTGTGGCAAGGGGAAGGAAATGCCATACACTGACCTGGAAGAGACCACAGGGCCCAGGCACAGTCTGAACCCTTCCCTCAACCCGGCGGTTTTGCTAGCAGGAGTTCAACCCCAACGAACACAGCCCGGAGACCCCTGGGGCAATAACGGCTTCCAACGAACAATAGGTGCTTGCTGTGGAACACCTATCCCAAGTGGGGGTAGCCAGCTCTACAAAATGCCACACACCCAGGTGTAAGAAACAACATTGCCCAGGCATGGTCTAAGCCCCTCACCTCGTCCCTGTGCTTTGGGGAGCCGGAGGGACAGCCGAGGCCCACGGCCCTGAGACCCCTTTGCAAAAAGCCGGCTTCCCACGGAGACAGTTTTCCTGAGGTGTAGACCCTCTCCCAAGTGGTTGTGGCAAGGTAAAGCCAATGCCCTCCACTTCTCTGGAAGAAACCACAGTGCCCAGCCATGTTCTAAGCCCTCCCATCCTCCCTGGGCTTCTGGCAGCAGGAGTGAAAAGAGAGGAGCAGAGCACTGGGACCCGTTTGACAAAATCCGGCTTCCCACGGGAAAGTCTTTCTCCACGTGCAGACATGCTCCGAGGTGCCTGTGGCAAGGGGAAGGAAATGCCATACACTGACCTGGAAGAGACCACAGGGCCCAGGCACAGTCTGAACCCTTCCCTCAACCCGGCGGTTTTGCTAGCAGGAGTTCAACCCCAACGAACACAGCCCGCAGACCCCTGGGGCAAAAATGGCTTCCGACGAACAATAGGTGCTTGCTGTGGAAAACCTATCCCAAGTGGGGGTAGCCAGCTCAACAAAATGCCACACACCCAGGTGTAAGAAACAACATTGTCCAGGCATGGTCTAAGCCCCTCACCTCGTCCCTGTGCTTTGGGGAGCTGGAGGGACAGCCGAGGCCCACGGCCCTGAGACTCCTTTGCAAAAAGCCGGCTTCCCACGGAAAGAGTTTTCCTGAGGTGCAGACCCTCTCACAAGTGGTTGTGGCAAGGTAAAGCAAATGCCCTCCATTTCTCTGGAAGAAAACACAGTGCCCAGCCATGTTCTAAGCCCTCCCATCCTCCCTGGGCTTCTGGCAGCAGGAGTGAAAAGAGAGGAGCAGAGCACTGGGACCCGTTTGACAAAAACCGGCTTCCCACGGGAAAGTCTTTCTCCACGTGCAGACATGCTCCCAGGTGCCTGTGGCAAGGGGAAGGAAATGCCATACACTGACCTGGAAGAGACCACAGGGCCCAGGCACAGTCTGAACCCTTCCCTCAACCCGGCGGTTTTGCTAGCAGGAGTTCAACCCCAACGAACACAGCCCGGAGACCCCTGGGGCAAAAACGGCTTCCGACGAACAATAGGTGCTTGCTGTGGAACACCTATCCCAAGTGGGGGTAGCCAGCTCAACAAAATGCCACACACCCAGGTGTAAGAAACAACATTGTCCAGCCATGGTCTAAGCCCCTCACCTCGTCCCTGTGTTTTGGGGAGGTGGAGGGACAGCCGAGGCCCACGGCCCTGAGACTCCTTTGCCAAAAGCCGGCTTCCCACGGAAAGAGTTTTCCTGAGGTGCAGACCCTCTCACAAGTGGTTGTGGCATGGTAAAGCAAATGCCCTCCATTTCTCTGGAAGAAAACACAGTGCCCAGCCATGTTCTAAGCCCTCCCATCCTCCCTGGGCTTCTGGCAGCAGGAGTGAAAAGAGAGGAGCAGAGCACTGGGACCCGTTTGACAAAAACCGGCTTCCCACGGGAAAGTCTTTCTCCACGTGCAGACATGCTCCCAGGTGCCTGTGGCAAGGGGAAGGAAATGCCATACACTGACCTGGAAGAGACCACAGGGCCCAGGCACAGTCTGAACCCTTCCCTCAACCCGGCGGTTTTGCTAGCAGGAGTTCAAGCCCAACGAACACAGCCCGGAGACCCCTGGGGCAAAAACGGCTTCCGACGAACAATAGGTGCTTGCTGTGGAACACCTATCCCAAGTGGGGGTAGCCAGCTCAACAAAATGCCACACACCCAGGTGTAAGAAACAACATTGCCCAGGCATGGTCTAAGCCCCTCACCTCGTCCCTGTGCTTTGGGGAGCCGGAGGGACACCCGAGGCCCACGGCCCTGAGACCCATTTGCAAAAAGCCGGCTACACACGGAGACAGTTTTCCTGAGGTGTAGACCCTCTCCCAAGTGGTTGTGGCAAGGTAAAGCCAATGCCCTCCACTTCTCTGGAAGAAACCACAGTGCCCAGCCATGTTCTAAGCCCTCCCATCCTCCCTGGGCTTCTGGCAGCAGGAGTGAAAAGAGAGGAGCAGAGCACTGGGACCCGTTTGACAAAAACCGGCTTCCCACGGGAAAGTATTTCTCCACGTGCAGACATGCTCCCAGGTGCCTCTGGCAAGGGGAAGGAAATGCCATACACTGACCTGGAAGAGACCACAGGGCCCAGGCACAGTCTGAACCCTTCCCTCAACCCGGCGGTTTTGCTAGCAGGAGTTCAACCCCAACGAACACAGCCCGGAGAGCCCTGGGGCAATAACGGCTTCCGACGAACAATAGGTGCTTGCTGTGGAACACCTATCCCAAGTGGGGGTAGCCAGCTCTACAAAATGCCACACACCCAGGTGTAAGAAACAACATTGCCCAGGCATGGTCTAAGCCCCTCACCTCGTCCCTGTGCTTTGGGGAGCCGGAGGGACACCCGAGGCCCACGGCCCTGAGACCCCTTTGCAAAAAGCAGGCTTCCCACGGAAACAGTTTTCCTGAGGTGCAGACCCTCTCACAAGTGGTTGTGGTAAGGTAAAGCCAATGCCCTCCACTTCTCTGGAAGAAACCACAGTGCCCAGCCATGTTCTAAGCCCTCCCATCCTCCCTGGGCTTCTGGCAGCAGGAGTGAAAAGAGAGGAGCAGAGCACTGGGACCCGTTTGACAAAAACCGGCTTCCCACGGGAAAGTCTTTCTCCACGTGCAGACATGCTCCCAGGTGCCTGTGGCAAGGGGAAGGAAATGCCATACACTGACCTGGAAGAGACCACAGGGCCCAGGCACAGTCTGAACCCTTCCCTCAACCCGGCGGTTTTGCTAGCAGGAGTTCAAGCCCAACGAACACAACCCGGAGACCCCTGGGGCAAAAACGGCTTCCGGCGAAAAATAGGTGCTTCCTGTGGAACAGGTATCCCAAGAGGGGGTAGCCAGCTCAACAAAATGCCACACACCCAGGTGTAAGAAACAACATTGTCCACCCATGGTCTAAGCCCCTCACCTCGTCCCTGTGCTTTTGGGAGCCGGAGGGACAGCCGAGGCCCACGGCCCTGAGACCCCTTTGCAAAAAGCCGGCTTCCCACGGAGACAGTTTTCCTGAGGTGTAGACCCTCTCCCAAGTGGTTGTGGCAAGGTAAAGCCAATGCCCTCCACTTCTCTGGAAGAAACCACAGTGCCCAGCCATGTTCTAAGCCCTCCCATCCTCCCTGGGCTTCTGGCAGCAGGAGTGAAAAGAGAGGAGCAGAGCACTGGGACCCGTTTGACAAAAACCGGCTTCCCACGGGAAAGTCTTTCTCCACGTGCAGACATGCTCCCAGGTGCCTGTGGCAAGGGGAAGGAAATGCCATACACAGACCTGGAAGAGACCACAGGGCCCAGGCACAGTCTGAACCCTTCCCTCAACCCGGCGGTTTTGCTAGCAGGAGTTCAACCCCAACGAACACAGCCCGGAGACCCCTGGGGCAAAAACGGCTTCCGACGAAAAATAGGTGCTTGCTGTGGAACACCTATCCCAAGTGGGGGTGGCCAGCTCAACAAAATGCCACACACCCAGGTGTAAGAAACAACATTGCCCAGGCATGGTCTAAGCCCCTCACCTCGTCCCTGTGCTTTGGGGAGCTGGAGGGACAGCCGAGGCACACGACCCTGAGACCCCTTTGCAAAAAGCCGGCTTCCCACGGAGACAGTTTTCCTGAGGTGTAGACCCTCTCCCAAGTGGTTGTGGCAAGGAAAACAAATGCCCTCCACTTCTCTGGAAGAAACCACAGTGCCCAGCCATGTTCTAAGCCCTCCCATCCTCCCTGGGCTTCTGGCAGCTGGAGTGAAAAGAGAGGAGCAGAGCACTGGGACCCGTTTGACAAAAACCGGCTTCCCACGGGAAAGTCTTTCTGAACGTGCAGACATGCTCCGAGGTGCCTGTGGCAAGGGGAAGGAAATGCCATACACTGACCTGGAAGAGACCACAGGGCCCAGGCACAGTCTGAACCCTTCCCTCTCCCGGCGGTTTTGCTAGCAGGAGTTCAACCCCAACGAACACAGCCCGCAGACCCCTGGGGCAAAAACGGCTTCCGACGAACAATAGGTGCTTGCTGTGGAAAACCTATCCCACGTGGGGGTAGCCAGCTCAACAAAATGCCACACACCCAGGTGTAAGAAACAACATTGTCCAGCCATGGTCTAAGCCCCTCACCTCGTCCCTGTGCTTTGGGGAGCCGGAGGGACACCCGAGGCCCACGGCCCTGAGACCCCTTTGCAAAAAGCCGGCTTCCCACGGAGACAGTTTTCCTGAGGTGTAGACCCTCTCCCAAGTGGTTGTGGCAAGGTAAAGCTAATGCCCTCCACTTCTCTGGAAGAAACCACAGTGCCCAGCCATGTTCTAAGCCCTCCCATCCTCCCTGGGCTTCTGGCAGCAGGAGTGAAAAGAGAGGAGCAGAGCACTGGGACCCGTTTGACAAAAACCGGCTTCCCACGGGAAAGTCTTTCTCCACGTGCAGACATGCTCCCAGGTGCCTGTGGCAAGGGGAAGGAAATGCCATACACTGACCTGGAAGAGACCACAGGGCCCAGGCACAGTCTGAACCCTTCCCTCAACCCGGCGGTTTTGCTAGCAGGAGTTCAACCCCAACGAACACAGCCCGGAGACCCCTGGGGCAAAAACGGCTTCCGACGAACAATAGGAGCTTGCTGTGCAACACCTATCCCAAGTGGGGGTAGCCAGCTCAACAAAATGCCACACACCCAGGTGTAAGAAACAACATTGCCCAGGAATGGTCTAAGCCCCTCACCTCGTCCCTGTGATTTGGGGAGCCGGAGGGACACCCGAGGCCCATGGCCCTGAGACCCCTTTGCAAAAAGCCGGCTTCCCACGGAAACAGTTTTCCTGAGGTGCAGACCCTATCCCAAGTGGTTGTGGCAAGGTAAAGCAAATGCCCTCCACTTCTCTGGAAGAAACCACAGTGACCAGCCATGTTCTAAGCCCTCCCATCCTCCCTGGGCTTCTGGCAGCAGGAGTGAAAAGAGAGGAGCAGAGCACTGGGACCCGTTTGACAAAAACCGGCTTCCCACGGGAAAGTCTTTCTCCACGTGCAGACATGCTCCCAGGTGCCTGTGGCAAGGGGAAGGAAATGCCATACACTGACCTGGAAGAGACCACAGGGCCCAGGCACAGTCTGAACCCTTCCCTCAACCCGGCGGTTTTGCTAGCAGGAGTTCAAGCCCAACGAACACAGCCCGGAGACCCCTGGGGCAAAAACGGCTTCCGACGAACAATAGGTGCTTGCTGTGAAACACCTATCCCAAGTGGGGGTACCAGCTCAACAAAATGCCACACACCCAGGTGTAAGAATCAACATTGCCCAGCCATGGTCTAAGCCCCTCACCTCGTCCCTGTGCTTTGGGGAGCCGGAGGGACACCCGAGCCCCACGGCCCTGAGACCCCTTTGCAAAAAGCCGGCTTCCCACGGAAACAGTTTTCCGGAGGTGCAGACCCTATCCCAAGTGGTTGTGGCAAGGTAAAGCAAATGCCCTCCACTTCTCTGGAAGAAACCACAGTGCCCAGCCATGTTCTAAGCCCTCCCATCCTCCCTGGGCTTCTGGCAGCAGGAGTGAAAAGAGAGGAGCAGAGCACTGGGACCCGTTTGACAAAAACCGGCTTCCCACGGGAAAGTCTTTCTCCACGTGCAGAGATGCTCCCAGGTGCCTGTGGCAAGGGGAAGGAAATGCCATACACTGACCTGGAAGAGACCACAGGGCCCAGGCACAGTCTGAACCCTTCCATCCACCCAGCGGTTTTGCTAGCAGGAGTTCAAGCCCAACGAACACAGCCCGGAGACCCCTGGGGCAAAAACGGCTTCCGACGAACAATAGGTGCTTGCTGTGGAACACCTATCCCAAGTGGGGGTAGCCAGCTCAACAAAATGCCACACACCCAGGTGTAAGAAACAACATTGCCCAGGCATGGTCTAAGCCCCTCACCTCGTCCCTGTGCTTTGGGGAGCCGGAGGGACAGCCGAGGCCCACGGCCCTGAGACCCCTTTGCAAAAAGCCGGCTTCCCACGGAGACAGTTTTCCTGAGGTGTAGACCCTCTCCCAAGTGGTTGTGGCAAGGTAAAGCCAATGCCCTCCACTTCTCTGGAAGAAACCACAGTGCCCAGCCATGTTCTAAGCCCTCCCATCCTCCCTGGGCTTCTGGCAGCAGGAGTGAAAAGAGAGGAGCAGAGCACTGGGACCCGTTTGACAAAAACCGGCTTCCCACGGGAAAGTCTTTCTCCACGTGTAGACATGCTCCCAGGTGCCTGTGGCAAGGGGAAGGAAATGCCATACACTGACCTGGAAGAGACCGCAGGGCCCAGGCACAGTCTGAACCCTTCCCTCAACCCGGCGGTTTTGCTAGCAGGAGTTCAAGCCCAACGAACACAGCCGGGAGACCCCTGGGGCAAAAACGGCTTCCGACGAACAATAGGTGCTTGCTGTGGAACACCTATCCCAAGTGGGGGTAGCCAGCTCAACAAAATGCCACACACCCAGGTGTAAGAAACAACATTGCCCATGCATGGTCTAAGCCCCTCACCTCGTCCCTGTGCTTTGGGGAGCCGGAGGGACACCCGAGGCCCATGGCCCTGAGACCCCTTTGCAAAAAGCCGGCTTCCCACGGAAACAGTTTTCCTGAGGTGCAGACCCTATCCCAAGTGGTTGTGGCAAGGTAAAGCCAATGCCCTCCACTTCTCTGGAAGAAACCACAGTGCGCAGCCATGTTCTAAGCCCTCCCATCATCCCTGGGCTTCTGGCAGCAGGAGTGAAAAGAGAGGAGCAGGGCACTGGGACCCGTTTGTCAAACCCGGCTTCCCACGGGAAAGTCTTTCTCCACGTGCAGACATACTCCCAGGTGCCTGTGGCAAGGGGAAGGAAATGCCATACACAGACCTGGAAGAGACCACAGGGCCCAGGCACAGTCTGAACCCTTCCCTCAACCCGGCGGTTTTGCTAGCAGGAGTTCAAGCCCAACGAACACAGCCCGGAGACCCCTGGGGCAAAAACGGCTTCCGACGAACAATAGGTGCTTGAGGTGAAACACCTATCCCAAGTGGGGGTAGCCAGCTCAACAAAATGCCACACACACAGGTGTAAGAAACAACATTGCCCAGCCATGGTCTAAGCCCCTCACCTCGTCCCTGTGCTTTGGGGAGCCGGAGGGACAGCCGAGGCCCACGGCCCTGAGACCCCTTTGCAAAAAGCCGGCTTCCCACGGAGACAGTTTTCCTGAGGTGTAGAACCTCTCCCAAGTGGTTGTGGCAAGGTAAAGCCAATGCCCTCCACTTCTCTGGAAGAAACCACAGTGCCCAGCCATGTTCTAAGCCCTCCCATCCTCCCTGGGCTTCTGGCAGCAGGAGTGAAAAGAGAGGAGCAGAGCACTGGGACCCGTTTGACAAAACCCGGCTTCCCACGGGAAAGTCTTTCTCCACGTGTAGACATGCACCCAGGTGCCTGTGGCAAGGGGAAGGAAATGCCATACGCTGACCTGGAAGAGACCGCAGGGCCCAGGCACAGTCTGAACCCTTCCCTCAACCCGGCGGTTTTGCTAGCAGGAGTTCAAGCCCAACGAACACAGCCCGGAGACCCCTGGGGCAAAAACGGCTTCCGACGAACAATAGGTGCTTGCTGTGAAACACCTATCCCAAGTGGGGGTAGCCAGCTCAACAAAATGCCACACACCCAGGTGTAAGAAACAACATTGCCCAGCCATGGTCTAAGCCCCTCACCTCGTCCCTGTGCTTTGGGGAGCCGGAGGGACACCCGAGGCCCACGGCCCTGAGACCCCTTTGCAAAAAGCCGGCTTCCCACGGAAACAGTTTTCTTGAGGTGCAGACCCTCTCCCAAGTGGTTGTGGCAAGGTGAAGCCAATGCCCTCCACTTCTCTGGAAGAAACCACAGTGCCCAGCCATGTTCTAAGCCCTCCCATCCTCCCTGGGCTTCTGGCAGCAGGAGTGAAAAGAGAGGAGCAGAGCACTGGGACCCGTTTGACAAAAACCGGCTTCCCACGGGAAAGTCTTTCTCCACGTGCAGACATGCTCCCAGGTGCCTGTGGCAAGGGGAAGGAAATGCCATACACTGACCTGGAAGAGACCACAGGTCCCAGGTACAGTCTGAACCCTTCCCTCAACCCGGCGGTTTTGCTAGCAGGAGTTCAAGCCCAACGAACACAGCCCGGAGACCCCTGGGGCAAAAACGGCTTCCGACGAACAATAGGTGCTTGCTGTGGAACACCTATCCCAAGTGGGGGTAGCCAGCTCAACAAAATGCCACACACCCAGGTGTAAGAAACAACATTGCCCAGGCATGGTCTAAGCCCCTCACCTCGTCCCTGTGCTTTGGGGAGCCGGAGGGACACCCGAGGCCCACGGCCCTGAGACCCCTTTGCAAAAAGCCGGCTTCCCACGGAAACAGTTTTCCTGAGGTGCAGACCCTATCCCAAGTGGTTGTGGCAAGGTAAAGCCAATGCCCTCCACTTCTCTGGAAGAAACCACAGTGCGCAGCCATGTTCTAAGCCCTCCCATCATCCCTGGGCTTCTGGCAGCAGGAGTGAAAAGAGAGGAGCAGAGCACTGGGACCCGTTTGACAAACCCGGCTTCCCACGGGAAAGTCTTTCTCCACGTGCAGACATGCTCCCAGGTGCCTGTGGCAAGGGGAAGGAAATGCCATACACAGACCTGGAAGAGACCACAGGGCCCAGGCACAGTCTGAACCCTTCCCTCAACCCGGCGGTTTTGCTAGCAGGAGTTCAAGCCCAACGAACACAGCCCGGAGACCCCTGGGGCAAAAACGGCTTCCGACGAACAATAGGTGCTTGAGGTGAAACACCTATCCCAAGTGGGGGTAGCCAGCTCAACAAAATGCCACACACACAGGTGTAAGAAACAACATTGCCCAGCCATGGTCTAAGCCCCTCACCTCGTCCCTTTGCTTTGGGGAGCCGGAGGGACAGCCGAGGCCCACGGCCCTGAGACCCCTTTGCAAAAAGCCGGCTTCCCACGGAGACAGTTTTCCTGAGGTGTAGAACCTCTCCCAAGTGGTTGTGGCAAGGTAAAGCCAATGCCCTCCACTTCTCTGGAAACAACCACAGTGCCCAGCCATGTTCTAAGCCCTCCCATCCTCCCTGGGCTTCTGGCAGCAGGAGTGAAAAGAGAGGAGCAGAGCACTGGGACCCGTTTGACAAAAACCGGCTTCCCACGGGAAAGTCTTTCTCCACGTGTAGACATGCTCCCAGGTGCCTGTGGCAAGGGGAAGGAAATGCCATACACTGACCTGGAAGAGACCGCAGGGCCCAGGCACAGTCTGAACCCTTCCCTCAACCCGGCGGTTTTGCTAGCAGGAGTTCAAGCCCAACGAACACAGCCCGGAGACCCCTGGGGCAAAAACGGCTTCTGACGAACAATAGGTGCTTGCTGTGGAACACCTATCCCAAGTGGGGGTAGCCAGCTCAACAAAATGCCACACACCCAGGTGTAAGAAACAACATTGCCCATGCATGGTCTAAGCCCCTCACCTCGTCCCTGTGCTTTGGGGAGCCGGAGGGACACCCGAGGCCCAAGGCCCTGAGACCCCTTTGCAAAAAGCCGGCTTCCCACGGAAACAGTTTTCCTGAGGTGCAGACCCTATCCCAAGTGGTTGTGGCAAGGTAAAGCCAATGCCCTCCACTTCTCTGGAAGAAACCACAGTGACCAGCCATGTTCTAAGCCCTCCCATCCTCCCTGGGCTTCTGGCAGCAGGAGTGAAAAGAGAGGAGCAGAGCACTGGGACCCGTTTGACAAACCCGGCTTCCCACGGGAAAGTCTTTCTCCACGTGCAGACATGCTCCCAGGTGCCTGTGGCAAGGGGAAGGAAATGCCATACACTGACCTGGAAGAGACCACAGGGCCCAGGCACAGTCTGAACCCTTCCCTCAACCCGGCGGTTTTGCTAGCAGGAGTTCAAGCCCAAGGAACACAGCCCGGAGACCCCTGGGGCAAAAACGGCTTCCGACGAACAATAGGTGCTTGCTGTGAAACACCTATCCCAAGTGGGGGTAGCCAGCTCAACAAAATGCCACACACCCAGGTGTAAGAAACAACATTGCCCAGCCATGGTCTAAGCCCCTCACCTCGTCCCTGTGCTTTGGGGAGCCGGAGGGACACCCGAGGCCCACGGCCCTGAGACCCCTTTGCAAAAAGCCGGCTTCCCACGGAAACAGTTTTCTTGAGGTGCAGACCCTATCCCAAGTGGTTGTGGCAAGGTGAAGCCAATGCCCTCCACTTCTCTGGAAGAAACCACAGTGCCCAGGCATGTTCTAAGCCCTCCCATCCTCCCTGGGCTTCTGGCAGCAGGAGTGAAAAGAGAGGAGCAGAGCACTGGGACCCGTTTGACAAAAACCGGCTTCCCACGGGAAAGTCTTTCTCCACGTGCAGACATGCTCCCAGGTGCCTGTGGCAAGGGGAAGGAAATGCCATACACTGACCTGGAAGAGACCACAGGGCCCAGGTACAGTCTGAACCCTTCCCTCAACCCGGCGGTTTTGCTAGCAGGAGTTCAAGCCCAACGAACACAGCCCGGAGACCCCTGGGGCAAAAACGGCTTCCGACGAACAATAGGTGCTTGCTGTGGAACACCTATCCCAAGTGGGGGTAGCCAGCTCAACAAAATGCCACACACCCAGGTGTAAGAAACAACATTGCCCAGCCATGGTCTAAGCCCCTCACCTCGTCCCTGTGCTTTGGGGAGCCGGAGGGACAGCCGAGGCCCACGGCCCTGAGACCCCTTTGCAAAAAGCCGGCTTCCCACGGAGACAGTTTTCCTGAGGTGTAGACCCTCTCCCAAGTGGTTGTGGCAAGGTAAAGCCAATGCCCTCCACTTCTCTGGAAGAAACCCCAGTGCCCAGCCATGTTCTAAGCCCTCCCATCCTCCCTGGGCTTCTGGCAGCAGGAGTGAAAAGAGAGGAGCAGAGCACTGGGACCCGTTTGACAAAAACCGGCTTCCCACGGGAAAGTCTTTCTCCACGTGCAGACATGCTCCCAGGTGCCTGTGGCAAGGGGAAGGAAATGCCATACACTGACCTGGAAGAGACCACAGGGCCCAGGCACAGTCTGAACCCTTCCCTCAACCCGGCGGTTTTGCTAGCGGGAGTTCAAGCCCAACGAACACAGCCCGGAGACCCCTGGGGCAAAAACGGCTTCCGACGAACAATAGGTGCTTGCTGTGGAACACGTATCCCAAGAGGGGGTAGCCAGCTCAACAAAATGCCACACACCCAGGTGTAAGAAACAACATTGTCCACCCATGGTCTAAGCTCCTCACCTCGTCCCTGTGCTTTGGGGAGCCGGAGGGACAGCCGAGGCCCACGGCCCTGAGACCCCTTTGCAAAAAGCCGGCTTCCCACGGAGACAGTTTTCCTGAGGTGTAGACCCTCTCCCAAGTGGTTGTGGCAAGGTAAAGCCAATGCCCTCCACTTCTCTGGAAGAATCCACAGTGCCCAGCCATGTTCTAAGCCCTCCCATCCTCCCTGGGCTTCTGGCAGCAGGAGTGAAAAGAGAGGAGCAGAGCACTGGGACCCGTTTGACAAAAACCGGCTTCCCACGGGAAAGTCTTTCTCCACGTGTAGACATGCTCCCAGGTGCCTGTGGCAAGGGGAAGGAAATGCCATACACTGACCTGGAAGAGACCACAGGGCCCAGGCACAGTCTGAACCCTTCCCTCAACCCGGCGGTTTTGGTAGCAGGAGTTCAACCCCAACGAACACAGCCCGGAGACCCCTGGGGCAAAAACGGCTTCCGACGAACAATAGGTGCTTGCTGTGGAACACCTATCCCAAGTGGGGGTAGCCAGCTCAACAAAATGCCACACACCCAGGTGTACGAAACAACATTGTCCAGCCATGGTCTAAGCCCCTCACCTCGTCCCTGTGCTTTGGGGAGCTGGAGGGACAGCCGAGGCCCACGGCCCTGAGACTCCTTTGCAAAAAGCCGGCTTCCCACGGAAAGAGTTTTCCTGAGGTGCAGACCCTCTCACAAGTGGTTGTGGCATGGTAAAGCAAATGCCCTCCATTTCTCTGGAAGAAAACACAGTGCCCAGCCATGTTCTAAGCCCTCCCATCCTCCCTGGGCTTCTGGCAGCAGGAGTGAAAAGAGAGGAGCAGAGCACTGGGACCCGTTTGACAAAAACCGGCTTCCCACGGGAAAGTCTTTCTCCACGTGCAGACATGCTCCCAGGTGCCTGTGGCAAGGGGAAGGAAATGCCATACACTGACCTGGAAGAGACCACAGGGCCCAGGCACAGTCTGAACCCTTCCCTCAACCCGGCGGTTTTGCTAGCAGGAGTTCAAGCCCAACGAACACAGCCCGGAGACCCCTGGGGCAAAAACGGCTTCCGACGAACAATAGGTGCTTGCTGTGGAACACCTATCCCAAGTGGGGGTAGCAAGCTCAACAAAATGCCACACACCCAGGTGTAAGAAACAACATTGCCCAGGCATGGTCTAAGCCCCTCACCTCGTCCCTGTGCTTTGGGGAGCCGGAGGGACACCCGAGGCCCACGGCCCTGAGACCCCTTTGCAAAAAGCCGGCTTCCCACGGAAACAGTTTTCCTGAGGTGCAGACCCTATCCCAAGTGGTTGTGGCAAGGTAAAGCCAATGCCCTCCACTTCTCTGGAAGAAACCACAGTGCCCAGCCATGTTCTAAGCCCTCCCATCCTCCCTGGGCTTCTGGCAGCAGGAGTGAAAAGAGAGGAGCAGAGCACTGGGACCCGTTTGACAAAAACCGGCTTCCCACGGGAAAGTCTTTCTCCACGTGCAGACATGCTCCCAGGTGCCTGTGGCAAGGGGAAGGAAATGCCATACACTGACCTGGAAGAGACCACAGGGCCCAGGCACAGTCTGAACCCTTCCCTCAACCCGGCGGTTTTGCTAGCAGGAGTTCAAGCCCAACGAACACAGCCCGGAGACCCCTGGGGCAAAAACGGCTTCCGACGAACAATAGGTGCTTGCTGTGGAACACCTATCCCAAGTGGGGGTAGCCAGCTCAATAAAATGCCACACACCCAGGTGTAAGAAACAACATTGCCCATGCATGGTCTAAGCCCCTCACCTCGTCCCTGTGCTTTGGGGAGCCGGAGGGACAGACGAGGCCCACGGCCCTGAGACCCCTTTGCAAAAAGCCGGCTTCCCACGGAGACAGTTTTCCTGAGGTGTAGACCCTCTCCCAAGTGGTTGTGGCAAGGTAAAGCCAATGCCCTCCACTTCTCTGGAAGAAACCACAGTGCCCAGCCATGTTCCAAGCCCTCCCATCCTCCCTGGGCTTCTGGCAGCAGGAGTGAAAAGAGAGGAGCAGAGCACTGGGACCCGTTTGACAAAAACCGGCTTCCCACGGGAAAGTCTTTCTCCACGTGCAGACATGCTCCCAGGTGCCTGTGGCAAGGGGAAGGAAATGCTATACACTGACCTGGAAGAGACCACAGGGCCCAGGCACAGTCTGAACCCTTCCCTCAACCCGGCGGTTTTGCTAGCAGGAGTTCAACCCCAACGAACACAACCCGGAGACCCCTGGAGCAAAAACGGCTTCCGACGAACAATAGGTGCTTGCTGTGGAACACCTATCCCAAGTGGGGGTAGCCAGCTCAACAAAATGCCACACACCCAGGTGTAAGAAACAACATTGTCCAGCCATGGTCTAAGCCCCTCACCTCGTCCCTGTGCTTTGGGGAGCCGGAGGGACAGCCGAGGCCCACGGCCCTGAGACCCCTTTGCAAAAAGCCGGCTTCCCACGGAGGCAGTTTTCCTGAGGTGTAGACCCTCTCCCAAGTGGTTGTGGCAAGGTAAAGCCAATGCCCTCCACTTCTCTGGAAGAAACCACAGTGCCCAGCCATGTTCTAAGCCCTCCCATCCTCCCTGGGCTTCTGGCAGCAGGAGTGAAAAGAGAGGAGCAGAGCACTGGGACCCGTTTGACAAAAACCGGCTTCCCACGGGAAAGTCTTTCTCCACGTGCAGACATGCTCCCAGGTGCCTGTGGCAAGGGGAAGGAAATGCCATACACTGACCTGGAAGAGACCACAGGGCCCAGGCACAGTCTGAACCCTTCCCTCAACCCGGCGGTTTTGCTAGCAGGAGTTCAACCCCAACGAACACAGCCCGGAGACCCCTGGGGCAAAAACGGCTTCCGACGACCAATAGGTGCTTGCTGTGGAACACCTATCCCAAGTGGGGGTAGCCAGCTCAACAAAATGCCACACACCCAGGTGTAAGAAACAACATTGCCCAGGCATGGTCTAAGCCCCTCACCTCGTCCCTGTGCTTTGGGGAGCCGGAGGGACACCCGAGGCCCACGGCCCTGAGACCCCTTTGCAAAAAGCAGGCTTCCCACGGAAACAGTTTTCCTGAGGTGCAGACCCTCTCACAAGTGGTTGTGGTAAGGTAAAGCCAATGCCCTCCACTTCTCTGGAAGAAACCACAGTGCCCAGCCATGTTCTAAGCCCTCCCATCCTCCCTGGGCTTCTGGCAGCAGGAGTGAAAAGAGAGGAGGAGAGCACTGGGACCCGTTTGACAAAAACCGGCTTCCCACGGGAAAGTCTTTCTCCACGTGCAGACATGCTCCCAGGTGCCTCTGGCAAGGGGAAGGAAATGCCATACACTGACCTGGAAGAGACCACAGGGCCCAGGCACAGTCTGAACACTTCCCTCAACCCGGCGGTTTTGCTAGCAGGAGTTCAAGCCCAACGAACACAGCCCGGAGACCCCTGGGGCAAAAACGGCTTCCGACGAACAATAGGTGCTTGCTGTGGAACACCTATCCCAAGTGGGGGTAGCCAGCTCAACAAAATGCCACACACCCAGGTGTAAGAAACAACATTGCCCATGCATGGTCTAAGCCCCTCACCTCGTCCCTGTGCTTTGGGGAGCCGGAGGGACACCCGAGGCCCATGGCCCTGAGACCCCTTTGCAAAAAGCCGGCTTCCCACGGAAACAGTTTTCCTGAGGTGCAGACCCTATCCCAAGTGGTTGTGGCAAGGTAAAGCAAATGCCCTCCACTTCTCTGGAAGAAACCACAGTGACCAGCCATGTTCTAAGCCCTCCCATCCTCCCTGGGATTCTGGCAGCAGGAGTGAAAAGAGAGGAGCAGAGCACTGGGACCCGTTTGACAAACCCGGCTTCCCACGGGAAAGTCTTTCTCCACGTGCAGACATGCTCCCAGGTGCCTGTGGCAAGGGGAAGGAAATGCCATACACTGACCTGGAAGAGACCACAGGGCCCAGGCACAGTCTGAACCCTTCCCTCAACCCGGCGGTTTTGCTAGCAGGAGTTCAACCCCAACGAACACAGCCCGGAGACCCCTGGGGCAAAAACGGCTTCCGACGAACAATAGGTGCTTGCTGTGGAACACCTATCCCAAGTGGGGGTAGCCAGCTCAACAAAATGCCACACACCCAGGTGTAAGAAACAACATTGCCCAGGCATGGTCTAAGCCCCTCACCTCGTCCCTGTGCTTTGGGGAGCCGGAGGGACACCCGAGGCCCACGGCCCTGAGACCCCTTTGCAAAAAGCCGGCTTCCCACGGAAACAGTTTTCCTGAGGTGCAGACCCTATCCCAAGTGGTTGTGGCAAGGTAAAGCCAATGCCCTCCACTTCTCTGGAAGAAACCACAGTGCGCAGCCATGTTCTAAGCCCTCCCATCCTCCCTGGGCTTCTGGCAGCAGGAGTGAAAAGAGAGGAGCAGAGCACTGGGACCCGTTTGACAAAAACCGGCTTCCCACGGGAAAGTCTTTCTCCACGTGCAGACATGCTCCCAGGTGCCTGTGGCAAGGGGAAGGAAATGCCATACACTGACCTGGAAGAGACCACAGGGCCCAGGCACAGTCTGAACCCTTCCCTCAACCCGGCGGTTTTGCTAGCAGGAGTTCAAGCCCAACGAACACAGCCCGGAGACCCCTGGGGCAAAAACGGCTTCCGACGAACAATAGGTGCTTGCTGTGGAACACCTATCCCAAGTGGGGGTAGCCAGCTCAACAAAATGCCACACACCCAGGTGTAAGAAACAACATTGCCCAGCCATGGTCTAAGCCCCTCACCTCGTCCCTGTGCTTTGGGGAGCCGGAGGGACAGCCGAGGCCCACGGCCCTGAGACCCCTTTGCAAAAAGCCGGGTTCCCACGGAGACAGTTTTCCTAAGGTGTACACCCTCTCCCAAGTGGTTGTGGCAAGGTAAAGCCAATGCCCTCCACTTCTCTGGAAGAAACCACAGTGCCCAGCCATGTTCTAAGCCCTCCCATCCTCCCTGGGCTTCTGGCAGCAGGAGTGAAAAGAGAGGAGCAGAGCACTGGGACCCGTTTGACAAAAACCGGCTTCCCACGGGAAAGTCCTTCTCCACGTGTAGACATGCTCCCAGGTGCCTGTGGCAAGGGGAAGGAAATGCCATACACTGACCTGGAAGAGACCGCAGGGCCCAGGCACAGTCTGAACCCTTCCCTCAACCCGGCGGTTTTGCTAGCAGGAGTTCAAGCCCAACGAACACAGCCCGGAGACCCCTGGGGCAAAAACGGCTTCCGACGAACAATAGGTGCTTGCTGTGGAACACCTATCCCAAGTGGGGGTAGCCAGCTCAACAAAATGCCACACACCCAGGTGTAAGAAACAACATTGCCCATGCATGGTCTAAGCCCCTCACCTCGTCCCTGTGCTTTGGGGAGCCGGAGGGACACCCGAGGCCCATGGCCCTGAGACCCCTTTGCAAAAAGCCGGCTTCCCACGGAAACAGTTTTCCTGAGGTGCAGACCCTATCCCAAGTGGTTGTGGCAAGGTAAAGCAAATGCCCTCCACTTCTCTGGAAGAAACCACAGTGACCAGCCATGTTCTAAGCCCTCCCATCCTCCCTGGGCTTCTGGCAGCAGGAGTGAAAAGAGAGGAGCAGAGCACTGGGACCCGTTTGACAAAAACCGGCTTCCCACGGGAAAGTCTTTCTCCACGTGCAGACATGCTCCCAGGTGCCTGTGGCAAGGGAAAGGAAATGCCATACACTGACCTGGAAGAGACCACAGGGCCCAGGTACAGTCTGAACCCTTCCCTCAACCCGGCGGTTTTGCTAGCAGGAGTTCAAGCCCAATGAACACAGCCCGGAGACCCCTGGGGCAAAAACGGCTTCCGACGAACAATAGGTTCTTGCTGTGGAACACCTATCCCAAGTGGGGGTAGCCAGCTCAACAAAATGCCACACACCCAGGTGTAAGAAACAACATTGCCCAGCCATGGTCTAAGCCCCTCACCTCGTCCCTGTGCTTTGGGGAGCCGGAGGGACACCCGAGGCCCACGGCCCTGAGACCCCTTTGCAAAAAGCCGGCTTCCCACGGAAACAGTTTTCTTGAGGTGCAGACCCTATCCCAAGTGGTTGTGGCAAGGTGAAGCCAATGCCCTCCACTTCTCTGGAAGAAACCACAGTGTCCAGGCATGTTCTAAGCCCTCCCATCCTCCCTGGGCTTCTGGCAGCAGGAGTGAAAAGAGAGGAGCAGAGCACTGGGACCCGTTTGACAAAAACCGGCTTCCCACGGGAAAGTCTTTCTCCACGTGCAGACATGCTCCCAGGTGCCTGTGGCAAGGGGAAGGAAATGCCATGCACTGACCTGGAAGACACCACAGGGCCCAGGCACAGTCTGAACCCTTCCCTCAACCCGGCGGTTTTGCTAGCAGGAGTTCAAGCCCAAGGAACACAGCCCGGATACCCCTGGGGCAAAAACGGCTTCCGACGAACAATAGGTGCTTGCTGTGGAACACCTATCCCAAGTGGGGGTAGCCAGCTCAACAAAATGCCACACACCCAAGTGTAAGAAACAACATTGCCCAATCATGGTCTAAGCCCCTCACCTCGTCCCTGTGCTTTGGGGAGCTGGAGGGACACCCGAGGCCCACGGCCCTGAGACCGCTTTGCAAAAAGCCGGCTTCCCACGGAAACAGTATTCCTGAGGTGCAGACCCTATCCCAAGTGGTTGTGGCAAGGTAAAGCAAATGCCCTCCACTTCTCTGGAAGAAACCCCAGTGCCCAGCCATGTTCTAAGCCCTCCCATCCTCCCTGGGCTTCTGGCAGCAGGAGTGAAAAGAGAGGAGCAGAGCACTGGGACCCGTTTGACAAAAACCGGCTTCCCACGGGAAAGTCTTTCTCCACGTGCAGACATGCTCCCAGGTGCCTGTGGCAAGGGGAAGGAAATGCCATACACTGACCTGGAAGAGACCACAGGGCCCAGGCACAGTCTGAACCCTTCCCTCAACCCGGCGGTTTTGCTAGCAGGAGTTCAAGCCCAACGAACACAGCCCGGAGACCCCTGGGGCAAAAACGGCTTCCGACGAACAATAGGTCCTTGCTGTGGAACACCTATCCTAAGTGGGGGTAGCCAGCTCAACAAAATGCCACACACCCAGGTGTAAGAAACAACATTGCCCAGGCATGGTCTAAGCCCCTCACCTCGTCCCTGTGCTTTGGGGAGCCGGAGGGACACCCGAGGCCCACGGCCCTGAGACCCCTTTGCAAAAAGCCGGCTTCCCACGGAAACAGTTTTCCTGAGGTGCAGACCCTATCCCAAGTGGTTGTGGCAAGGTAAAGCCAATGCCCTCCACTTCTCTGGAAGAAACCACAGTGCCCAGCCATGTTCTAAGCCCTCCCATCCTCCCTGGGCTTCTGGCAGCAGGAGTGAAAAGAGAGGAGCAGAGCACTGGGACCCGTTTGACAAAAACCGGCTTCCCACGGGAAAGTCTTTCTCCACGTGCAGACATGCTCCCAGGTGCCTGTAGCAAGGGGAAGGAAATGCCATGCACTGACCTGGAAGAGACCACAGGGCCCAGGCACAGTCTGAACCCTTCCCTCAACCCGGCGGTTTTGCTAGCAGGAGTTCAAGCCCAAGGAACACAGCCCGGAGACCCCTGGGGCAAAAACGGCTTCCGACGAACAATAGGTGCTTGCTGTGGAACACCTATCCGAAGTGGGGGTAGCCAGCTCAACAAAATGCCACACACCCAGGTGTAAGAAACAACATTGCCCAGGCATGGTCTAAGCCCCTCACCTCGTCCCTGTGCTTTGGGGAGCCGGAGGGACACCCGAGGCCCACGGCCCTGAGACCCCTTTGCAAAAAGCCGGCTTCCCACGGAAACAGTTTTCCTGAGGTGCAGACCCTGTCACAAGTGGTTGTGGCAAGGTAAAGCCAATGCCCTCCACTTCTCTGGAAGAAACCACAGTGCCCAGCCATGTTCTAAGCCCTCCCATCCTCCCTGGGCTTCTGGCAGCAGGAGTGAAAAAAGAGGAGCAGAGCACTGGGCCCCGTTTGAGAAAAACTGGCTTCCCACGGGAAAGCCTTTCTCCACGTGCAGACATGCTCCCAGGTGCCTGTGGCAAGGGGAAGGAAATGCCATACACTGACCTGGAAGAGACCACAGGGCCCAGGCACAGTCTGAACCCTTCCCTCAACCCGGCGGTTTTGCTAGCAGGAGTTCAAGCCCAACGAACACAGCCCGGAGACCCCTGGGGCAAAAACGGCTTCCGACGAACAATAGGTGCTTGCTGTGGAACACCTATCCCAAGTGGGGGTAGCCAGCTCAACAAAATGCCACACACCCAGGTGTAAGAAACAACATTGCCCAGGCATGGTCTAAGCCCCTCACCTCGTCCCTGTGCTTTGGGGAGCCGGAGGGACAGCCGAGGCCCACGGCCCAGAGACCCCTTTGCAAAAAGCCGGCTTCCCACGGAGACAGTTTTCCTGAGGTGTAGACCCTCTCCCAAGTGGTTGTGGCAAGGTAAAGCCAATGCCCTCCACTTCTCTGGAAGAAACCACAGTGCCCTGCCATGTTCTAAGCCCTCCCATCCTCCCTGGGCTTCTGGCAGCAGGAGTGAAAAGAGAGGAGCAGAGCACTGGGACCCGTTTGACAAAAACCGGCTTCCCACGGGAAAGTCTTTCTCCACGTGCAGACATGTTCCCAGGTGCCTGTGGCAAGGGGAACGAAATGCCATACACTGACCTGGAAGAGACCACAGGGCCCAGGCACAGTCTGAACCCTTCCCTCAACCCGGCGGTTTTGCTAGCAGGAGTTCAAGCCCAACGAACACAGCCCGGAGACCCCTGGGGCAAAAACGGCTTCCGACGAACAATAGGTGCTTGCTGTGGAACACCTATCCCAAGTGGGGGTAGCCAGCTCAACAAAATGCCACACACCCAGGTGTAAGAAACAACATTGCCCAGCCATGGTCTAAGCCCCTCACCTCGTCCCTGTGCTTTGGGGAGCCGGAGGGACAGCCGAGGCCCTCGGCCCTGAGACCCCTTTGCAAAAAGCAGGCTTCCCACGGAGACAGTTTTCCTGAGGTGTAGAACCTCTCCCAAGTGGTTGTGGCAAGGTAAAGCCAATGCCCTCCACTTCTCTGGAAGAAACCACAGTGCCCAGCCATGTTCTAAGCCCTCCCATCCTCCCTGGGCTTCTGGCAGCAGGAGTGAAAAGAGAGGAGCAGAGCACTGGGACCCGTTTGACAAAAACCGGCTTCCCACGGGAAAGTCTTTCTCCACGTGTAGACATGCTCCCAGGTGCCTGTGGCAAGGTGAAGGAAATGCCATACACTGACCTGGAAGAGACCGCAGGGCCCAGGCACAGTCTGAACCCTTCGCTCAACCCGGCGGTTTTGCTAGCAGGAGTTCAAGCCCAACGAACACAGCCCGGAGACCCCTGGGGCAAAAACGGCTTCCGACGAACAATAGGTGCTTGCTGTGGAACACCTATCCCAAGTGGGGGTAGCCAGCTCAACAAAATGCCACACACCCAGGTGTAAGAAACAACATTGCCCATGCATGGTCTAAGCCCCTCACCTCGTCCATGTGCTTTGGGGAGCCGGAGGGACACCCGAGGCCCATGGCCCTGAGACCCGTTTGCAAAAAGCCGGCTTCCCACGGAAACAGTTTTCCTGAGGTGCAGACCCTATCCCAAGTGGTTGTGGCAAGGTAAAGCAAATGCCCTCCACTTCTCTGGAAGAAACCACAGTGACCAGCCATGTTCTAAGCCCTCCCATCCTCCCTGGGCTTCTGGCAGCAGGAGTGAAAAGAGAGGAGCAGAGCACTGGGACCCGTTTGACAAACCCGGCTTCCCACGGGAAAGTCTTTCTCCACGTGCAGACATGCTCCCAGGTGCCTGTGGCAAGGGGAAGGAAATGCCATACACTGACCTGGAAGAGACCACAGGGCCCAGGCACAGTCTGAACCCTTCCCTCAACCCGGCGGTTTTGCTAGCAGGAGTTCAAGCCCAACGAACACAGCCCGGAGACCCCTGGGGCAAAAACGGCTTCCGACGAACAATAGGTGCTTGCTGTGGAACACCTATCCCAAGTGGGGGTAGCCAGCTCAACAAAATGCCACACACACAGGTGTAAGAAACAACATTGCCCAGCCATGGTCTAAGCCCCTCACCTCGTCCCTGTGCTTTGGGGAGCCGGAGGGACACCCGAGGCCCACGGCCCTGAGACCCCTTTGCAAAAAGCCGGCTTCCCACTGAGACAGTTTTCCTGAGGTGTAGAACCTCTCCCAAGTGGTTGTGGCAAGGTAAAGCCAATGCCCTCCACTTCTCTGGAAGAAACCACAGTGCCCAGCCATGTTCTAAGCCCTCCCATCCTCCCTGGGCTTCTGGCAGCAGGAGTGAAAAGAGAGGAGCAGAGCACTGGGACCCGTTTGACAAAAACCGGCTTCCCACGGGAAAGTCTTTCTCCACGTGCAGACATGCTCCCAGGTGCCTGTGGCAAGGGGAAGGAAATGCCATACACTGACCTGGAAGAGACCACAGGGCCCAGGCACAGTCTGAACCCTTCCCTCAACCCGGCGGTTTTGCTAGCAGGAGTTCAAGCCCAACGAACACAGCCCGGAGACCCCTGGGGCAAAAACGGCTTCCGACGAACAATAGGTGCTTGCTGTGGAACACCTATCCCAAGTGGGGGTAGCCAGCTCAACAAAATGCCACACACCCAGGTGTAAGAAACAACATTGCCCAGGCATGGTCTAAGCCCCTCACCTCGTCCCTGTGCTTTGGGGAGCCGGAGGGACACCCGAGGCCCACGGCCCTGAGACCCCTTTGCAAAAAGCCGGCTTCCCACGGAAACAGTTTTCCTGAGGTGCAGACCCTATCCCAAGTGGTTGTGGCAAGGTAAAGCCAATGCCCTCCAATTCTCTGGAAGAAACCACAGTGCGCAGCCATGTTCTAAGCCCTCCCATCCTCCCTGGGCTTCTGGCAGCAGGAGTGAAAAGAGAGGAGCAGAGCACTGGGACCCGTTTGACAAAAACCGGCTTCCCACGGGAAAGTCTTTCTCCACGTGCAGACATGCTCCCAGGTGCCTGTGGCAAGGGGAAGGAAATGCCATACACTGACCTGGAAGAGACCACAGGGCCCAGGCACAGTGTGAACCCTTCCCTCAACCCGGCGGTTTTGCTAGCAGGAGTTCAAGCCCAACGAACACAGCCCGGAGACCCCTGGGGCAAAAACGGCTTCCGACGAACAATAGGTGCTTGCTGTGGAACACCTATCCCAAGTGGGGGTAGCCAGCTCAACAAAATGCCACACACCCAGGTGTAAGAAACAACATTGCCCAGCCATGGTCTAAGCCCCTCACCTCGTCCCTGTGCTTTGGGGAGCCGGAGGGACAGCCGAGGCCCACGGCCCTGAGACCCCTTTGCAAAAAGCCGGGTTCCCACGGAGACAGTTTTCCTAAGGTGTACACCCTCTCCCAAGTGGTTGTGGCAAGGTAAAGCCAATGCCCTCCACTTCTCTGGAAGAAACCACAGTGCCCAGCCATGTTCTAAGCCCTCCCATCCTCCCTGGGCTTCTGGCAGCAGGAGTGAAAAGAGAGGAGCAGAGCACTGGGACCCGTTTGACAAAAACCGGCTTCCCACGGGAAAGTCCTTCTCCACGTGTAGACATGCTACCAGGTGCCTGTGGCAAGGGGAAGGAAATGCCATACACTGACCTGGAAGAGACCGCAGGGCCCAGGCACAGTCTGAACCCTTCCCTCAACCCGGCGGTTTTGCTAGCAGGAGTTCAAGCCCAACGAACACAGCCCGGAGACCCCTGGGGCAAAAACGGCTTCCGACGAACAATAGGTGCTTGCTGTGGAACACCTATCCCAAGTGGGGGTAGCCAGCTCAACAAAATGCCACACACCCAGGTGTAAGAAACAACATTGCCCATGCATGGTCTAAGCCCCTCACCTCGTCCCTGTGCTTTGGGGAGCCGGAGGGACACCCGAGGCCCATGGCCCTGAGACCCCTTTGCAAAAAGCCGGCTTCCCACGGAAACAGTTTTCCTGAGGTGCAGACCCTATCCCAAGTGGTTGTGGCAAGGTAAAGCAAATGCCCTCCACTTCTCTGGAAGAAACCACAGTGACCAGCCATGTTCTAAGCCCTCCCATCCTCCCTGGGCTTCTGGCAGCAGGAGTGAAAAGAGAGGAGCAGAGCACTGGGACCCGTTTGACAAAAACCGGCTTCCCACGGGAAAGTCTTTCTCCACGTGCAGACATGCTCCCAGGTGCCTGTGGCAAGGGAAAGGAAATGCCATACACTGACCTGGAAGAGACCACAGGGCCCAGGTACAGTCTGAACCCTTCCCTCAACCCGGCGGTTTTGCTAGCAGGAGTTCAAGCCCAATGAACACAGCCCGGAGACCCCTGGGGCAAAAACGGCTTCCGACGAACAATAGGTTCTTGCTGTGGAACACCTATCCCAAGTGGGGGTAGCCAGCTCAACAAAATGCCACACACCCAGGTGTAAGAAACAACATTGCCCAGGCATGGTCTAAGCCCCTCACCTCGTCCCTGTGCTTTGGGGAGCCGGAGGGACACCCGAGGCCCACGGCCCTGAGACCCCTTTGCAAAAAGCCGGCTTCCCACGGAAACAGTTTTCTTGAGGTGCAGACCCTATCCCAAGTGGTTGTGGCAAGGTGAAGCCAATGCCCTCCACTTCTCTGGAAGAAACCACAGTGTCCAGGCATGTTCTAAGCCCTCCCATCCTCCCTGGGCTTCTGGCAGCAGGAGTGAAAAGAGAGGAGCAGAGCACTGGGACCCGTTTGACAAAAACCGGCTTCCCACGGGAAAGTCTTTCTCCACGTGCAGACATGCTCCCAGGTGCCTGTGGCAAGGGGAAGGAAATGCCATGCACTGACCTGGAAGACACCACAGGGCCCAGGCACAGTCTGAACCCTTCCCTCAACCCGGCGGTTTTGCTAGCAGGAGTTCAAGCCCAAGGAACACAGCCCGGAGACCCCTGGGGCAAAAACGGCTTCCGACGAACAATAGGTGCTTGCTGTGGAACACCTATCCCAAGTGGGGGTAGCCAGCTCAACAAAATGCCACACACCCAGGTGTAAGAAACAACATTGCCCATGCATGGTCTAAGCCCCTCACCTCGTCCATGTGCTTTGGGGAGCCGGAGGGACACCCGAGGCCCATGGCCCTGAGACCCGTTTGCAAAAAGCCGGCTTCCCACGGAAACAGTTTTCCTGAGGTGCAGACCCTATCCCAAGTGGTTGTGGCAAGGTAAAGCAAATGCCCTCCACTTCTCTGGAAGAAACCACAGTGACCAGCCATGTTCTAAGCCCTCCCATCCTCCCTGGGCTTCTGGCAGCAGGAGTGAAAAGAGAGGAGCAGAGCACTGGGACCCGTTTGACAAACCCGGCTTCCCACGGGAAAGTCTTTCTCCACGTGCAGACATGCTCCCAGGTGCCTGTGGCAAGGGGAAGGAAATGCCATACACTGACCTGGAAGAGACCACAGGGCCCAGGCACAGTCTGAACCCTTCCCTCAACCCGGCGGTTTTGCTAGCAGGAGTTCAAGCCCAACGAACACAGCCCGGAGACCCCTGGGGCAAAAACGGCTTCCGACGAACAATAGGTGCTTGCTGTGGAACACCTATCCCAAGTGGGGGTAGCCAGCTCAACAAAATGCCACACACACAGGTGTAAGAAACAACATTGCCCAGCCATGGTCTAAGCCCCTCACCTCGTCCCTGTGCTTTGGGGAGCCGGAGGGACACCCGAGGCCCACGGCCCTGAGACCCCTTTGCAAAAAGCCGGCTTCCCACTGAGACAGTTTTCCTGAGGTGTAGAACCTCTCCCAAGTGGTTGTGGCAAGGTAAAGCCAATGCCCTCCACTTCTCTGGAAGAAACCACAGTGCCCAGCCATGTTCTAAGCCCTCCCATCCTCCCTGGGCTTCTGGCAGCAGGAGTGAAAAGAGAGGAGCAGAGCACTGGGACCCGTTTGACAAAAACCGGCTTCCCACGGGAAAGTCTTTCTCCACGTGCAGACATGCTCCCAGGTGCCTGTGGCAAGGGGAAGGAAATGCCATACACTGACCTGGAAGAGACCACAGGGCCCAGGCACAGTCTGAACCCTTCCCTCAACCCGGCGGTTTTGCTAGCAGGAGTTCAAGCCCAACGAACACAGCCCGGAGACCCCTGGGGCAAAAACGGCTTCCGACGAACAATAGGTGCTTGCTGTGGAACACCTATCCCAAGTGGGGGTAGCCAGCTCAACAAAATGCCACACACCCAGGTGTAAGAAACAACATTGCCCATGCATGGTCTAAGCCCCTCACCTCGTCCCTGTGCTTTGGGGAGCCGGAGGGACACCCGAGGCCCATGGCCCTGAGACCCCTTTGCAAAAAGCCGGCTTCCCACGGAAACAGTTTTCCTGAGGTGCAGACCCTATCCCAAGTGGTTGTGGCAAGGTAAAGCAAATGCCCTCCACTTCTCTGGAAGAAACCACAGTGACCAGCCATGTTCTAAGCCCTCCCATCCTCCCTGGGCTTCTGGCAGCAGGAGTGAAAAGAGAGGAGCAGAGCACTGGGACCCGTTTGACAAAAACCGGCTTCCCACGGGAAAGTCTTTCTCCACGTGCAGACATGCTCCCAGGTGCCTGTGGCAAGGGAAAGGAAATGCCATACACTGACCTGGAAGAGACCACAGGGCCCAGGTACAGTCTGAACCCTTCCCTCAACCCGGCGGTTTTGCTAGCAGGAGTTCAAGCCCAATGAACACAGCCCGGAGACCCCTGGGGCAAAAACGGCTTCCGACGAACAATAGGTTCTTGCTGTGGAACACCTATCCCAAGTGGGGGTAGCCAGCTCAACAAAATGCCACACACCCAGGTGTAAGAAACAACATTGCCCAGCCATGGTCTAAGCCCCTCACCTCGTCCCTGTGCTTTGGGGAGCCGGAGGGACACCCGAGGCCCACGGCCCTGAGACCCCTTTGCAAAAAGCCGGCTTCCCACGGAAACAGTTTTCTTGAGGTGCAGACCCTATCCCAAGTGGTTGTGGCAAGGTGAAGCCAATGCCCTCCACTTCTCTGGAAGAAACCACAGTGTCCAGGCATGTTCTAAGCCCTCCCATCCTCCCTGGGCTTCTGGCAGCAGGAGTGAAAAGAGAGGAGCAGAGCACTGGGACCCGTTTGACAAAAACCGGCTTCCCACGGGAAAGTCTTTCTCCACGTGCAGACATGCTCCCAGGTGCCTGTGGCAAGGGGGAAGGAAATGCCATGCACTGACCTGGAAGACACCACAGGGCCCAGGCACAGTCTGAACCCTTCCCTCAACCCGGCGGTTTTGCTAGCAGGAGTTCAAGCCCAAGGAACACAGCCCGGAGACCCCTGGGGCAAAAACGGCTTCCGACGAACAATAGGTGCTTGCTGTGGAACACCTATCCGAAGTGGGGGTAGCCAGCTCAACAAAATGCCACACACCCAGGTGTAAGAAACAACATTGCCCAGGCATGGTCTAAGCCCCTCACCTCGTCCCTGTGCTTTGGGGAGCCGGAGGGACACCCGAGGCCCACGGCCCTGAGACCCCTTTGCAAAAAGCCGGCTTCCCACGGAAACAGTTTTCCTGAGGTGCAGACCCTGTCACAAGTGGTTGTGGCTAGGTAAAGCCAATGCCCTCCACTTCTCTGGAAGAAACCACAGTGCCCAGCCATGTTCTAAGCCCTCCCATCCTCCCTGGGCTTCTGGCAGCAGGAGTGAAAAAAGAGGAGCAGAGCACTGGGCCCCGTTTGAGAAAAACTGGCTTCCCACGGGAAAGCCTTTCTCCACGTGCAGACATGCTCCCAGGTGCCTGTGGCAAGGGGAAGGAAATGCCATACACTGACCTGGAAGAGACCACAGGGCCCAGGCACAGTCTGAACCCTTCCCTCAACCCGGCGGTTTTGCTAGCAGGAGTTCAAGCCCAACGAACACAGCCCGGAGACCCCTGGGGCAAAAACGGCTTCCGACGAACAATAGGTGCTTGCTGTGGAACACCTATCCCAAGTGGGGGTAGCCAGCTCAACAAAATGCCACACACCCAGGTGTAAGAAACAACATTGCCCAGGCATGGTCTAAGCCCCTCACCTCGTCCCTGTGCTTTGGGGAGCCGGAGGGACAGCCGAGGCCCACGGCCCAGAGACCCCTTTGCAAAAAGCCGGCTTCCCACGGAGACAGTTTTCCTGAGGTGCAGACCCTATCCCAAGTGGTTGTGGCAAGGTAAAGCAAATGCCCTCCACTTCTCTGGAAGAAACCACAGTGACCAGCCATGTTCTAAGCCCTCCCATCCTCCCTGGGCTTCTGGCAGCAGGAGTGAAAAGAGAGGAGCAGAGCACTGGGACCCGTTTGACAAACCCGGCTTCCCACGGGAAAGTCTTTCTCCACGTGCAGACATGCTCCCAGGTGCCTGTGGCAAGGGGAAGGAAATGCCATACACTGACCTGGAAGAGACCACAGGGCCCAGGCACAGTCTGAACCCTTCCCTCAACCCGGCGGTTTTGCTAGCAGGAGTTCAAGCCCAACGAACACAGCCCGGAGACCCCTGGGGCAAAAACGGCTTCCGACGAACAATAGGTGCTTGCTGTGGAACACCTATCCCAAGTGGGGGTAGCCAGCTCAACAAAATGCCACACACACAGGTGTAAGAAACAACATTGCCCAGCCATGGTCTAAGCCCCTCACCTCGTCCCTGTGCTTTGGGGAGCCGGAGGGACACCCGAGGCCCACGGCCCTGAGACCCCTTTGCAAAAAGCCGGCTTCCCACTGAGACAGTTTTCCTGAGGTGTAGAACCTCTCCCAAGTGGTTGTGGCAAGGTAAAGCCAATGCCCTCCACTTCTCTGGAAGAAACCACAGTGCCCAGCCATGTTCTAAGCCCTCCCATCCTCCCTGGGCTTCTGGCAGCAGGAGTGAAAAGAGAGGAGCAGAGCACTGGGACCCGTTTGACAAAAACCGGCTTCCCACGGGAAAGTCTTTCTCCACGTGTAGACATGCTCCCAGGTGCCTGTGGCAAGGGGAAGGAAATGCCATACACTGACCTGGAAGAGACCGCAGGGCCCAGGCACAGTCTGAACCCTTCCCTCAACCCGGCGGTTTTGCTAGCAGGAGTTCAAGCCCAACGAACACAGCCCGGAGACCCCTGGGGCAAAAACGGCTTCCGACGAACAATAGGTGCTTGCTGTGGAACACCTATCCCAAGTGGGGGTAGCCAGCTCAACAAAATGCCACACACCCAGGTGTAAGAAACAACATTGCCCATGCATGGTCTAAGCCCCTCACCTCGTCCCTGTGCTTTGGGGAGCCGGAGGGACACCCGAGGCCCATGGCCCTGAGACCCCTTTGCAAAAAGCCGGCTTCCCACGGAAACAGTTTTCCTGAGGTGCAGACCCTATCCCAAGTGGTTGTGGCAGGGTAAAGCAAATGCCCTCCACTTCTCTGGAAGAAACCACAGTCCCCAGCCATGTTCTAAGCCCTCCCATCCTCCCTGGGATTCTGGCAGCAGGAGTGAAAAGAGAGGAGCAGAGCACTGGGACCCGTTTGACAAAAACCGGCTTCCCACGGGAAAGTCTTTCTCCACGTGCAGACATGCTCCCAGGTGCCTGTGGCAAGGGGAAGGAAATGCTATACACTGACCTGGAAGAGACCACAGGGCCCAGGCACAGTCTGAACCCTTCCCTCAACCCGGCGGTTTTGCTAGCAGGAGTTCAAGCCCAATGAACACAGCCCGGAGACCCCTGGGGCAAAAACGGCTTCCGACGAACAATAGGTGCTTGCTGTGGAACACCTATCCCAAGTGGGGGTAGCCAGCTCAACAAAATGCCACACACCCAGGTGTAAGAAACAACATTGCCCAGCCATGGTCTAAGCCCCTCACCTCGTCCCTGTGCTTTGGGGAGCCGGAGGGACACCCGAGGCCCACGGCCCTGAGACCCCTTTACAAAAAGCCGGCTTCCCACGGAAACAGTTTTCTTGAGGTGCAGACCCTATCCCAAGTGGTTGTAGCAAGGTAAAGCCAATGCCCTCCACTTCTCTGGAAGAAACCACAGTGCGCAGGCATGTTCTAAGCCCTCCCATCCTCCCTGGGCTTCTGGCAGCAGGAGTGAAAAGAGAGGAGCAGAGCACTGGGACCCGTTTGACAAAAACCGGCTTCCCACGGGAAAGTCTTTCTCCACGTGCAGACATGCTCCCAGGTGCCTGTGGCAAGGGGAAGGAAATGCCATACACTGACCTGGAAGAGACCACAGGGCCCAGGCACAGTCTGAACCCTTCCATCAACCCAGCGGTTTTGCTAGCAGGAGTTCAAGCCCAACGAACACAGCCCGGAGACCCCTGGGGCAAAAACGGCTTCCGACGAACAATAGGTGCTTGCTGTGGAACACCTATCCCAAGTGGGGGTAGCCAGCTCAACAAAATGCCACACACCCAGGTGTAAGAAACAACATTGCCCAGGCATGGTCTAAGCCCCTCACCTCGTCCCTGTGCTTTGGGGAGCCGGAGGGACACCCGAGGCCCACGGCCCTGAGACCCCTTTGCAAAAAGCCGGCTTCCCACGGAAACAGTTTTCCTGAGGTGCAGACCCTATCCCAAGTGGTTGTGGCAAGGTAAAGCAAATGCCCTCCACTTCTCTGGAAGAAACCACAGTGCCCAGCCATGTTCTAAGACCTCCCATCCTCCCTGGGCTTCTGGCAGCAGGAGTGAAAAGAGAGGTGCAGAGCACTGGGACCCGTTTGACAAAAACCGGCTTCCCACGGGAAAGTCTTTCTCCACGTGTAGACATGCTCCCAGGTGCCTGTGGCAAGGGGAAGGAAATGCCATACACTGACCTGGAAGAGACCACAGGGCCCAGGCACAGTCTGAACCCTTCCCTCAACCCGGCGGTTTTGCTAGCAGGAGTTCAAGCCCAACGAACACAGCCCGGAGACCCCTGGGCAAAAACGGCTTCCGACGAACAATAGGTGCTTGCTGTGGAACACCTATCCCAAGTGGGGGTAGCCAGCTCAACAAAATGCCACACACCCAGGTGTAAGAAACAACATTGCCCAGGCATGGTCTAAGCCCCTCACCTCGTCCCTGTGCTTTGGGGAGCCGGAGGGACACCCGAGGCCCACGGCCCTGAGACCCCTTTGCAAAAAGCCGGCTTCCCACGGAAACAGTTTTCCTGAGGTGCAGACCCTCTCACAAGTGGTTGTGGCAAGGTAAAGCAAATGCCCTCCACTTCTCTGGAAGAAACCACAGTGCCCAGCCATGTTCTAAGCCCTCCCATCCTCCCTGGGCTTCTGGCAGCAGGAGTGAAAAGAGAGGAGCAGAGCACTGGGCCCCGTTTGAGAAAAACTGGCTTCCCACGGGAAAGCCTTTCTCCACGTGCAGACATGCTCCCAGGTGCCTGTGGCAAGGGGAAGGAAATGCCATACACTGACCTGGAAGAGACCACAGGGCCCAGGCACAGTCTGAACCCTTCCCTCAACCCGGCGGTTTTGCTAGCAGGAGTTCAAGCCCAACGAACACAGCCCGGAGACCCCTGGGGCAAAAACGGCTTCTGACGAACAATAGGTGCTTGCTGTGGAACACCTATCCCAAGTGGGGGTAGCCAGCTCAACAAAATGCCACACACCCAGGTGTAAGAAACAACATTGCCCAGGCATGGTCTAAGCCCCTCACCTCGTCCCTGTGCTTTGGGGAGCCGGAGGGACACCCGAGGCCCACGGCCCTGAGACCCCTTTGCAAAAAGCCGGCTTCCCACGGAGACAGTTTTCCTGAGGTGTAGACCCTCTCCCAAGTGGTTGTGGCAAGGTAAAGCCAATGCCCTCCACTTCTCTGGAAGAAACCACAGTGCCCAGCCATGTTCTAAGCCCTCCCATCCTCCCTGGGCTTCTGGCAGCAGGAGTGAAAAGAGAGGAGCAGAGCACTGGGACCCGTTTGACAAAAACCGGCTTCCCACGGGAAAGTCTTTCTCCACGTGCAGACATGCTCTCAGGTGCCTGTGGCAAGGGGAAGGAAATGCCATGCACTGACCTGGAAGAGACCACAGGGCCCAGGCACAGTCTGAACCCTTCCCTCAACCCGGCGGTTTTGCTGGCAGGAGTTCAAGCCCAAGGAACACAGCCCGGAGACCCCTGGGGCAAAAACGGCTTCCGACGAACAATAGGTGCTTGCTGTGGAACACCTATCCCAAGTGGGGGTAGCCAGCTCAACAAAATGCCACACACCCAGGTGTAAGAAACAACATTGCCCAGGCATGGTCTAAGCCCCTCACCTCGTCCCTGTGCTTTGGGGAGCCGGAGGGACACCCGAGGCCCACGGCCCTGAGACCCCTTTGCAAAAAGCCGGCTTCCCACGGAAACAGTTTTCCTGAGGTGCAGACCCTCTCACAAGTGGTTGTGGCAAGGTAAAGCCAATGCCCTCCACTTCTCTGGAAGAAACCACAGTGCCCAGCCATGTTCTAAGCCCTCCCATCCTCCCTGGGCTTCTGGCAGCAGGAGTGAAAAAAGAGGAGCAGAGCACTGGGCCCCGTTTGAGAAAAACCGGCTTCCCACGGGAAAGTCTTTCTCCACGTGCAGACATGCTCCCAGGTGCCTGTGGCAAGGGGAAGGAAATGCCATACACTGACCTGGAAGAGACCGCAGGGCCCAGGCACAGTCTGAACCCTTCCCTCAACCCGGCGGTTTTGCTAGCAGGAGTTCAAGCCCAACGAACACAGCCCGGAGACCCCTGGGGCAAAAACGGCTTCCGACGAACAATAGGTGCTTGCTGTGGAACACCTATCCCAAGTGGGGGTAGCCAGCTCAACAAAATGCCACACACCCAGGTGTAAGAAACAACATTGCCCAGGCATGGTCTAAGCCCCTCACCTCGTCCCTGTGCTTTGGGGAGCCGGAGGGACACCCGAGGCCCACGGCCCTGAGACCCCTTTGCAAAAAGCCGGCTACCCACGGAGACAGTTTTCCTGAGGTGTAGACCCTCTCCCAAGTGGTTGTGGCAAGGTAAAGCCAATGCCCTCCACTTCTCTGGAAGAAACCACAGTGCCCAGCCATGTTCTAAGCCCTCCCATCCTCCCTGGGCTTCTGGCAGCAGTAGTGAAAAGAGAGGAGCAGAGCACTGGGACCCGTTTGACAAAAACCGGCTTCCCACGGGAAAGTCTTTCTCCACGTGTAGACATGCTCCCAGGTGCCTGTGGCAAGGTGAAGGAAATGCCATACACTGACCTGGAAGAGACCGCAGGGCCCAGGCACAGTCTGAACCCTTCCCTCAACCCGGCGGTTTTGCTAGCAGGAGTTCAAGCCCAACGAACACAGCCCGGAGACCCCTGGGGCAAAAACGGCTTCCGACGAACAATAGGTGCTTGCTGTGGAACACCTATCCCAAGTGGGGGTAGCCAGCTCAACAAAATGCCACACACCGAGGTGTAAGAATCAACATTGCCCAATCATGGTCTAAGCCCCTCACCTCGTCCCTGTGCTTTGGGGAGCCGGAGGGACACCCGAGGCCCACGGCCCTGAGACCGCTTTGCAAAAAGCCGGCTTCCCACTGAGACAGTTTTCCTGAGGTGTAGAACCTCTCCCAAGTGGTTGTGGCAAGGTAAAGCCAATGCCCTCCACTTCTCTGGAAGAAACCACAGTGCCCAGCCATGTTCTAAGCCCTCCCATCCTCCCTGGGCTTCTGGCAGCAGGAGTGAAAAGAGAGGAGCAGAGCACTGGGACCCGTTTGACAAAAACCGGCTTCCCACGGGAAAGTCTTTCTCCACGTGCAGACATGCTCCCAGGTGCCTGTGGCAAGGGGAAGGAAATGCCATACACTGACCTGGAAGAGACCACAGGGCCCAGGCACAGTCTGAACCCTTCCCTCAACCGGGCGGTTTTGCTAGCAGGAGTTCAAGCCCAACGAACACAGCCCAGAGACCCCTGGGGCAAAAACGGCTTCCGACGAACAATAGGTGCTTGCTGTGGAACACCTATCCGAAGTGGGGGTAGCCAGCTCAACAAAATGCCACACACCCAGGTGTAAGAAACAACATTGCCCAGGCATGGTCTAAGCCCCTCACCTCGTCCCTGTGCTTTGGGGAGCCGGAGGGACAGCCGAGGCCCACGGCCCTGAGGCCCCTTTGCAAAAAGCCGGCTTCCCACGGAGACAGTTTTCCTGAGGTGTAGACCCTCTCCCAAGTGGTTGTGGCAAGGTAAAGCCAATGCCCTCCACTTCTCTGGAAGAAACCACAGTGCCCAGCCATGTTCTAAGCCCTCCCATCCTCCCTGGGCTTCTGGCAGCAGGAGTGAAAAGAGAGGAGCAGAGCACTGGGACCCGTTTGACAAAAACCGGCTTCCCACGGGAAAGTCTTTCTCCACGTGCAGACATGCTCTCAGGTGCCTGTGGCAAGGGGAAGGAAATGCCATGCACTGACCTGGAAGAGACCACAGGGCCCAGGCACAGTCTGAACCCTTCCCTCAACCCGGCGGTTTTGCTAGCAGGAGTTCAAGCCCAACGAACACAGCCCGGAGACACCTGGGGCAAAAACGGCTTCCGACGAACAATAGGTGCTTGCTGTGGAACACCTATCCCAAGTGGGGGTAGCCAGCTCAACAAAATGCCACACACCCAGGTGTAAGAAACAACATTGCCCAGCCATGGTCTAAGCCCCTCACCTCGTCCCTGTGCTTTGGGGAGCCGGAGGGACAGCCGAGGCCCACGGCCCTGAGACCCCTTTGCAAAAAGCCGGCTTCCCACGGAGACAGTTTTCCTGAGGTGTAGACCCTCTCCCAAGTGGTTGTGGCAAGGTAAAGCCAATGCCCTCCACTTCTCTGGAAGAAACCACAGTGCCCAGCCATGTTCTAAGCCCTCCCATCCTCCCTGGGCTTCTGGCAGCAGGAGTGAAAAGAGAGGAGCAGAGCACTGGGACCCGTTTGACAAAAACCGGCTTCCCACGGGAAAGTCTTTCTCCACGTGCAGACATGCTCCCAGGTGCCTGTGGCAAGGGGAAGGAAATGCCATACACTGACCTGGAAGAGACCACAGGGCCCAGGCACAGTCTGAACCCTTCCCTCAACCGGGCGGTTTTGCTAGCAGGAGTTCAAGCCCAACGAACACAGCCCAGAGACCCCTGGGGCAAAAACGGCTTCCGACGAACAATAGGTGCTTGCTGTGGAACACCTATCCCAAGTGGGGGTAGCCAGCTCAACAAAATGCCACACACCCAGGTGTAAGAAACAACATTGCCCAGGCATGGTCTAAGCCCCTCACCTCGTCCCTGTGCTTTGGGGAGCCGGAGGGACAGCCGAGGCCCACGGCCCTGAGACCCCTTTGCAAAAAGCCGGCTTCCCACGGAGACAGTTTTCCTGAGGTGTAGACCCTCTCCCAAGTGGTTGTGGCAAGGTAAAGCCAATGCCCTCCACTTCTCTGGAAGAAACCACAGTGCCCAGCCATGTTCTAAGCCCTCCCATCCTTCCTGGGCTTCTGGCAGCAGGAGTGAAAAGAGAGGAGCAGAGCACTGGGACCCGTTTGACAAAAACCGGCTTCCCACGGGAAAGTCTTTCTCCACGTGCAGACATGCTCTCAGGTGCCTGTGGCAAGGGGAAGGAAATGCCATGCACTGACCTGGAAGAGACCACAGGGCCCAGGCACAGTCTGAACCCTTCCCTCAACCCGGCGGTTTTGCTAGCAGGAGTTCAAGCCCAAGGAACACAGCCCGGAGACCCCTGGGGCAAAAACGGCTTCCGACGAACAATAGGTGCTTGCTGTGGAACACCTATCCGAAGTGGGGGTAGCCAGCTCAACAAAATGCCACACACCCAGGTGTAAGAAACAACATTGCCCAGGCATGGTCTAAGCCCCTCACCTCGTCCCTGTGCTTTGGGGAGCCGGAGGGACACCCGAGGCCCACGGCCCTGAGACCCCTTTGCAAAAAGCCGGCTTCCCACGGAAACAGTTTTCCTGAGGTGCAGACCCTCTCACAAGTGGTTGTGGCAAGGTAAAGCCAATGCCCTCCACTTCTCTGGAAGAAACCACAGTGCCCAGCCATGTTCTAAGCCCTCCCATCCTCCCTGGGCTTCTGGCAGCAGGAGTGAAAAAAGAGGAGCAGAGCACTGGGCCCCGTTTGAGAAAAACCGGCTTCCCACGGGAAAGTCTTTCTCCACGTGCAGACATGCTCCCAGGTGCCTGTGGCAAGGGGAAGGAAATGCCATACACTGACCTGGAAGAGACCGCAGGGCCCAGGCACAGTCTGAACCCTTCCCTCAACCCGGCGGTTTTGCTAGCAGGAGTTCAAGCCCAACGAACACAGCCCGGAGACCCCTGGGGCAAAAACGGCTTCCGACGAACAATAGGTGCTTGCTGTGGAACACCTATCCCAAGTGGGGGTAGCCAGCTCAACAAAATGCCACACACCCAGGTGTAAGAAACAACATTGCCCAGGCATGGTCTAAGCCCCTCACCTCGTCCCTGTGCTTTGGGGAGCCGGAGGGACACCCGAGGCCCACGGCCCTGAGACCCCTTTGCAAAAAGCCGGCTTCCCACGGAGACAGTTTTCCTGAGGTGTAGACCCTCTCCCAAGTGGTTGTGGCAAGGTAAAGCCAATGCCCTCCACTTCTCTGGAAGAAACCACAGTGCCCAGCCATGTTCTAAGCCCTCCCATCCTCCCTGGGCTTCTGGCAGCAGGAGTGAAAAGAGAGGAGCAGAGCACTGGGACCCGTTTGACAAAAACCGGCTTCCCACGGGAAAGTCTTTCTCCACGTGTAGACATGCTCCCAGGTGCCTGTGGCAAGGTGAAGGAAATGCCATACACTGACCTGGAAGAGACCGCAGGGCCCAGGCACAGTCTGAACCCTTCCCTCAACCCGGCGGTTTTGCTAGCAGGAGTTCAACCCCAACGAACACAGCCCGCAGACCCCTGAGGCAAAAATGGCTTCCGACGAACAATAGGTGCTTGCTGTGGAAAACCTATCCCAAGTGGGGGTAGCCAGCTCAACAAAATGCCACACACCCAGGTGTAAGAAACAACATTGCCCAGCCATGGTCTAAGCCCCTCACCTCGTCCCTGTGCTTTGGGGAGCTGGAGGGACAGCCGAGGCCCACGGCCCTGAGACTCCTTTGCAAAAAGCCGGCTTCCCACGGAAACAGTTTTCCTGAGGTGCAGACCCTCTCACAAGTGGTTGTGGCAAGGTAAAGCAAATGCCCTCCATTTCTCTGGAAGAAAACACAGTGCCCAGCCATGTTCTAAGCCCTCCCATCCTCCCTGGGCTTCTGGCAGCAGGAGTGAAAAGAGAGGAGCAGAGCACTGGGACCCGTTTGACAAAAACTGGCTTCCCACGGGAAAGTCTTTCTCCACGTGCAGACATGCTCCCAGGTGCCTGTGGCAAGGGTAAGGAAATGCCATACACTGACCTGGAAGAGACCACAGGGCCCAGGCACAGTCTGAACCCTTCCCTCAACCCGGCGGTTTTGCTAGCAGGAGTTCAACCCCAACGAACACAGCCCGGAGACCACTGGGGCAAAAACGGCTTCCGACGAACAATAGGTGCTTGCTGTGGAACACCTATCCCAAGTGGGGGTAGCCAGCTCAACAAAATGCCACACACCCAGGTGTAAGAAACAACATTGCCCAGGCATGGTCTAAGCCCCTCACCTCGTCCCTGTGCTTTGGGGAGCCGGAGGGACACCCGAGGCCCACGGCCCTGAGACCCCTTTGCAAAAAGCCGGCTTCCCACGGAGACAGTTTTCCTGAGGTGTATACCCTCTCCCAAGTGGTTGTGGCAAGGTAAAGCCAATGCCCTCCACTTCTCTGGAAGAAACCACAGTGCCCAGCCATGTTCTAAGCCCTCCCATCCTCCCTGGGCTTCTGGCAGCAGGAGTGAAAAGAGAGGAGCAGAGCACTGGGACCCGTTTGACAAAAACCGGCTTCCCACGGGAAAGTCTTTCTCCACGTGCAGACATGCTCCCAGGTGCCTGTGGCAAGGGGAAGGAAATGCCATACACTGACCTGGAAGAGACCACAGGGCCCAGGCACAGTCTGAAGCCTTCCCTCAACCCGGCGGTTTTGCTAGCAGGAGTTCAAGCCCAACGAACACAGCCCGGAGACCACTGGGGCAAAAACGGCTTCCGACGAACAATAGGTGCTTGCTGTGGAACACCTGTCCCAAGTGGGGGTAGCCAGCTCAACAAAATGCCACACACCCAGGTGTAAGAAACAACATTGCCCAGGCATGGTCTAAGCCCCTCACCTCGTCCCTGTGCTTTGGGGAGCCGGAGGGACACCCGAGGCCCACGGCCCTGAGACCCCTTTGCAAAAAGCCGGCTTCCCACGGAGACAGTTTTCCTGAGGTGTATACCCTCTCCCAAGTGGTTGTGGCAAGGTAAAGCCAATGCCCTCCACTTCTCTGGAAGAAACCACAGTGCCCAGCCATGTTCTAAGCCCTCCCATCCTCCCTGGGCTTCTGGCAGCAGGAGTGAAAAGAGAGGAGCAGAGCACTGGGACCCGTTTGACAAAAACCGGCTTCCCACGGGAAAGTCTTTCTCCACGTGCAGACATGCTCCCAGGTGCCTGTGGCAAGGGGAAGGAAATGCCATACACTGACCTGGAAGAGACCACAAGGCCCAGGCACAGTCTGAACCCTTCCCTCACCCCGGCGGTTTTGCTAGCAAGAGTTCAAGCCCAAGGAACACAGCCCGGGGACCCCTGGGGCAAAAACGGCTTCCGACGAACAATAGGTGCTTGCTGTGGAACACCTATCCCAAGTGGGGGTAGCCAGCTCAACAAAATGCCACACACCCAGGTGTAAGAAACAACATTGCCCAGGCATGGTCTAAGCCCCCCACCTCGTCCCTGTGCTTTGGGGAGCCGGAGAGACACCCGAGGCCCACGGCCCTGAGACCCCTTTGCAAAAAGCCGGCTACCCACGGAGACAGTTTTCCTGAGGTGTAGACCCTCTCCCAAGTGGTTGTGGCAAGGTAAAGCCAATGCCCTCCACTTCTCTGGAAGAAACCACAGTGCCCAGGCATGTTCTAAGCCCTCCCATCCTCCCTGGGCTTCTGGCAGCAGGAGTGAAAAAAGAGGAGCAGAGCACTGGGACCCGTTTGACAAAAACCGGCTTCCCACGGGAAAGTCTTTCTCCACGTGCAGACATGCTCCCAGGTGCCTGTGGCAAGGGGAAGGAAATGCCATACACTGACCTGGAAGAGACAACAGGGCCCAGGCACAGTCTGAACCCTTCCCTCACCCCGGCGGTTTTGCTAGCAAGAGTTCAAGCCCAAGGAACACAGCCCGGATACCCCTGGGGCAAAAACGGCTTCCGACGAACAATAGGTGCTTGCTGTGGAACACCTATCCCAAGTGGGGGTAGCCAGCTCAACAAAATGCCACACACCCAGGTGTAAGAAACAACATTGCCCAGGCATGGTCTAAGCCCCTCACCTCGTCCCTGTGCTTTGGGGAGCCGGAGGGACAGCCGAGGCCCACGGCCCTGAGACCCCTTTGCAAAAAGCCGGCTTCCCACGGAGACAGTTTTCCTGAGGTGTAGACCCTCTCCCAAGTGGTTGTGGCAAGGTAAAGCCAATGCCCTCCACTTCTCTGGAAGAAACCACAGTGCCCAGCCATGTTCTAAGCCCTCCCATCCTCCCTGGGCTTCTGGCAGCAGGAGTGAAAAGAGAGGAGCAGAGCACTGGGACCCGTTTGACAAAAACCGGCTTCCCACGGGAAAGTCTTTCTCCACGTGCAGACATGCTCCCAGGTGCCTGTGGCAAGGGGAAGGAAATGCCATACACTGACCTGGAAGAGACCACAGGGCCCAGGCACAGTCTGAACCCTTCCCTCAACCCGGCGGTTTTGCTAGCAGGAGTTCAACCCCAACGAACACAGCCCGGAGACCCCTGGGGCAAAAACGGCTTCCGACGAACAATAGGTGCTTGCTGTGAAACACCTATCCCAAGTGGGGGTAGCCAGCTCAACAAAATGCCACACACCCAGGTGTAAGAAACAACATTGCCCAGGCATGGTCTAAGCCCCTCACCTCGTCCCTGTGCTTTGGGGAGCCGGAGGGACAGCCGAGGCCCACGGCCCTGAGACCCCTTTGCAAAAAGCCGGCTTCCCACGGAGACAGTTTTCCTGAGGTGTAGACCCTCTCCCAAGTGGTTGTGGCAAGGTAAAGCCAATGCCCTCCACTTCTCTGGAAGAAACCACAGTGCCCAGCCATGTTCTAAGCCCTCCCATCCTCCCTGGGCTTCTGGCAGCAGGAGTGAAAAGAGAGGAGCAGAGCACTGGGACCCGTTTGACAAAAACCGGCTTCCCACGGGAAAGTCTTTCTCCACGTGCAGACATGCTCCCAGGTGCCTGTGGCAAGGGGAAGAAAATGCCATACACTGACCTGGAAGAGACCGCAGGGCCCAGGCACAGTGTGAACCCTTCCCTCAACCCGGCGGTTTTGCTAGCAGGAGTTCAAGCCCAACGAACACAGCCCGGAGACCCCTGGGGCAAAAACGGCTTCCGACGAACAATAGGTGCTTGCTGTGGAACAAGTATCCCAAGTGGGGGTAGCCAGCTCAACAAAATGCCACACACCCAGGTGTAAGAAACAACATTGCCCAGGCATGGTCTAAGCCCCTCACCTCGTCCCTGTGGTTTGGGGAGCCGGAGGGACAGCCGAGGCCCACGGCCCTGAGACCCCTTTGCAAAAAGCCGGCTTCCCACGCAAACAGTTTTCCTGAGGTGCAGACCCTCTCACAAGTGGTTGTGGCAAGGTAAAGCCAATGCCCTCCACTTCTCTGGAAGAAACCCCAGTGCCCAGCCATGTTCTAAGCCCTCCCATCCTCCCTGGGCTTTTGGCAGCAGGAGTGAAAAAAGAGGAGCAGAGCACTGGGACCCGTTTGACAAAAACCGGCTTCCCACGGGAAAGTCTTTCTCCACGTGCAGAGATGCTCCCAGGTACCTGTGGCAAGGGGAAGGAAATGCCATACACTGACCTGGAAGAGACCGCAGGGCCCAGGCACAGTCTGAACCCTTCCCTCAACCCGGCGGTTTTGCTAGCAGGAGTTCAAGCCCAAGGAACACAGCCCGCAGACCCCTGGGGCAAAAACGGCTTCCGACGAACAATAGGTGCTTGCTGTGGAAAACCTATCCCAAGTGGGGGTAGCCAGCTCAACAAAATGCCACACACCCAGGTGTAAGAAACAACATTGTCCAGCCATGGTCTAAGCCCCTCACCTCGTCCCTGTGCTTTGGGGAGCCGGAGGGACAGCCGAGGCCCACGGCCCTGAGACTCCTTTGCAAAAAGCCGGCTTCCCACGGAAACAGTTTTCCTGAGGTGCAGACCCTCTCACAAGTGGTTGTGGCAAGGTAAAGCAAATGCCCTCCATTTCTCTGGAAGAAAACACAGTGCCCAGCCATGTTCTAAGCCCTCCCATCCTCCCTGGGCTTCTGGCAGCAGGAGTGAAAAGAGAGGAGCAGAGCACTGGGACCCGTTTGACAAAAACTGGCTTCCCACGGGAAAGTCTTTCTCCACGTGCAGACATGCTCCCAGGTGCCTGTGGCAAGGGTAAGGAAATGCCATACACTGACCTGGAAGAGACCACAGGGCCCAGGCACAGTCTGAACCCTTCCCTCAACCCGGCGGTTTTGCTAGCAGGAGTTCAACCCCAACGAACACAGCCCGGAGACCACTGGGGCAAAAACGGCTTCCGACGAACAATAGGTGCTTGCTGTGGAACACCTATCCCAAGTGGGGGTAGCCAGCTCAACAAAATGCCACACACCCAGGTGTAAGAAACAACATTGCCCAGGCATGGTCTAAGCCCCTCACCTCGTCCCTGTGCTTTGGGGAGCCGGAGGGACACCCGAGGCCCACGGCCCTGAGACCCCTTTGCAAAAAGCCGGCTTCCCACGGAGACAGTTTTCCTGAGGTGTATACCCTCTCCCAAGTGGTTGTGGCAAGGTAAAGCCAATGCCCTCCACTTCTCTGGAAGAAACCACAGTGCCCAGCCATGTTCTAAGCCCTCCCATCCTCCCTGGGCTTCTGGCAGCAGGAGTGAAAAGAGAGGAGCAGAGCACTGGGACCCGTTTGACAAAAACCGGCTTCCCACGGGAAAGTCTTTCTCCACGTGCAGACATGCTCCCAGGTGCCTGTGGCAAGGGGAAGGAAATGCCATACACTGACCTGGAAGAGACCACAGGGCCCAGGCACAGTCTGAACCCTTCCCTCAACCCGGCGGTTTTGCTAGCAGGAGTTCAACCCCAACGAACACAGCCCGGAGACCCCTGGGGCAATAACGGCTTCCGACGAACAATAGGTGCTTGCTGTGGAACACCTATCCGAAGTGGGGGTAGCCAGCTCAACAAAATGCCACACACCCAGGTGTAAGAAACAACATTGCCCAGGCATGGTCTAAGCCCCTCACCTCGTCCCTGTGCTTTGGGGAGCCGGAGGGACAGCCGAGGCCCACGGCCCTGAGGCCCCTTTGCAAAAAGCCGGCTTCCCACGGAGACAGTTTTCCTGAGGTGTAGACCCTCTCCCAAGTGGTTGTGGCAAGGTAAAGCCAATGCCCTCCACTTCTCTGGAAGAAACCACAGTGCCCAGCCATGTTCTAAGCCCTCCCATCCTCCCTGGGCTTCTGGCAGCAGGAGTGAAAAGAGAGGAGCAGAGCACTGGGACCCGTTTGACAAAAACCGGCTTCCCACGGGAAAGTCTTTCTCCACGTGCAGACATGCTCTCAGGTGCCTGTGGCAAGGGGAAGGAAATGCCATGCACTGACCTGGAAGAGACCACAGGGCCCAGGCACAGTCTGAACCCTTCCCTCAACCCGGCGGTTTTGCTAGCAGGAGTTCAAGCCCAACGAACACAGCCCGGAGACACCTGGGGCAAAAACGGCTTCCGACGAACAATAGGTGCTTGCTGTGGAACACCTATCCCAAGTGGGGGTAGCCAGCTCAACAAAATGCCACACACCCAGGTGTAAGAAACAACATTGCCCAGCCATGGTCTAAGCCCCTCACCTCGTCCCTGTGCTTTGGGGAGCCGGAGGGACAGCCGAGGCCCACGGCCCTGAGACCCCTTTGCAAAAAGCCGGCTTCCCACGGAGACAGTTTTCCTGAGGTGTAGACCCTCTCCCAAGTGGTTGTGGCAAGGTAAAGCCAATGCCCTCCACTTCTCTGGAAGAAACCACAGTGCCCAGCCATGTTCTAAGCCCTCCCATCCTCCCTGGGCTTCTGGCAGCAGGAGTGAAAAGAGAGGAGCAGAGCACTGGGACCCGTTTGACAAAAACCGGCTTCCCACGGGAAAGTCTTTCTCCACGTGCAGACATGCTCCCAGGTGCCTGTGGCAAGGGGAAGGAAATGCCATACACTGACCTGGAAGAGACCACAGGGCCCAGGCACAGTCTGAACCCTTCCCTCAACCGGGCGGTTTTGCTAGCAGGAGTTCAAGCCCAACGAACACAGCCCAGAGACCCCTGGGGCAAAAACGGCTTCCGACGAACAATAGGTGCTTGCTGTGGAACACCTATCCCAAGTGGGGGTAGCCAGCTCAACAAAATGCCACACACCCAGGTGTAAGAAACAACATTGCCCAGGCATGGTCTAAGCCCCTCACCTCGTCCCTGTGCTTTGGGGAGCCGGAGGGACAGCCGAGGCCCACGGCCCTGAGACCCCTTTGCAAAAAGCCGGCTTCCCACGGAGACAGTTTTCCTGAGGTGTAGACCCTCTCCCAAGTGGTTGTGGCAAGGTAAAGCCAATGCCCTCCACTTCTCTGGAAGAAACCACAGTGCCCAGCCATGTTCTAAGCCCTCCCATCCTTCCTGGGCTTCTGGCAGCAGGAGTGAAAAGAGAGGAGCAGAGCACTGGGACCCGTTTGACAAAAACCGGCTTCCCACGGGAAAGTCTTTCTCCACGTGCAGACATGCTCTCAGGTGCCTGTGGCAAGGGGAAGGAAATGCCATGCACTGACCTGGAAGAGACCACAGGGCCCAGGCACAGTCTGAACCCTTCCCTCAACCCGGCGGTTTTGCTAGCAGGAGTTCAAGCCCAAGGAACACAGCCCGGAGACCCCTGGGGCAAAAACGGCTTCCGACGAACAATAGGTGCTTGCTGTGGAACACCTATCCGAAGTGGGGGTAGCCAGCTCAACAAAATGCCACACACCCAGGTGTAAGAAACAACATTGCCCAGGCATGGTCTAAGCCCCTCACCTCGTCCCTGTGCTTTGGGGAGCCGGAGGGACACCCGAGGCCCACGGCCCTGAGACCCCTTTGCAAAAAGCCGGCTTCCCACGGAAACAGTTTTCCTGAGGTGCAGACCCTCTCACAAGTGGTTGTGGCAAGGTAAAGCCAATGCCCTCCACTTCTCTGGAAGAAACCACAGTGCCCAGCCATGTTCTAAGCCCTCCCATCCTCCCTGGGCTTCTGGCAGCAGGAGTGAAAAAAGAGGAGCAGAGCACTGGGCCCCGTTTGAGAAAAACCGGCTTCCCACGGGAAAGTCTTTCTCCACGTGCAGACATGCTCCCAGGTGCCTGTGGCAAGGGGAAGGAAATGCCATACACTGACCTGGAAGAGACCGCAGGGCCCAGGCACAGTCTGAACCCTTCCCTCAACCCGGCGGTTTTGCTAGCAGGAGTTCAAGCCCAACGAACACAGCCCGGAGACCCCTGGGGCAAAAACGGCTTCCGACGAACAATAGGTGCTTGCTGTGGAACACCTATCCCAAGTGGGGGTAGCCAGCTCAACAAAATGCCACACACCCAGGTGTAAGAAACAACATTGCCCAGGCATGGTCTAAGCCCCTCACCTCGTCCCTGTGCTTTGGGGAGCCGGAGGGACACCCGAGGCCCACGGCCCTGAGACCCCTTTGCAAAAAGCCGGCTTCCCACGGAGACAGTTTTCCTGAGGTGTAGACCCTCTCCCAAGTGGTTGTGGCAAGGTAAAGCCAATGCCCTCCACTTCTCTGGAAGAAACCACAGTGCCCAGCCATGTTCTAAGCCCTCCCATCCTCCCTGGGCTTCTGGCAGCAGGAGTGAAAAGAGAGGAGCAGAGCACTGGGACCCGTTTGACAAAAACCGGCTTCCCACGGGAAAGTCTTTCTCCACGTGTAGACATGCTCCCAGGTGCCTGTGGCAAGGTGAAGGAAATGCCATACACTGACCTGGAAGAGACCGCAGGGCCCAGGCACAGTCTGAACCCTTCCCTCAACCCGGCGGTTTTGCTAGCAGGAGTTCAACCCCAACGAACACAGCCCGCAGACCCCTGAGGCAAAAATGGCTTCCGACGAACAATAGGTGCTTGCTGTGGAAAACCTATCCCAAGTGGGGGTAGCCAGCTCAACAAAATGCCACACACCCAGGTGTAAGAAACAACATTGCCCAGCCATGGTCTAAGCCCCTCACCTCGTCCCTGTGCTTTGGGGAGCTGGAGGGACAGCCGAGGCCCACGGCCCTGAGACTCCTTTGCAAAAAGCCGGCTTCCCACGGAAACAGTTTTCCTGAGGTGCAGACCCTCTCACAAGTGGTTGTGGCAAGGTAAAGCAAATGCCCTCCATTTCTCTGGAAGAAAACACAGTGCCCAGCCATGTTCTAAGCCCTCCCATCCTCCCTGGGCTTCTGGCAGCAGGAGTGAAAAGAGAGGAGCAGAGCACTGGGACCCGTTTGACAAAAACTGGCTTCCCACGGGAAAGTCTTTCTCCACGTGCAGACATGCTCCCAGGTGCCTGTGGCAAGGGTAAGGAAATGCCATACACTGACCTGGAAGAGACCACAGGGCCCAGGCACAGTCTGAACCCTTCCCTCAACCCGGCGGTTTTGCTAGCAGGAGTTCAACCCCAACGAACACAGCCCGGAGACCACTGGGGCAAAAACGGCTTCCGACGAACAATAGGTGCTTGCTGTGGAACACCTATCCCAAGTGGGGGTAGCCAGCTCAACAAAATGCCACACACCCAGGTGTAAGAAACAACATTGCCCAGGCATGGTCTAAGCCCCTCACCTCGTCCCTGTGCTTTGGGGAGCCGGAGGGACACCCGAGGCCCACGGCCCTGAGACCCCTTTGCAAAAAGCCGGCTTCCCACGGAGACAGTTTTCCTGAGGTGTATACCCTCTCCCAAGTGGTTGTGGCAAGGTAAAGCCAATGCCCTCCACTTCTCTGGAAGAAACCACAGTGCCCAGCCATGTTCTAAGCCCTCCCATCCTCCCTGGGCTTCTGGCAGCAGGAGTGAAAAGAGAGGAGCAGAGCACTGGGACCCGTTTGACAAAAACCGGCTTCCCACGGGAAAGTCTTTCTCCACGTGCAGACATGCTCCCAGGTGCCTGTGGCAAGGGGAAGGAAATGCCATACACTGACCTGGAAGAGACCACAGGGCCCAGGCACAGTCTGAAGCCTTCCCTCAACCCGGCGGTTTTGCTAGCAGGAGTTCAAGCCCAACGAACACAGCCCGGAGACCACTGGGGCAAAAACGGCTTCCGACGAACAATAGGTGCTTGCTGTGGAACACCTGTCCCAAGTGGGGGTAGCCAGCTCAACAAAATGCCACACACCCAGGTGTAAGAAACAACATTGCCCAGGCATGGTCTAAGCCCCTCACCTCGTCCCTGTGCTTTGGGGAGCCGGAGGGACACCCGAGGCCCACGGCCCTGAGACCCCTTTGCAAAAAGCCGGCTTCCCACGGAGACAGTTTTCCTGAGGTGTATACCCTCTCCCAAGTGGTTGTGGCAAGGTAAAGCCAATGCCCTCCACTTCTCTGGAAGAAACCACAGTGCCCAGCCATGTTCTAAGCCCTCCCATCCTCCCTGGGCTTCTGGCAGCAGGAGTGAAAAGAGAGGAGCAGAGCACTGGGACCCGTTTGACAAAAACCGGCTTCCCACGGGAAAGTCTTTCTCCACGTGCAGACATGCTCCCAGGTGCCTGTGGCAAGGGGAAGGAAATGCCATACACTGACCTGGAAGAGACCACAAGGCCCAGGCACAGTCTGAACCCTTCCCTCACCCCGGCGGTTTTGCTAGCAAGAGTTCAAGCCCAAGGAACACAGCCCGGGGACCCCTGGGGCAAAAACGGCTTCCGACGAACAATAGGTGCTTGCTGTGGAACACCTATCCCAAGTGGGGGTAGCCAGCTCAACAAAATGCCACACACCCAGGTGTAAGAAACAACATTGCCCAGGCATGGTCTAAGCCCCCCACCTCGTCCCTGTGCTTTGGGGAGCCGGAGAGACACCCGAGGCCCACGGCCCTGAGACCCCTTTGCAAAAAGCCGGCTACCCACGGAGACAGTTTTCCTGAGGTGTAGACCCTCTCCCAAGTGGTTGTGGCAAGGTAAAGCCAATGCCCTCCACTTCTCTGGAAGAAACCACAGTGCCCAGGCATGTTCTAAGCCCTCCCATCCTCCCTGGGCTTCTGGCAGCAGGAGTGAAAAAAGAGGAGCAGAGCACTGGGACCCGTTTGACAAAAACCGGCTTCCCACGGGAAAGTCTTTCTCCACGTGCAGACATGCTCCCAGGTGCCTGTGGCAAGGGGAAGGAAATGCCATACACTGACCTGGAAGAGACAACAGGGCCCAGGCACAGTCTGAACCCTTCCCTCACCCCGGCGGTTTTGCTAGCAAGAGTTCAAGCCCAAGGAACACAGCCCGGATACCCCTGGGGCAAAAACGGCTTCCGACGAACAATAGGTGCTTGCTGTGGAACACCTATCCCAAGTGGGGGTAGCCAGCTCAACAAAATGCCACACACCCAGGTGTAAGAAACAACATTGCCCAGGCATGGTCTAAGCCCCTCACCTCGTCCCTGTGCTTTGGGGAGCCGGAGGGACAGCCGAGGCCCACGGCCCTGAGACCCCTTTGCAAAAAGCCGGCTTCCCACGGAGACAGTTTTCCTGAGGTGTAGACCCTCTCCCAAGTGGTTGTGGCAAGGTAAAGCCAATGCCCTCCACTTCTCTGGAAGAAACCACAGTGCCCAGCCATGTTCTAAGCCCTCCCATCCTCCCTGGGCTTCTGGCAGCAGGAGTGAAAAGAGAGGAGCAGAGCACTGGGACCCGTTTGACAAAAACCGGCTTCCCACGGGAAAGTCTTTCTCCACGTGCAGACATGCTCCCAGGTGCCTGTGGCAAGGGGAAGGAAATGCCATACACTGACCTGGAAGAGACCACAGGGCCCAGGCACAGTCTGAACCCTTCCCTCAACCCGGCGGTTTTGCTAGCAGGAGTTCAACCCCAACGAACACAGCCCGGAGACCCCTGGGGCAAAAACGGCTTCCGACGAACAATAGGTGCTTGCTGTGAAACACCTATCCCAAGTGGGGGTAGCCAGCTCAACAAAATGCCACACACCCAGGTGTAAGAAACAACATTGCCCAGGCATGGTCTAAGCCCCTCACCTCGTCCCTGTGCTTTGGGGAGCCGGAGGGACAGCCGAGGCCCACGGCCCTGAGACCCCTTTGCAAAAAGCCGGCTTCCCACGGAGACAGTTTTCCTGAGGTGTAGACCCTCTCCCAAGTGGTTGTGGCAAGGTAAAGCCAATGCCCTCCACTTCTCTGGAAGAAACCACAGTGCCCAGCCATGTTCTAAGCCCTCCCATCCTCCCTGGGCTTCTGGCAGCAGGAGTGAAAAGAGAGGAGCAGAGCACTGGGACCCGTTTGACAAAAACCGGCTTCCCACGGGAAAGTCTTTCTCCACGTGCAGACATGCTCCCAGGTGCCTGTGGCAAGGGGAAGAAAATGCCATACACTGACCTGGAAGAGACCGCAGGGCCCAGGCACAGTGTGAACCCTTCCCTCAACCCGGCGGTTTTGCTAGCAGGAGTTCAAGCCCAACGAACACAGCCCGGAGACCCCTGGGGCAAAAACGGCTTCCGACGAACAATAGGTGCTTGCTGTGGAACAAGTATCCCAAGTGGGGGTAGCCAGCTCAACAAAATGCCACACACCCAGGTGTAAGAAACAACATTGCCCAGGCATGGTCTAAGCCCCTCACCTCGTCCCTGTGGTTTGGGGAGCCGGAGGGACAGCCGAGGCCCACGGCCCTGAGACCCCTTTGCAAAAAGCCGGCTTCCCACGCAAACAGTTTTCCTGAGGTGCAGACCCTCTCACAAGTGGTTGTGGCAAGGTAAAGCCAATGCCCTCCACTTCTCTGGAAGAAACCCCAGTGCCCAGCCATGTTCTAAGCCCTCCCATCCTCCCTGGGCTTTTGGCAGCAGGAGTGAAAAAAGAGGAGCAGAGCACTGGGACCCGTTTGACAAAAACCGGCTTCCCACGGGAAAGTCTTTCTCCACGTGCAGAGATGCTCCCAGGTACCTGTGGCAAGGGGAAGGAAATGCCATACACTGACCTGGAAGAGACCGCAGGGCCCAGGCACAGTCTGAACCCTTCCCTCAACCCGGCGGTTTTGCTAGCAGGAGTTCAAGCCCAAGGAACACAGCCCGCAGACCCCTGGGGCAAAAACGGCTTCCGACGAACAATAGGTGCTTGCTGTGGAAAACCTATCCCAAGTGGGGGTAGCCAGCTCAACAAAATGCCACACACCCAGGTGTAAGAAACAACATTGTCCAGCCATGGTCTAAGCCCCTCACCTCGTCCCTGTGCTTTGGGGAGCCGGAGGGACAGCCGAGGCCCACGGCCCTGAGACTCCTTTGCAAAAAGCCGGCTTCCCACGGAAACAGTTTTCCTGAGGTGCAGACCCTCTCACAAGTGGTTGTGGCAAGGTAAAGCAAATGCCCTCCATTTCTCTGGAAGAAAACACAGTGCCCAGCCATGTTCTAAGCCCTCCCATCCTCCCTGGGCTTCTGGCAGCAGGAGTGAAAAGAGAGGAGCAGAGCACTGGGACCCGTTTGACAAAAACTGGCTTCCCACGGGAAAGTCTTTCTCCACGTGCAGACATGCTCCCAGGTGCCTGTGGCAAGGGTAAGGAAATGCCATACACTGACCTGGAAGAGACCACAGGGCCCAGGCACAGTCTGAACCCTTCCCTCAACCCGGCGGTTTTGCTAGCAGGAGTTCAACCCCAACGAACACAGCCCGGAGACCACTGGGGCAAAAACGGCTTCCGACGAACAATAGGTGCTTGCTGTGGAACACCTATCCCAAGTGGGGGTAGCCAGCTCAACAAAATGCCACACACCCAGGTGTAAGAAACAACATTGCCCAGGCATGGTCTAAGCCCCTCACCTCGTCCCTGTGCTTTGGGGAGCCGGAGGGACACCCGAGGCCCACGGCCCTGAGACCCCTTTGCAAAAAGCCGGCTTCCCACGGAGACAGTTTTCCTGAGGTGTATACCCTCTCCCAAGTGGTTGTGGCAAGGTAAAGCCAATGCCCTCCACTTCTCTGGAAGAAACCACAGTGCCCAGCCATGTTCTAAGCCCTCCCATCCTCCCTGGGCTTCTGGCAGCAGGAGTGAAAAGAGAGGAGCAGAGCACTGGGACCCGTTTGACAAAAACCGGCTTCCCACGGGAAAGTCTTTCTCCACGTGCAGACATGCTCCCAGGTGCCTGTGGCAAGGGGAAGGAAATGCCATACACTGACCTGGAAGAGACCACAGGGCCCAGGCACAGTCTGAACCCTTCCCTCAACCCGGCGGTTTTGCTAGCAGGAGTTCAACCCCAACGAACACAGCCCGGAGACCCCTGGGGCAATAACGGCTTCCGACGAACAATAGGTGCTTGCTGTGGAACACCTATCCCAAGTGGGGGTAGCCAGCTGAACAAAATGCCACACACCCAGGTGTAAGAAACAACATTGCCCAGGCATGGTCTAAGCCCCTCACCTCGTCCCTGTGCTTTGGGGAGCCGGAGGGACAGCCGAGGCCCATGGCCCTGAGACCCCTTTGCAAAAAGCCGGCTTCCCACGGAGACAGTTTTCCTGAGGTGTAGACCCTCTCCCAAGTGGTTGTGGCAAGGTAAAGCCAATGCCCTCCACTTCTCTGGAAGAAACCACAGTGCCCAGCCATGTTCTAAGCCCTCCCATCCTCCCTGGGCTTCTGGCAGCAGGAGTGAAAAGAGAGGAGCAGAGCACTGGGACCCGTTTGACAAAAACCGGCTTCCCACGGGAAAGTCTTTCTCCACGTGCAGACATGCTCCCAGGTGCCTGTGGCAAGGGGAAGGAAATGCCATACACTGACCTGGAAGAGACCACAGGGCCCAGGCACAGTCTGAACCCTTCCCTCAACCCGGCCTTTTTGCTAGCAGGAGTTCAAGCCCAACGAACACAGCCCGGAGACCCCTGGGGCAAAAACGACTTCCGACGAACAATAGGTGCTTGCTGTGGAACACCTATCCCAAGTGGGGGTAGCCAGCTCAACAAAATGCCACACACCCAGGTGTAAGAAACAACATTGCCCAGGCATGGTCTAAGCCCCTCACCTCGTCCATGTGCTTTGGGGAGCCGGAGGGACAGCCGAGGCCCATTACCCTGAGACCCCTTTGCAAAAAGCCGGCTTCCCACGGAAACAGTTTTCCTGAGGTGCAGACCCTCTCACAAGTGGTTGTGGCAAGGTAAAGCAAATGCCCTCCACTTCTCTGGAAGAAACCCCAGTGCCCAGCCATGTTCTAAGCCCTCCCATCCTCCCTGGGCTTCTGGCAGCAGGAGTGAAAAGAGAGGAGCAGAGCACTGGGACCCGTTTGACAAAAACCGGCTTCCCACGGGAAAGTCTTTCTCCACGTGCAGACATGCTCCCAGGTGCCTGTGGCAAGGGGAAGGAAATGCCATACACTGACCTGGAAGAGACCACAGGGCCCAGGTACAGTCTGAACCCTTCCCTCATCCCGGCGGTTTTGCTAGCAGGAGTTCAACCCCAACGAACACAGCCCGGAGACCCCTAGGGCAAAAACGGCTTCCGAGGAACAATAGGTGCTTGCGGTGAAAAACTATCCCACGTGGGGGTAGCCGGGTCAACAAAATGCCACACACCCAGGTGTAAGAAACAACATTGCCCAGGCAGAGTCTAAGCCCCTCACCTCGTCCCTGTGCTTTGGGGAGCCGGAGGGACACCCGAGGCCCACGGCCCTGAGACCCCTTTGCGAAAAGCCGGCTTCCCACGGAAACAGTTTTCCTGAGGTGCAGACCCTCTCACAAGTGGTTGTGGCAAGGTAAAGCAAATGCCCTCCACTTCTCTGGAAGAAACCCCAGTGCCCAGCCATGTTCTAAGCCCTCCCATCCTCCCTGGGCTTCTGGCAGCAGGAGTGAAAAGAGAGGAGCAGAGCACTGGGACCCGTTTGACAAAAACCGGCTTCCCACGGGAAAGTCTTTCTCCACGTGCAGACATGCTCCCAGGTGCCTGTGGCAAGGGGAAGGAAATGCCATACACTGACCTGGAAGAGACCACAGGGCCCAGGCACAGTCTGAACCCTTCCTTCATCCCGGCGGTTTTGCTAGCAGGAGTTCAACCCCAACGAACACAGCCCGGAGACCCCTGGGGCAAAAACAGCTTCCGACGAACAATAGGTGCTTGCGGTGGAAAACCTATCCCAAGTGGGGGTAGCCAGGTAAACAAAATGCCACACACCCAGGTGTAAGAAACAACATTGCCCAGGCATGGTCTAAGCCCCTCACCTCGTCCCTGTGCTTTGGGGAGCCGGAGGGACAGCCGAGGCCCACGGCCCTGAGACCCCTTTGCAAAAAGCCAGCTTCCCACGGAAACAGTTTTCCTGAGGTTCAGACCCTCTCACAAGTGGTTGTGGCAAGGTAAAGCAAATGCCATCCACTTCTCTGGAAGAAACCACAGCGCCCAGCCATTTTCTAAACCCTCCGATACTCACTGGGCTTCTGGCAGCAAGAGTGAAAAGGGAGGAGCACAGCACTGGGACCCGTTTGACAAAAACCGGCTTCTCACGGAAAAGTCTTTCTCCACGTGCAGACATGCTCCCAAGTGCCTGTGGCAAGGGGAAGGAAATGCCATACACTGACCTGGAAGAGACCACAGGGCCCAGGCACAGTCTGAGCCCTTCCCTCATCCCGGCGGTTTTGTTAGCAGGAGTTCAACCCCAAGGAACACAGCCCGGAGACCCCTGGGGCAAAAACGGCTTCCGATGAGCAATATGCTATTGCTGTGGAAAACCTATCCCAAGCAGGGGTTAGGGTTCGGGTTCGGGGTAGGGTTCCGGTTCCGGTTAGGGTTCTGGTTACGGTTCGGTTTCTGATTCGGGTTTGGGTTAGTGTTAGGGTTAGGGTTAGGGTTGGGGTTAGGGTTAGGGTTCGAGTTTGGGTTCGGGTTCAGGTTCGGTTTTGGGTTCGGGTTCTTGTTCGGGATAGGGTTAGGGTTCGGGTTCGCGTTCGTGTTCGGTTTCAGGTTCGGTTAGGGTTAGGGTTAGGGTTAGTGTTCGGGTTCGGGTTCGGGTTAGTTTTCGGGTTAGGGTTAGGGTTAGGGTTCGGGTTAGGGTTAGGGTTAGGGTTAGGGTTCGGGTTATGGTTCGGGTTAGTGTTAATTTACGGTTCGGGTTCGGGTTTGGGTTCGGGTTAGGGTTAGGGTTCGGGTTAGGGTTAGGGTTAGGGTTAGGGTTAGGGTTCGGGTTCGGGTTAGGGTTAGGGTTCGGGTTAGGGTTCGGGTTAGGGTTCGGGTTAGGGTTAGGGTTCGGGTTAGGGTTCGTGTTCGGGTTAGGGTTAGGGTTCGGGTTAGGGTTCGGGTTCGGGTTCGGGTTAGGGTTAGGGTTCGGGTTAGGGTTAGGGTTAGGGTTAGGGTTCGGGTTAGGTTTCGGGTTCGGGTTCGGGTTAGGGTTAGGGTTAGCGTTCGGGTTCGGGTTAGGGTTAGGGTCAGGGGTTAGTGTTAGTGTTAGGGTTAGGGTTAGGGGTTAGGGTTAGGGTTAGGGTTAGGGTTCGGGTTCGGGTTCGGGTTAGGGTTAGGGTTCGGGTTCGGGTTCGGGTTAGGGTTAGGGTTAGGGTTAGGGTTCGGGTTAGGGTTAGGGTTAGGGTTAGGGTTATGGTTCGGGTTAGGGTTAGGGTTCGGGTTAGGGGTACTGTTAGGGTTAGGTTTTGGGTTAGGATTCGGGCTAGGGTACGGGTTATGGTTAGGGTTCGGGTTAGGGTTTGGTTTAGGGTTATATTTCTGGTAAGGTTAGGGTTAGGTTAGGGTTCCGGTTAGGATTTGGTTTTGGTTAGGGTTAGGGTTAGAGTTAATGTTCAGAGTCGGGTTAGGGTTAAGTGTTAGGGTTAGGGTCAGGGTTAGGGTTAGGGTTCGTGTTAGGTTTAGGGTTAGGGGTAGGGTTCGGGTTAGGATTAGGTTTAGGGTTAGGGTTATGGTTCGGGTTAGGGTTAGGGTTCGGGTTAGGGGTACTCTTAGGGTTAGGTTTTGGGTTAGGATTCGGGCTAGGGTATGGGTTATGGTTAGGGTTTGGTTTAGGGTTTGGTTTAGGGTTATATTTCTGGTAAGGTTAGGGTTAGGGTAGGGTTCCGGTTAGGATTCGGTTTTGATTAGGGTTAGGGTTAGAGTTAATGTTCAGATTCGGGTTAGGGTTAAGTGTTAGGGTTAGGGTCAGGGTTAGGCTTAGGGTTCGTGTTAGGTTTAGGGTTAGGGGTAGGGTTCGTGTTAGGATAAGGGTTAGGGTTCGGGTTAGGGTTCAGGTTAGGTTTAGGGTTAGGGTTAGGGTTCGGGTTAGGGTTCGGGTTAGGGTTAGGGTTCGGGTTAGGGTTAGGGTTCGGGTTAGGGTTAGGGTTAGGGTTCGGGTTTGGGTTAGGGTTCGGGTTAGGGTTAGGGTTTGGGTTCGGATTCTGGTTATGGTTAGGGTTTGGTTTAGGGTTAGGGTTCGGGTAGGGTTAGGGTTAGGGTTCGGGTTTGGGTTAGGGTTAGGGTTAGGGTTAGGGTTCGGGTTAGGGTTAGGGTTCGGGTTAGGGTTAGGGTTAGGGTTAGGGTTCGGTTTCGGGTTAGGGGTACTGTTAGGGTTTGGTTTTGGGTTATGATTCGGGCTTGGGTATGGGTTATGGTTAGGGTTCGGGTTGGGGTTAGGTTTAGGGTTATATTTCGGGTAAGGTTAGGGTTAGGGTAGGGTTCCAGTTAGGATTCGGTTTGGGTTAGGGTTCGGGTTAGGGCTAGGGTTCGCGTTAGGGTTAGGGTTCGGGTTAGGCGTTCGGGTTTGGGTTCGGGTTAGGGATTCGCGTTAGGGCTAGGTTTCTGGTTAGGGTTAGGGTTCGGGTTAGGGTTAGGGTTAGGGTATGGTTTAGGGTTAGGGTTCGGATAGGGTTAGGGTTAGAGTTAGGGTTCAGATTCGGGTTAGGGTTAAGTTTAGTGTTAAGTTTAGGGTCAGGGTTAGGGTTAGGGTTCGTGTTAGGGTTAGGGTTAGGGTTAGGGATAGGGTTAGGGTTAGGGTTCTGGTTCGGGTTCGGGTTCGGGTTAGGGTTAGGGTTCGGGTTCGGGTTCGGGTTAGGGTTAGGTTTAGGGTTAGGGTTCGGGTTAGGGTTCGGGTTAGGGTTAGGGTTAGGGTTCGGGTTAGGGTTAGGGTTAGGGTTAGGGTTCGGGTTAGTGTTAGGGTTCGGGTTAGGGTTAGGGTTAGGGTTAGGGTTAGGGTTAGGTTTCGGGTTAGGGTTAGTGTTCGGGTTAGTGTTAGGGTTCGGGTTAGGGTTCGGGTTAGGGTTAGGGTTAGGGTTAGGGTTAGGGTTCGGGTTCGGGTTAGGGGTACTGTTAGGGTGAGGTTTTGGGTTAGGATTCGGGCTAGGGTTAGGGTTAGGGTTAGGGTTCGGGTTAGGGTTAGGTTAGGGTTAGGGTTCGGATAGGGTTAGGGTTAGAGTTACTGTTCAGATTCGGGTTAGGGTTTAGTGTTAGGGTTAGGGTCAGGGTTAGGGTTAGGGTTCCTGTTAGGTTTAGGGTTAGGGGTAGGGTTCGGGTTAGGGTTAGAGTTTGGGTTAGGGTTCGGGTTAGGGTTAGGGTTAGTGTTCGGGTTAGGGTTAGGGTTAGGGTTTGGGTTAGGGTTAGGGTTCGGAGAGAGTTAGGGTTAGAGTTACTGTTCAGATTCGGGTTGGGGTTAAGTTTAGTGTTAGGGTTAGGGTCAGGGTTAGGGTTAGGGTTCGTGTTAGGATTAGCGTTAGGGTTAGGGTTCGGGTTAGGGTTTGGGTTCGGGTTAGGCTGACGATTAGGGTTAGGGTTAGGGTTAGGGTTAGGGTTAGATTTAGGTTTTGGGTTTGGGTTAGGGTTTGGATAGGGTTCGGGTTAGAGTTAGGGTTCAGATTCGGGTTAGGGTTAGGGTTAGGGTTAGGGTTAGGGTTAGGGTTAGGTTTAGGGTTAGGGTTCGTGTTAGGGTTAGGCTTAGGGTTAGGGTTCAGGTTAGGGTTAGGGTTAGGGTTTGGTTTAGGGTTAGGGTTCAGGTAGGGTTAGGGTTAGGGTTCGGTTTCGGGTTACGCTGAGGATTAGGGTTAGGGTTAGGGTTCGGGTTAGGGTTAGGGTTCGGGTTAGGGTTAGTGTTAGGGTTAGGGTTAGGGTTAGGGTTCGGGTTAGGGTTAGGGTTACAATTTGGATTCGGGTTAGGCTGAGGGTTAGGGTTAGGGTTAGGGTTTGGTTTAAGGTTAGGTTTCGGGTTCAACTTGACGTCAGGGTAGGGTTAGGTTTAGGGTTAGGGTTAGGGGTTTGGTTTCGGGTTCAGGTTCGGTGTTCGGGTTCGGATTCAGGTTCACGTCAGGGTTAGGGTTGAGGTTCCGGTCAGGGTTCGGGTTAGGGCTAGGGTCAGGGTCAGGGTCACGGTTAGGGTTAGGGTCAAGGTCAGGGTTTAGGGATTAGGGTTAGGGTTAGGGTTAGGGTTAGGGTTCAGGTTAGGGTTAGGGTTCAGGTTCGGGTTAGGGTTACTGATAGGGTTAGGTTTCGGGTTAGGGTTAGGGTTATTGTTAGGTTTAGGTTTCGGGTTTGGGTTCATGTTAGGGTCAGGGTTCGGTTTAGGGTTAGAGTTAGGTTTCGGGTTAGGGTTAGGATTAGGGTTAGGGTTAGGGTTAGGGTTAGTGTTAGGGTTAGGGTTAGGGTTAGGGTAGGGTTAGGGTTAGGGTTAGGGTTCGGGTAGGGTTAGGGTTAGGGTTAGGGTTAGGGTTAGGGTTAGGGTTCAGGTTAGGGTTAGGGTTCAGGTTCGGGTTAGGGTTACTGATAGGGTTAGGTTTCGGGTTAGGGTTAGGGTTATTGTTAGGTTTAGGTTTCGGGTTTGGGATCATGTTAGGGTCAGGGTTCCGGTATGGGTTAGAGTTAGGTTTCGGGTTAGGGTTAGGATTAGGGTTAGGGTTTGGGTTAGGGTTAGTGTTAGGGTTAGGGTTAGGGTTAGGGTAGGGTTAGGGTTAGGGTTAGGGTTCGGGTAGGGTTAGGGTTAGGGTTAGGGTTCAGGTTAGGGTTAGGGTTCAGGTTCGGGTTAGGGTTACTGATAGGGTTAGGTTTCGGGTTAGGGTTAGGGTTATTGTTAGGTTTAGGTTTCGGGTTTGGGATCATGTTAGGGTCAGGGTTCGGTTTAGGGTTAGAGTTAGGTTTCGGGTTAGGGTTAGGATTAGGGTTAGGGTTAGGGTTAGGGTTAGTGTTAGGGTTAGGGTTAGGGTTAGGGTTCGGGTTAGGGTTAGGGTTACAATTTGGATTCGGGTAAGGCTGAGGGTTAGTGTTAGGGTTAGGGTTTGGTTTAAGGTTAGGTTTCGGGTTCAACTTGACGTCAGGGTAGGGTTAGGGTTAGGGTTAGGATTAGGGGTTTGGTTTCGGGTTCAGGTTCGGTGTTCGGGTTCGGATTCAGGTTCACGTCAGGGTTAGGGTTCAGGTTCCGGTCAGGGTTCGGGTTAGGGCTAGGGTCAGGGTCAGGGTCACGGTTAGGGTTAGGGTCAAGGTCAGGGTTTAGGGATTAGGGTTAGGGTTAGGGTACGGGATAGGGTTAGGGTTACGGTTAGGGTTCGGGTTAGGGTTAGGTTTTGGGTTAGGGTTAGGGTTCGGGTAGGGTTAGGGTTAGGGTTCGGGTATGCGTTAGGGTTAGGGAAGGGTTCGGGTTCGGGTTAGCGTTAGGGTTCGGGTTAGGGTACGGGTTAGGGTTAGGGTTACGGTTAGGGTTCGAGTTACGGTTAGGGTTAGGTTTGGGTTAGGGTTAGGGTTAGGGTAGGGTTAGGGTTCGGGTAGGGTTAGGGTTAGGGTTAGGGTTAGGGTTAGGGTTCAGGTTAGGGTTAGGGTTCGGGTTCGGGTTAGGGTTACTGATAGGGTTAGATTTCGGGTTAGGGTTAGGGTTAGGGTTCGGGTTCGGGTTAGGGTTCGGGTTAGGGTTAGGGTTAGGGTTAGGGTTAGGGTTCGGGTTCGGGTTAGGGTTAGGTTTAGGTTTTGGGTTTGGGTTAGGGTTTGGATAGGGTTCGGGTTAGAGTTAGGGTTCAGATTCGGGTTAGGGTTAAGTTTAGTGTTAGGTTTAGGGTCAGGGTTAGGGTTAGGGTTCGTGTTAGGGTTAGGCTTAGGGTTAGGGTTCGGGTTAGGGTTAGGTTTAGGGTTTGGTTTAGGGTTAGGGTTCAGGTAGGGTTAGGGTTAGGGTTCAGTTTCGGGTTACGCTGAGGATTAGGGTTAGGGTTAGGGTTCGGGTTAGGGTTAGGGTTCGGTTTAGGGTTAGGGTTAGGGTTAGGGTTACAATTTGGATTCGGGTTAGGCTGAGGGTTAGGGTTAGGGTTAGGGTTTGGTTTAAGGTTAGGTTTCGGGTTCAACTTGACGTCAGGGTAGGGTTAGGGTTAGGGTTAGGGTTAGGGGTTTGGTTTCGGGTTCAGGTTCGGTGTTCGGGTTCGGATTCAGGTTCACGTCAGGGTTAGGGTTCAGGTTCCGGTCAGGGTTCGGGTTAGGGCTAGGGTCAGGGTCAGGGTCACGGTTAGGGTTAGGGTCAAGGTCAGGGTTTAGGGATTAGGGTTAGGGTTAGGGTACGGGATAGGGTTAGGGTTACGGTTAGGGTTCGGGTTAGGGTTAGGGTTAGGTTTTGGGTTAGGGTTAGGGTTCGGGTAGGGTTAGGGTTAGGGTTCGGTTATGGGTTAGGGTTAGGGAAGGCTTCGGGTTCGGGTTAGCGTTAGGGTTCGAGTTAGGGTACGGGTTAGGGTTAGGGTTACGGTTAGGGTTCGGGTTACGGTTAGGGTTAGGTTTGGGTTAGGGTTAGGGTTAGGGTAGGGTTAGGGTTAGGGTTAGGGTTAGGGTTAGGGTTCAGGTTAGGGTTAGGGTTCAGGTTCGGGTTAGGGTTACTGATAGGGTTAGGTTTCGGGTTAGGGTTAGGGTTATTGTTAGGTTTAGGTTTCGGGTTCGGGTTCATGTTAGGGTCAGGGTTCGGTTTAGGGTTAGAGTTAGGTTTCAGGTTAGGGTTAGGATTAGGGTTAGGGTTAGGGTTAGGGTTAGTGTTAGGGTTAGGGTTAGGGTTAGGGTTCGGGTTAGGGTTAGGGTTACAATTTGGATTCGGTTAAGGCTGAGGGTTAGTGTTAGGGTTAGGGTTTGGTTTAAGTTTAGGTTTCGGGTTCAACTTGACGTCAGGGTAGGGTTAGGGTTAGGGTTAGGATTAGGGGTTTGGTTTCGGGTTCAGGTTCGGTGTTCGGGTTCGGATTCAGGTTCACGTCAGGGTTAGGGTTCAGGTTCCGGTCAGGGTTCAGGTTAGGGCTAGGGTCAGGGTCAGGGTCACGGTTAGGGTTAGGGTCAAGGTCAGGGTTTAGGGATTAGGGTTAGGGTTAGGGTACGGGATAGGGTTAGGGTTACGGTTAGGGTTCGGGTTAGGGTTAGGGTTAGGTTTTTGGTTAGGTTTAGGGTTCGGGTAGGGTTAGGGTTAGGGTTCGGGTATGGGTTAGGGTTAGGGAAGGCTTCGGGTTCGGGTTAGCGTTAGGGTTCGGGTTAGGGTACGGGTTAGGGTTAGGGTTACGGTTAGGGTTCGAGTTACGGTTAGGGTTTGGTTTGGGTTAGGGTTAGGGTTAGGGTAGGGTTAGGGTTAGGGTTAGGGTTCGGGTAGGGTTAGGGTTAGGGTTAGGGTTCCAATTTGGATTCGGGTTAGGCTGAGGGTTAGTGTTAGGGTTAGGGTTTGGTTTAAGGTTCGGTTTCGGGTTCAACTTGACGTCAGGGTAGGGTTAGGGTTAGGGTTAGGTTTAGGGGTTTGGTTTCGGGTTCAGGTTCGGTGTTCGGGTTCGGATTCAGGTTCGTGTCAGGGTTAGGGTTCATTTCCGGTCAGGGTTCGGGTTAGGGTTAGGATCAGGGTCAGGGTCAGGGTTAGGGTTAGGGTCAAGGTCATTGTTTAGGGATTAGGGTTAGTGTTAGGGTACGGGTTAGGGTTAGGGTTACGGTTAGGGTTCGGGTTAGGGTTAGGGTTAGGGTTTGGGTTAGGGTTAGTGTTCGGGTTAGGGTTCGGATAGGGTTAGGGTTAGGGTTAGGGTTAGAATTTGGATTTGGGTTAGGCTGAGTGTTAGGGTAGGGTTAGGGATTAGGGTTAGGGTTAGGGTTCGGGTTAGGGTCAGGGTAATGATCAGGATCATGGTCAGGGTCTGGGTCAGGGTATAGGGTTTCGGTTCCAGTTAGGGTACGGGTCGGGTAGGAGACCACAGGGCCCAGGCACAGTCTGAGCCCTTCCCTCATCCCGGTGGTTTTGCTAGCAGGAGTTCAACCCGAACGAACCCAGCCCGGAGACCCCCTGGGGCAAAAACAGCTTAGGAAGAGCAATATGCTCTTGCTGTGGAAAACCTATCCCAAGAGGGAGTAGCCAGGTAGACAAAATGCCATACACCCAGGTGTAAGAGACAACATTGCCCAGGCATGGTCTAAGCCCCTCACCTCGTCCCTGTGCTTTTGGGTGCCTGAGGGACACCAGAGGCCCACGGCCCTGAGACCCTTTTGGGAAAAATCCAGCTTCCAACGGAAACACTTTTCCTGAGGTGCGGACCCTATCACAACTGGTTGTGGCAAGGTAAAGCAAATGCTATCCACTTCTCTGGAAGAAACCACAGTGCCCACCCATGTTCTAAGCCCTCCCAACCTCACTGGGCTTCTGGCAGCAGGAGGGAAAAGAGAGGAGCACAGCACTGGGACCCGTTTGACAAAAACCGGCTTCCTACGAAAAAGTCTTTCTTCACGTGCAGATATGCTCCCAAGTGACTGTGGCAAGGTGAAGGAAATGCCATACACTGACCTGTAAGAGACCACAGGGCCCAGGCACAGTCTGAGCCCTTCCCTCATCCCGGTGGTTTTGCTAGCAGGAGTTCAACCCGAACGAACCCAGCCCAGAGACCCCCTGGGGCAAAAACCGCTTCTGAGGAGCAATATGCTCTTGCTGTGGAAAACGTATCCCAAGTGGGGGTAGCCAGGTAAACAAAATGCCATACACCCAGGTGTAAGAGACAACATTGCCCAGGCATGGTCTAAGCCACTCACCTCGTCCGTGTGCTTTTGGGAGCCTGAGGGACACCCCAGGCCCACGGCCCTGAGACCCGTTGGCAAACAGCCAGCTTCCAACAGAAACAGTTTTCCTGAGGCGCAGACCCACCTATGGTTTGCGTTAGCCCCCAGGAGGCCGTCAGGCCCAATTCCCTGGCTGTGTGGCGGGCGTTGGTGGGGGCCGAGGGGACTGAGCTGGCGAGCGGGACCGTGGGCCCACAGGTTTTGGCGTGGGGGACCTTGAAGATCCTCAGGGGCTAGGAGGGCCCTGCCCCTTCTCCAACCCCCTATGACCGGTGAGCCCCCTAGAGGCCCAGGTGGCATGAGTGAGTATGGCGCTGGGTCTTGGGTCCCCAACCTCCGCCGCTGTGGCGCCAGGCACCTTGGGTGGGGCCCCTCAGGAGCCCACTTAGAGTTAGTGTTAGCCCCCGGGAGGCCGGCAAGCCCGACCTGCTGGATTTCCGGCGAGCAGAGGGGCAGCCCAAGATGAGGGCGCTGAGGACTGCGAGCGTGGGCCCAAGCGTTTTTGCGCTGGGGGCCTTCAAAAGTCGTCAGGGTCTCGGAGTGCCCTGCACATTCTCCTGCTCTGAATGACCGGAGGCGCCAATAACGGCCTGAGTGGCGGTGGGGCGAATGGTGAGTCCAGCGCTGGGGCTTGGGGGTCCCAATCCCCCCGGCGTTGCGGTGCCAGGCTCCTTGGGAGGGGCCCCTCAGGGCAGAACAAGGGTTAGGATTAGCCCCCAGGAGGCCAGCAGGAAGGATCCACCGGCGGTGTGGCTGGGGTGGGGGGTGCGGTGGGGAGGGTGGGCAGCCGGAGGGGAGGGCGCTGGAGAGCGGAGCGTGGCCCCAAGTGTTTTGGCGCAGGGGGCCTTCGAAGCTCCCCGGGGGCTCGGAGGGCCCTAGCCTTTCACCCCCTCTGAATGACCGGCGGCGCCCCTAGCGGCCCGGGTGGCGGGGGGCTGCAGGGTGAGTCCAGCGCTGGGGTTTGGAGGTTCCCAATCCCTGGCGTTGGGGCGCCAAGCCCCTTGGGATGGGCCCCTCGGGGACCCACCTAGGGTTTGGGTTAGCCCCAAGGAGGCCTTCAGGCCCAATCCCCTGATGTGTGGCTCGCGGTGGGGCGGACCGAGGGGAGGGAGCTGGCGAGCGGGACCGTGGGCCCACAGGTTTTGGCGCGGGGACTTCTAAGGAGGTCGGGGGCTCGGAGGGCCCTGCCCCTTCTCCCGCCTGAATGACCGGCGGCGCCCCTAGCAGCCCGGGTGCCAGGGGGCTGCAGGGTGAGTCCGGCCCTGGGGCTAGGACATCCAGGATCCCAGGCATGGCCGCGCAAGACCCTTTGGGAGGGGCCCCTCCGGGACCGCCCTAGGGTTAAGGTTACCCCCAGGTGGCCGGCAGGTCCAATCCGCCTGCTGTCTTTCGAGCGGAGGGGCCGGTTGAGGTGAGGGCGCTGACTAGTGGGAACGTGGGCCCAAGAGCTTTGGGGCGGGGGGCCATCGAAGTCGGCGGGGGCTCAGAGGGCCCTGCCCTTTCTCCAGCCCTGAATGAGCGGCAGCGCCCCTAGTGGCCCAGGTGGTGGAGGGGCAGCAGTGTTAGTCTTGCCCTGGGGCTCGGGGGTCCCCAATGCCCGGAGTTGCGGTGCCAGGACCCTTGGGAGGGGCCCCTCAGGGCCCACCTAGGGTTAGGATTAGCCCCCAGGACGCCGGCAGGAAGGATCCACCGGTGGTGTGGCGAGCCGGGGGGCGGGCCGAGGGGAGGGCGCTGGATAGCGGGAGCGTAGGCCCAAGTGTTTTGGCGCAGGGGGACTTCAAAGCTTGCCGGGGGCTCGGAGGGCCCTACCTGTTCTCCCGCCCTGAAGGACCGGCGGTGCCTGAAGCGGCCCAGGTGGCGGGGGGCTGCAGGGTGAGTCCAGTGCTGGGGTTTGGAGGTTCCCAATCCCTGGCGTTGGGGCGCCAAGATCCTTGGGATGGGCCCCTCGGGGACCCACCTAGGGTTTGCGTTAGCCCCCAGGAGGCCGTCAGGCCCAATCCCCTGGCAGTGTGGCGCCCGGTGGGGCGGGCTGAGGGGTCGGAGCTGGTGAGCGGGACCGTGGGCCCACAGGTTTTGGCGTGGGGGCCTTCAAAGATCCTCAGGGACTAGGAGGGCCCTGCCCCTTCTCCCGCCTGAATGACCGGCGGCGCCCCTAGCGGCCCCGGTGGCGGGGGCTGCAGGGTGTGTCCTGCCCTGGGGCTAGGACGTCCAGGATCTCCGGCGTGGCTGTGCAAGGCCCCTTGGGACGGGCCCCTCGGGGACCAACCTAGGGTTAGTGTTAGCCCCCAGGAGGCCGGCAGGTCCGATCTGCCTGCTGTGTTTCGAGCGGAGGGGCAGGTTGAGGTGAGGGCGCTGACTAGTGGGAACATGGGCCCAAGGGTTTGGGGCGGGGGGTCCATCGAAGGTCGGCGGGGGATCGGAGGGCCCTGCCCCTTCTCCCGCCTGAATGACCGGCGGCTCCCCTAGTGGCCCAGGTAGCGGGGGGCTGCGGGTAAAGTCCAGCGCTCGGTCTCGGGTCCCCAATACCTGGCGTTGGGGCGCCAGGCCCCTTGGGTGGGGCCCCTCAGGAGCCCACCTAGAGTTCGGGTTAGCCCCTAGGAGTCCCGCAAGCCCGATCTGCTGGATGTGCGGCGAGCGGAGGGGCAGGCCGAGCTGAGGGCGCTGAGGAGTGGGAGCGTGGGCCCAAGCGTTTTGGCGCGGGGGGCCTTCGAAAGTCGTCAGGGGCTCGGAGTGCCCTGCCAGTTCTCCAGCCCTGAATGAGCGGCAGCGCCCCTAGTCGCCCAGGTGGTGGAGGGGCAGCAGTGTTAGTCTTGCCCTGGGGCTCGGGGGTCCCCAATGCCCGGAGTTGCGGTGCCAGGACCCTTGGGAGGGGCCCCTCGGGGCCCACCTAGGGTTAGGATTAGCCCCCAGGACGCAGGCAGGCAGGATCCACCGGCGGTGTGGCGAGCCGAGGGGCGGGCCGAGGGGAGGGCGCTGGAGAGCGGAGCGTGGGCCCAAGTGTTTTGGCGCAGGTGGTCTTCGAAGCTCCCCGGGGGCTCAGAGGGCCCTACCCGTTCTCCCCCCCTGAATGACCGGCGGCGCCCCTAGCGGCCCGGTTGGCGGGGGGGCTGCAGGGTGAGTCCAGCGCTGGGGTTTGGAGGTTCCCAATCCCCAGCGTTGGGATGCCAAGATCCTTGGGATGGGTCCCTCCGGGACCCACCTAGGGTTTGCATTAGCCCCCAGGAGGCCGTCAGGCCCAATCCCCTGGCTGTGTGGCGCACGGTGGGGCGGGCCGAGTGGACGGAGCTGGCGAGCGGGACCGTGGGCCCACAGGTTTTGGCGTGGGGGCCTTCGAAGATCCTCAGGGGCTAGGAGGGCCCTGCCCCTTCTCCCGCCTGAATGACCGGCGGCGCCCCTAGCGGCCCGGGTGGCGGGGGCTTCAGGGTGTGTCCGGCCCTGGGGCTAGGACGTCCAGGATCCCGGGCGTGGCAGCGCAAGGCCCCTTGGGAGGGGCCCCTCGGGGACCAACGAGGGTTAGGGTTAGCCCCCAGGAGCCCCTCAGGCCCAATCCCCTGGCTGTGTGGCACGCGGTGGGGCGCGCCGAGGGGACGGAGCTGGCGAGCGGGACCGTGGGCCCACAGGTTTTGGCGTGGGGGACTTCGAAGATCCTCAGGGGCTAGGAGGGCCCTGCCCCTTCTCCCGCCCCGTATGACCGGTGGGCCCCCTGTAGGGCCAGGTGGCGGGGGGCTGCAGGGTGAGTCCGGCGCTGGGTCTCGGGTCCCCAACCTCCGCCGCTGCGGCGCCAGGCACCTTGTGTGAGGCCCTTCAGGAGCCCACCTAGAGTTAGTGTTAGCCCCCGGGAGGCCGGCAAGCCCGATCTGCTGGATGTGCGGCGAGCAGAGGGGTAGGCCGAGCTGAGGGCGCTGAGGAGTGGGAGGGTAGGCTCAACCGTTTTGGCGCGGGGGGGCCTTCGAAGGTTGCCTGGGGCACAGAGGGCCCTGCCCATTCTCACGCCCTAAATGACCGGCGGGCCCCCTAGCGGCCCAGGTGGCGGGGGGCTGCGGGTACAGTCCAGCGCTTCGTCTCGGGTCCCCAATCCCCGGCGTTGGGGCGCCAGGACCCTTGGGTGGGGCCCCTCAGGAGCCCACCTAGAGTTAGGGTTAGCCCCCAGGACTCCCGCAAGCCCGATCTGCTGGAGGTGCGGCGAACGGAGGGGCAGGCCGAGCTGAGGGCGCTGAGGAGTGGGAACGTGGGCCCAAGCGTTTTGGCGCGGGGGGCCTTCGAAAGTCGTCAGAGGCTCGGAGTGCCCTGCACGTTCTCCCACTCTGAATGACCTGCGGCGCCAATAACGGCCTGGGTGGCGGTGGGGCAGAGGGTGAGTCCAGCGCTGGGGCTCGGGGGTCCCAATCCCCGGCGTTGCGGTGCCAGGCCCCTTGGGAGTGGCCCCTTGGGTGCCGAACAAGGGTTAGGATTAGCCTCCAGGAGGCCGGCAGGCAGGATCCAGGGGCGGTGTGGCGAGCGGGGGGGGGGGGGCGGCCGGAGGGGAGGGCGCTGGAGAGCGGAGCGTGGGCCCAAGTGTTTTGGCGCAGGGGGCCTTCAAAGCTCCCCGGGAATTTGGAGGGCCTTACCCGTTCTCCCCGCCTTAATGACCGGCGGCGCTCCTAGTGGCCCTGGTGGTGTGGGGCTGCAGGGTGAGTCCAGCGCTGGGGTTTGGAGGTTCCCAATCCCCGGCGTTGGGGCGCCAAACCCCTTGGGATGGTCCCCTCGGGGACCCACCTAGGATTTGCGTGATCCCCAGGAGGCCGTCAGGCCCAATCCCCTGGCTGTGTGGCGCGCGGAAGGGCGGACCGAGGGGACGGAGCTGGCGAGCGGGACCGTGGGCCCACAGGTTTTGGCGTGGGGGCCTTCGAAGATCCTCAGGTGCTAGTAGGGCCCTGCCCGTTCTCCCGCCTGAATGACCGGCGGCGCCGCTAGCGGCCCCGGTGGCGGGGGCTGCAGGTTGTGTCCGGCCCTGGGGCTAGGACGTCCAGGATCCCGGGCGTGGCTGCGCAAGGCCCCTTGGGAGGGGACCCTCGGGGACTGACCTAGGGTTAGGGTTAGCCCCCAGGAGGCCGGCAGGTCCGATCCGCCTGCTGTGTTTGGAGCGGAGGGGCAGGTTGAGGTGAGGGCGCTGACTAGAGGGAACGTGGGCCCAAGCGCTTTGGGGCGGGGTGGGCCATCGAAGGTCGGTGGGTGCTCTGAGGGCCCTGCCCCTTCTCCCGCCTGAATGACTGGCGGCGCCCCTAGTGCCCAGGTGGTGGAGGGGCAGCAGTGTTAGTCTGGCCCTGGGGCTCTGGGGTCCCCAATCCCCAGTGTTGCAGCCCCAGGCCCCTTGTCTGGGGCCTCTCGGGGACTACCTAGGGTCAGGGTTAGCAAGCAGGATGCCGGCAGGCCCGAAATGCCTGCTGTGCAGTGAGTGGAGGGGCGGGCCGAATGAGGCGCCGGCGAGCGGGAGCCTGGGCCCAAACATTTGGCGGGGGGGCCTTCGAAGTTAGCCCGGAGCTCAGAGGGCCCTGCCAGTTCTCCCGCCCCACATGACCGGTGGGCCCCCTAGAGGCCCAGGTGGCGGGGGGCTGCAGGGTGAGTCCAGCGCTGGGTCTCGGGTCCCCAACCTCCGCCGCTGCGGCGCCAGGCCCCTTGGGTGGGGCCCCTCAGGAGCTCACCTAGAGTTAGTGTTAGCCCCAGGGAGGCCGGCAAGCCCGACCTGCTGGATGTGCGGCGATCAGAGGGGTAGGCTGAGCTGAGGGCGCTGAGGAGTGGGAGCAAGGGCCCAACCGTTTTGGCGCAGGGGCCTTCGAAGTTCATCAGGGTCTAGGAGGGCCCTGCTCCTTCTCCTGCTTGAATGAACAGCGGCGCCTCTAGCGGCTGGAGTGGAGGGGGCCTGCAGGGTGATTCCACCGCTGGGGTTCAGTGGTTCCCAATCCCCGGCATTGGGTCGCCAAGCCCCTTGGGAGGGTCCCATCGGGGACCAACCTAGGGTTCACGTTAGCCCCCATGCGGCCGGCAGGTGCAATCCGCCTGCTGTGTTTCGAGCGGAGGGCGGGTTGAGGTGAGGGCACTGACTAGTGGCAACGTGGGCCCAAGCGCTTTGGGGCGGGGGGCCATCGAAGGTTGGCGGGGGCTCAGAGGGCCCTGCCCTTTCTCCAGCCCTGAATGAGCGGCAGCGCCCCTAGTGGCCCAGGTGGTGGAGGGGCAGCAGTGTTAGTTTGGCCCTGGGGCACTGGGGTCCCCAATCCCCAGCGTTGCAGCCCCAGGCCCCTTGTCAGGGGCCTCTCGGGGACTGACCTAGAGTTAGGGTTAGCAAGCAGGATGCCGGCAGGCCCAAAATGCCTGCTGTGCGGCGAGTGGAGGGGCGGGCGGAGTGAGGACGCTGGCGAGCAGGAGCCTGGGCCCAAACATTTTGGCGCCTGGGGCCTTCCAAGGTCGCTGGTGGCTCAGAGGGCCCTGCCCGTTCTGCCGCCCTGATGACAGTCGGCGCCAGTAACGGCCCGGGTGCCGGTGGGGCGGAGGGTGAGTCCAGCGCTGGGTCTCGGGTCCCCAATCCCAGGCGTTGGGGCGCCAGACCCCTTGCGAGGGGCCCCTAAGGAGCCCACCTACAGTTAGGGTTAGCCCCCAGGAGACCTGCAAGCCCGATCTGCTGGATGTGCAGCGAGCGGAGGGGCAGGCCGAGCTGAGGGCGTTGAGGAGTGGGAGCGGGGGCCCAAGAGTTTGGCACGGGGACCTTCGAAATGCGCCAGGGGCTCGGTGTGGCCTGCACATTCTCCCGCCCTGAATGAGCAGCTGCGCCAATAAAGGCCCGGGTGGCGGTGGGGCGGAGGGTGAGTCCAGCGCTGGGGCGGGGGTCCCCAATCCCTGGCATTGCGGTGCCAGGCCCCTTGGGAGGAGCCCCTTGGGGGCCGACCTAGGGTTAGGATTAGCCCCGAGGAGGCCGGCAGGCAGGATCCATGGGCGGTGTGGCGAGGGGGGGCGGGGCGAGGGGAGGTCGCTGGTGAGTGGGAGCGTGGGCCCAAGTGTTTTGGCGCAAGCGGCCTTCGAAGCTCGCCAGGGGCTCGGAGGGCCCTACCCGTTCTCGAGCCTGAATGACTGGCGGCGCCGCTAGCGGCCTGGGTGGCGGGGGACTGCAGGGTGAGTCCAGTGCTGGGGTTCGGAGGTTCCCAATCCCCAGCGTTGGCGCGCCAAGCCCCTTGGGATGGCCCTTCGGAGACCGACCTAGGGTTAGGATTAGCCTCCAGGAGTACGGCAGGTCCGATCCGCCTGCTGTGTTTCGAGCGGAGGGGCGGGTTGAGGTGAGGGCGCTGACTAGTGGGAACGTGGGCCCAAGCGCTTGGGGAGCGGGTGCATCGGGGGTCGGGGGGGCTGGGAGGGCCCTGTATGTTCTCCTGCCCTGAATGAGCGGCAGCGCCCCTAGTGGCCCAGGTGGTGGAGGGGCAACAGTGTTAGTCCGGTCCTGGGGCACTGGGGTCCCCAATCCCCAGTGTTGCATCCCCGGGCCCCTTGTCAGGGGCCTCTCGGGGACTGACCTAGGGTTAGGGTTAGCAAGCAGGATGCCGGCAGGCCCGAAATGCCTGCTGTGTGGCGAGTGAGGGGCGGGCGGAGTGAGGGCGCTGGCGAGCAGAAGCCTGGGCCCAAACATTTTGGCGCCTGGGGCTTTCGAAGGTCGCTGGGGTCTCAGAGGGCCCTGCCTGTTCTCCCCCCTGAATAACCGGCAGGCCCCCTAGCGGCCCAGGTGTGGGGGTCTGCAGGGTGAATCCGGCGCTGGGTCTCGGGTCCCCAATCCCTGGCGTTGGGGTGCCAAGCACCTTGGGATGGGCCCCTCGGGGACCCACCTAGGGTTTGGCTTAGTCCCCAGGAGGCCATCAGGCCCAATTCCCTGGCTGTGTAGCGCGCATAGCGGCGGGCCAGGGGAGGGAGCTGGCGAGCGGGACCGTGGGCCCACAGGTTTTGGCGCTGGGGCGGCCTTCGAAGGTCATCAGGGGCTTGTAGGACCCTGCCCCTTCTACCGCCTGAATGACCGGCGGCGCTCCTAGCGGCCCGGGTGGCGGGTGGCTGCAGGATGAGTCCGGCCCTGGGGCTAGGACGTCCAGGATCCCGGGCATGGCGGCGCAAGGCCCCTTGGGAGGGGCCCCTCGGGAACCGACCTAGGGTAAATGTTAGCCCCCAGGAGGCCGGCAGGTTCGATCCGGCTGCTGTGTTTCGAGCGGAGGGGCGGGTTGAGGTGAGCGCGCTGACTAGTGGGAACGTGGGCCCAAGCGCTTTGGAGCAGGAGGCCATTGAATGTCTAAGGGGGCTTGGAGGGCCCTGCCCGTTCTCCCGCCGGGAATGAGCGCAGCGCCCCTAGTGGCCCAGGTGGTGGAGGGGCAACAGTGTTAGTCCGGTCCTGGGGCACTGGGGTCCCCAATCCCCAGCGTTGCATCCCCGGGCCCCTTGTCAGGGGCCTCTCGGGGACTGACCTAGGGTTAGGGTTAGCAATCCAGATGCCGGCACGCCCTAAATGCCAGCTGTGCGGCGAGTGGAGGGGCGGGCAGAGTGAGGGCGCTGGCGAGCAGGAGCCTGGGCCCAAACATTTTGGCGCCTGGGGACGTCCAAGGTCTCTGGTGGCTCCAGGGGCCCTGCCGGTTCTGCCGCCCTGATGACAGGCGGCGCCAGTAACGCCCCGGGTGGCGGTGGGGCGGAGGGTGAGTCCAGCACTGGGTCTCGGGTCCCCAATCCCAGGCGTTGGGGCGCCAGGCCCCTTGCGAGGGGCCCCTAAGGAGCCCACCTAGAGTTAGGGTTAGCCCCCAGGAGGCCTGCAAGCCCGATCTGCTGGATGTGCAGCGAGCGGAGGGGCAGGCCGAGCTGAGGGCGTTGAGGAGTGGGAGCGGGGCCCCAAGAGTTTGGCGCGGGGGCCTTCGAAATGCGCCAGGGGCTCGGTGTGCCCTGCACATTCTCCCGCCCTGAATGAGCAGCGGCGCCAATAAAGGCCCGGGTGGCGGTGGGGTGGAGGGTGAGTCCAGCGCTGGGGCGGGGGTCACCAATCCCTGGCATTGCGGTGCCAGGCCCCTTGGGAGGAGCCCCTTGGGGGCCGACCTAGGGTTAGGATTAGCCCCGAGGAGGCCGACAGGCAGGATCCATGGGCGGTGTGGCGGGGGAGGGGCGGGCCGAGGGGAGGGCGCTGGTGAGTGGGAGCGTGGGCCCAAGCGTTTTGGCGCAAGCGGCCTTCGAAGCTCTCCAGGGGCTCGGAGGACCCTACCCGTTCTCGAGCCTGAATGACTGGCGACGCCGCTAGCGGCCCGTGTGGCGGGGGGCTGCAGGGTGAGTCCAGCACTGGGGTTCGGAGGTTCCCAATCCCCAGCGTTGGGGCGCCAAGCCTCTTGGGATGGGCCCTTCGGGAACAGACCTAGGGTTAGGATTAGCCTCCAGGAGTACGGCAGGTCCGATCCGCCTGCTGTGTTTGGAGCGGAGGGGCGGGTTGAGGTGAGGGCGCTGACTAGTGGGAACGTGGGCCCAAGCGCTTTGGGGAGCGGGTGCATCGGGGGTCAGGGGGGCTGGGAGGGCCCTGTATGTTCTCCAGCCCTGAATGAGCGGCAGCGCCCCTAGTGGCCCAGGTGGTGGAGGGGCAGCATCGTTAATTTGGCCCTGGGGCTCGGGGGTCCCCAATCCCCAGCGTTGCAGCCCCAGGCCCCTTGTCAGGGGGCTCTCAGGGACTGACCTAGAGTTAGGGTTAGCAAGCAGGATGCCGGCAGGCCCAAAATGCCTGCTCTGTGGCGAGTGGAGGGGCGGGCTGAGTGAGGGCACTGGCGAGCAGGAGCCTGGGCCCAAACATTTTGGCGCCTGGGGCCTTCCAAGCTCGCTGGTGGCTCAGAGGGCCCTGCCCGTTCTGCCGCCCTGATGACAGGCGGCGCCAATAAGGCCCGGGTGGCGGTGGGGCGGAGGGTGAGTCCAGCGCTGGGTCTCGGGTCCCCAATCCCAGGCGTTGGGGCGCCAGGCCCCTTGCGAGGGGCCCCTAAGGAGCCCACCTAGAGTTAGGGTTAGCCCCCAGGAGGCCTGCAAGCCCGATCTGCTGGATGTGCAGCGAGCGGAGGGGCAGGCCGAGCTGAGGGCGTTGAGGAGTGGGAGCGGGGGCCCAAGAGTTTGGCGCGGGGGCCTTCAAAATGCGCCAGGAGCTCGGTGTGCACTGCACATTCTCCCGCCCTGAATGACCAGTGGCGCCAATAAAGGCCCGGGTGGCGGTGGGGTGGAGGGTGAGTCCAGCGCTGGGGCGGGGGTCCCCAATCCCTGGCATTGCGGTGCGAGGCCCCTTGGGAGGAGCCCCTTGGTGGCCGACCTAGGGTTAGGATTAGCCCCGAGGAGGCCGGCAGGCAGGATCCATGGGCGGTGTGGCGAGGGGGGTGGGCGGGCCGAGGGGAGGGCGCTGGTGAGTGGGAGCGTGGGCACAAGTGTTTTGGCGCAAGCGGCCTTCGAAACTCGCCAGGGGCTCGGAGGGCCCTACCCGTTCTCGAACCTGAATGACTGGCGGCGCCCCTAGCGGCCTGGGTGGCGGGGGGCTGCAGGGTGAGTCCAGCGCTGGGGTTCTTAGGTTCCCAATCCCCAGCGTTGGGGCGCCAAGCCTCTTGGGATGGGCCCTTCGGGGACCGACCTAGGTTAGGATTAGCCTCCAGGAGGCCGGCAGGTTCGATCCGGCTGCTGTGTTTCGAGCAGGGGGGCGGGTTGAGGTGAGGGCGCTGACTAGTGGGAACATGGGCCCAAGCGCTTTAGGGCAGGGGTCCATCGAATGTCGAAGGGGGCTTGGAAGGCCCTGCCCCTTCTCCAACCCTGAATGAGAGACAGCGCCCCTAGTGGCCCAGGTGGTGGACGGCAGCAGTGTTAGTTTGGCCCTGGGGTTCGGGGGTCCCCAATCCCCTGCGTTGCAGCCCCAGGCCCCTTGTCAGTGGACTCTCGGGGACTGACCTAGGGTTAGTGTTAGCAAGCAGGATGCCAGCAGGCCCGAAATGCCGGCTGTGCGGCGAATGGAGTGGCGGGCGGAGTGAGGGCGCTGGCAAGCAGAAGCCTGGGCCCAAACATTTTGGCGTGGGCGGCCTTCGAAGGTCGCTGGGGGCTCAGAGGGCCCTGTCCGGTCTCCCCCCCTGAATGACCGGCGGCGGCAGAAGCGGCCCGGGTGGCAGGGGGCTGCAGGGTGAGTCCAGCGCTGGGGTTTGCAGGTTCCCAATCCCTGGCGTTGGGGCGCCAAGCCCCTTGGGATGGGCCCCTCGGGGACCCACCTAGGGATTACGTTAGCCCCCAGGAGCCGGTCAGGCCCAATCCCCTGGCCTAGTGACACGCGGTGGGGAGGGCTGAGGGGACAGAGCTGGCGAGCGGGACCGTGGGCCCACAGGTTTTTGCGTGGGGGCCTTCGAAGATCCTCAGGGGCTAGTAGGGCCCTGCCTCTTCTCCCACCTGAATGACCGGCGGCGCCCCTAGCGACCCCGGTGGCGGGGGCTGCAGGGTGTGTCCGGCCCTGGGGCTAGGACGTCCAGGATCCCGGGGCGTGGCTGCGCAAGGCCCCTTGGGAGGGGCCCCTCGGGGACCGACCTAGGATTAGGGTTAGCCCCCAGGAGGCCGGCAGGTCCGATCCACCTGCTGTGTTTTGAGCGGAGGGGCAGGTTGAGGTGAGGGTGCTGACTAGTGGGAACGTGGGCCCAAGCGCTTTGGGGCGGGGGGCTGTCGAGGGCAGCGGGGGCTCAGAGGTCCCTGCCCCTTCTGCCGCCCTGAATGAGCGGCAGCGCCCCTAGTGCCCAGGTGGTGGAGAGGCAGCAGTGTTAGTCTGTCTCTGGGGTTCGGGGGTCCCCAATCCCCAGTGTTGCAGCCCCAGGCCCTTTGAAAGGGGCCTCTCGGGGACTGACCTAGGTTCAGGGTTACCAAGCAGGATGCCGGCAGGCCCAAAATGCCCGCTGTGCAGTGAGTGGAGGGGCGGGCAGAATGAGGGCGCTGGCGAGCGGGAGCCTGCGCTCAAACATTTGGCGGGGGGTCCTTCGAAGGTAGCCGGGAGCTCAGAGGGCCCTGCCCGTTCTCCCGCCCTGTATGACCGGTGGGCCCCCTAGAGGCCCAGTTGGCGGGGGGCTGCAGGGTGAGTCCGGCGCTGGGTCTCGGGTCCCCAATCTCCGGCGCTGAGGCGCCGGGCCCCTTGGGAGGGGACCCTCAGGAGCCCACCTAGAGTTAGTCTTAGCCCCCGGGAGGCCGGCAAGCCCTATCTGCTGGAGGTGCGGCGAGCAGAGGGGCAGGCCGAGCTGAGGGCGCTGAGGAGTGGGAGCGTGGGCCCAAGCGTTTTGGCGCGGGGGGCCTTCGAAAGTCGTCAGTTGCTCGGAGTGCCCTGCACGTTCTCCCGCTCTGAATGACCGGCGGCGCCAATAACGGCCTGGGTGGCGGTGGGGCGGAGGGTGAGTCTAGCGCTGGGGCTCGGGGATCCCAATCCCCAGCGTTGCAGTTCCAGGCCCCTTGGGAGGGGCCCCTTGGGGGCAGAACTAGGGTTAGGATTAGCCCCCAGGAGGCCGTCAGGCCCAATCCACTGGCTGTGTGGCACGCAGTGGGGCGGGCCAAGGAGACGGAGCTGGCGAGCGGGACCGTGGGCCCACAAGTTTTGGCGCTGGGGCGGCCTTCGAAGATCCTCAGGGGCTACGAGGGCCCTGCCCCTTCTCCCGCCTGAATGGCCGGGGGCGCCCCTAGCGGCCCCGGTGGCGGGGGCTGCAGGGTGTGTCTGGCCCTGGGACTAGGACGTCCAGGATGCCAGGCCTGGCTGCGCAAGGCCCCTTGGGAGGGCCCCCTCGGGGACCGACCTAGGGTTAGGGTTAGCCCCCAGGAGGCCGGCAGGTCCGATCCGGCTACTGTGTTTCGAGCGGAGGGGCGGGTTTAGGTGAGGGCGCTGACTAGTGGGAATGTGGGCCCAAGCGCTTTGGGGCAGGGGGCCATCAAATGTCAAAGGTGGCTTGGAGGGCCCTGACCGTTCTCCCGCCGGGAATGAGCGGTACCCCCCCTAGTGGCCCAGGTGGTGGAGGGGCAACAGTGTTAGTCTGGCCCTGGGGCACTGGGGTCCCCATCCTCAGCGTTGCATCTCCGGGCCCCTTGTCAGGGGCCTCTCCGGGACTTACCTAGGGTTAGGGTTAGCAAGCAGGATGCCGGCAGGCCCGAAATGCCGACTGTGCGGCGAGTGGAGGGGCTGGCGGAGTGAGGGCGCTGGCGAGCAGGAGCCTGGGCCCAAACATTTTGGCGCCTGGGGCCTTCCAAGCTCGCTGGTGGCTCAGGGGGCCCTGCCCGTTCTACCGCCCTGATGACAGGCGGCGCCAATAACGGCCCGGGTGGCGGTGGGGCGGAGGGTGAGTCCAGCGCTGGGTCTCGGGTCCCCAATCCCAGGCGTTGGGGCGCCAGGCCCCTTGCGAGGGGCCCCTAAGGAGCCCACCTAGAGTTAGGGTTAGCCCCCAGGAGGCCTGCAAGCCCGATCTGCTGGATGTGCAGCAGGCGGAGGGGCAGGCCGAGCTGAGGGCGTTGAGGAGTGGGAGCGGGGGCCCAAGAGTTTGGCGCGGGGGCCTTCGAAATGCGCCAGGGGCTCGGTGTGCCCTGCACATTCTCCCGCCCTGAATGAGCAGCGGCGCCAATAAAGGCCCGGGTGGCGGTGGGGCGGAGGGTGAGTCCAGCGCTGCGGCGGGGGTCCCCAATCCCTGGCATTGCGGTGCCAGGCCCCTTGGGAGGAGCCCCTTGGTGGCCGACCTAGGGTTAGGATTAGCCCCGAGGAGGCCCACAGGCAGGATCCATGGGCGGTGTGGCGGGGGAGGGGCGGGCCGAGGGGAGGGCGCTGGTGAGTGGGAGCGTCGGCACAAGTGTTTTGGTGCAGACAGCCTTCGAAGCTCGCCAGGGGCTCGGAGGGCCCTACCCGTTCTCCAGCCTGAATGACTGGCGGCGCCCCTAGCAGCCCGGGTGGTGGGGGGCTGCAGGGTGAGTCCAGCGCTGGGGTTCAGAGGTTCCCAATCCCCAGCGTTGGCGCGCCAAGCCCCTTGGGATGGGCCCTTCGGGGACCGACCTAGGGTTAGGATTAGCCTCCAGGAGTACGGCAGGTCCGATCCGCCTGCTGTGTTTCGAGCGGAGGGGCGGGTTGAGGTGAGGGCGCTGACTAGTGGGAACTTGGGCCCAGGCGCTTTGGGCAGCGGGTCCATCGATGGTCCGGTGGCTGGGAGGGCCCTGTAAGTTGTACTGCCCTGAATGAGCGGCAGCGCCCCTAGTGGCCCAGGTGGTGGAGGGACAGCAGTGTTAGTTTTGCCCTGGGGTCGGGGGTTCCCCAATCCCCAGCGTTGCAGCCCCAGGCCCCTTGTCAGTGGCCTCTCGGGGACTGACCTAGGGTTAGGGTTAGCAAGCAGGATGCCGGCAGGCCCGAAATGCCGGCTGTGCGGTGAGTGGAGGGGCGGGCGGAGTGAGGGCGCTGGCGAGCAGAAGCCTGGGCCCAAACATTTTGGCGCAGGGGGTTTTCGAAGGTCGCTGGGGGCTCAGAGGGCCCTGCCCGTTCTCCCCCCTGAATAACCAGCGGGCCCGCTACCGGCCCAGGGGCTGGGGGGCTGCAGAGTGAATCCGGCGCTGGGTCTCGGGTCCCCAGTCCCTGGCGTTGTGGCGCCAAGCACCTTGGGATGGGCCCCTCAGGGACCCACCTAGGGAATGGGTTAGCTCCCAGAAGGCCATCAGGTCCAATCCCCTGGCTGTGTAGCGCACGTTGCGGCGGGCCAGGGGAGGGAGCTGGCGAGCGGTACCGTGGGCCCACAGGTTTTGGCGCAGGGGGGCCTTGGAAGGTCGTTAGGGGCTTGTAGGGCCCTCCCCCTTCTACCGCCTGAATGACCGGTGGCGCTCCTAGCGGCCCGGGTGGCAGTTGGCAGCAGGGTGAGTCCGGCCCTGGGGCTAGGACGTCCAGGATCCCGGGCATGGCGGCGCAAAGCCCCTTGGGAGGGGCCCCTCGGGAACAGACCTAGGGTTAGGGTTAGCCCCCAGGAGGCGGGCAGGTCCTATCCGGCTGCTGTGTTTCGAGCAGAGGGGCGGGTTGAGGTGAGGGCGCTGACTAGTGGGAACGTGGGCCCAAGCGCTTTGGGGCAGGGGTCCATCGAATGTCGAAGGGGGCTTGGAAGGCCCTGCCACTTCTCCAGCCCTGAATGAGAGACAGCGCCCCTAGTGGCCCAGGTGGTGGACGGCAGTAGTGTTAGTTTGGCCCTGGGGTTCGGGGGTCCCCAATCCCCAGCGTTGCAGCCCCAGGCCCCTTGTCAGTGGACTCTCGGGGACTGACCTAGGGTTAGGGTTAGCAAGCAGAATGCCGGCAGGCCCGAAATGCCGGCTGTGCGGCGAGTGGAGGGGCGGGCGGAGTGAGGGCGCTGGCAAGCAGAAGCCTGGGCCCAAACATTTTGGCGCGGGGGGTCTTCGAAGGTCGCTGGGGGCTCAGAGGGCCCTGCCCGTTCTCCCCCCCCTGAATGACCGGCGGCGGCTGAAGCGGCCCGGGTGGCGGGGGGCTGCAGGGTGAGTCCAGCGCTGGGGTTTGGAGGTTCCCAATTCCCGACGTTGGGGCGCCAAGCCCCTTGGGATGGGCCCCTCGGGGACCCACCTAGGGTTTGCGTTAGCCCCCAGGAGGCCGTCAGGCCCAATCCCCTGGCTGTGTGGCACGCGGTGGGGCGGGCCGATGAGACAGAGCTGGCGAGCGGGACCGTGGACCCACAAGTTTTGGCGTGGGGGCCTTCGAAGGTCCTCAGGGGCTAGGAGGGCCCTGCCCCTTCTCCCGCCTGAATGACCGGCGGCGCCCCTAGCGGCCGGAGTGGCGGGGGGGCTGCAGGCTGATTCCACCGCTGGGGTTCAGTGGTTCCCAGTCCCTGGCGTTGGGTCGCCAAGCCCCTTGGGAGGGGCCCCTCGGGGACCCACCTACGGTTCAGCTTAGCCCCCAGGAGGCCGGCAGGTCCAATCCGCCTGCTGTGTTTCGGGCGGAGGGGCGGGTTGAGGTGAGGGCGCTGACTAGTGGGAACGTGGGCCAAAGCGCTTTGGGGCGGGGGGCCGTCGAGGGCAGCGGGGGCTCAGAGGTCCCTGCCCCTTCTGCCGCCCTGAATGAGCAGCAGCGCCCCTAGTGCCCAGGTGGTGGAGGGGCAGCAGTGTTAGTCTGTCCCTGGGGCTCGGGGGTCCCCAATCCCCAGTGTTGCAGCCCCAGGTCCTTTGAAAGGGGCCTCTCGGGGACTGACCTAGGTTCAGGGTTACCAAGCAGGATGCCGGCAGGCCCGAAATGCCCGCTGTGCAGCAAGTGGAGGGGCGGGCAGAATGAGGGCGCTGGCGAGCGGGAGCCTGGGCTCAAACATTTGGCGGGGGGTCCTTCGAAGGTAGCCGGGAGCTCAGAGGGCCCTGTCCGTTCTCCCGCCCTGTATGACCGGTGGGCCCCCTAGAGGCCCAGTTGGCGGGGGGCTGCAGGGTGAGTCCGGCGCTGGGTCTCGGGTCCCCAATCTCCGGCGCTGAGGCGCCGGGCCCCTTGGGTGGGGCCCCTCAGTAGCCCACCTAGACTTAGTGTTAGCCCCTGTGAGGCCGGCAATCCCTACCTGCTGGATGTGCGGCGAGCAGAGGGGTAGGCCGAGTTGAGGGCGCTGAGGAGTGGGAGCGTGGGCCCAACCGTTTTGGCGGGGGGCCTTCGAAGGTCATCAGGGGCTAGGAGGGCCCTGCTCCTTCTCCCGCCTGAATGACCGGCGGCGCCCCTAGCGGCCGGAGTGGAGGGGGGCTGCAGGCTGATTTAACCGCTGGGGTTCAGTGGTTCCCAATCCCCGGCGTTCGGTCGCCAAGCCCCTTGGGAGGGGCCCCTCGGGTACCCACCTAGGGTTCAGCTTAGCCCCCAGGAGGCCGGCAGGTCCAATCTGCCTGCGGTGTTTCGAGCGGAGGGGCGGGTTGAGGTGAGGGCGCTGAGAAGTGGGAACGTGGGCCCAAGCGCTTTGGGGCGGGGGGGCCATCGAAGGTCGGCGGGGGCTTGGAGGGCCCTGCCCCTTCTCCCGCCTGAATGACCGGCAGCGCCCCTAGCGGCCCAGGTGGCGGGGGGGCTGCGGGTACAGTCCGGCGCTCTGTCTCGGGTCCCTAATCCCCGGAGTTTGGGCGCCAGGCCCTTTGGGAGGTGCCCCTCAGGAGCCCACCTAGAGTTAGGGTTAGCCCCCAGGAGGCCGGCAAGCCCTATCTGCTGGATGTGCGGCGAGCGGAGGGGCAGGCTGAGCTGAGGGCGCTGAGGAGTGGGAGCGTGGGCCCAAGCGTTTTGGTGCTGGGGTCCTTCGAATGTCGTCAGGGGCTCGGAGGGCCCTACCCGTTCGACCCTGAATGACTGGCGGCGCCCCTAGCGGCCCGGGTGGCGGGGGGCTGCAGGGTGAGTCCAGTGCTGGGGTTCGGAAGTTCCCAATCCCCAGCGTTGGGGCGCCAAGCCCCTTGGGATGGGCCCTTCGGGGACCGACCTAGGGTTAGGATTAGCCTACAGGAGTACAGCAGGTCCGATCCGCCTGCTGTGTTTCGAGCAGCGGAGGGGCGGGTTGAGGTGAGGGCGCTGACTAGTGGGAACGTGGGCCCAAGCGCTTTGGGGAGCGGGTGCATCGACGGTCGGGGGTGCTGGGAGAGCCCTGTGAGTTCTCCTGCCCCGAATGAGCGGCAGCGCCCCTAGTGGCCCAGGTGGTGGAGGGGCAGCAGTGTTAGTTTGGCCCTGGGGCTCAGGGGTCCCCAATCCCCAGCGTTGCATCCCCGGGCCCCTTGTCAGGGGCCTCTCGGGGACTGACCTAGGGTTAGGGTTAGCAAGCAGGATGCCGGCAGGCCCGAAATGCCGGCTGTGCGGCGAGTGGAGGGGCGGGCGGAGTGAGGGCGCTGGCGAGCAGAAGCCTGGGCCCAAACATTTTGGCGCAGGGGGCCTTCCAAGGTCGCTGGTGGCTCCAAGGGCCCTGCCCGTTCTCCCCCCCTGAATAACCGGCGGGCCCCCTAACGGCCCAGGGGCTGGGGGGCTGCAGGTTGAATCCGGCGCTGGGTCTCGGGTCCCCAGTCCCTGGCGTTGGGATGCCAAGCACCTTGGGATGGGCCCCTCGGGGACCCACCTACGGTTTGGCTTAGTCCCCAGGAGGCCATCAGGCCCAATCCCCAGGCTGTGTAGCGCGCGTTGCGGCGGGCCAGGGGAGGGAGCTGGCGAGCGGGACCGTGGGCCCACAAGTTTTGGCGCTGGGGGGGCCTTTGAAGGTCGTCAGGGGCTTGTAGGGCCCTGGCCCTTTTACCGCCTGAATGACCGGCAGCGCCAATAACGGCCCGGGTGGCGGTGGGGCGGAGGGTGAGTCCAGCGCTGGGTCTCGGGTCCCCAATCCCAGGCGTTGTGGTGCCAGGCCCCTTGCGAGGGGCCCCTAAGGAGCCCACCTAGAGTTAGGGTTAGCCCCCAGGAGGCCAGCAAGCCCTATCTGCTGGATGTGCGGCGAGTGGAGGGGCAGGCCGAGCTGAGGGCGCTGAGGAGTTGGAGCGTGGGCCCAAGCATTTTGGTGCGGGGGGCCTTCGAATGTCGTCAGGGGCTCGGAGTGCCCTGCACGTTCTCCCGCTCTGAATGATCGGCGGCGCCAAGCCTGGGTGGCGGTGGGGCGGAGGGTGAGTCCAGCGCTGGGGCTCGGGGGGTCCCAATCCCTGGGGTTGCGGTGCCAGGCCCCTTGGGAGGGGCCCCTTGGGGGCCGAACTAGGGTTAGGATTAGCCCCCAGGAGGCCGGCAGAAAGGATCCATTGGCGCTGTGGCGAGCAGGGGGGCGGGCCAAGGGGAGGGCGCTGGAGAGCGGGAGCGTGGGCCCAAGTGTTTTGGCGCAGGGGGCCTTCGAAGCTCGCCGGGAGCTCGGAGGGCCCTACCTGTTCTCCTCCCCTGAATGACCGGCGGCGCCCCAAGCGGCCCGGGTGGCGGGGGACTGCAGGGTGAGTCCAGCGCTGGGATTTGGAGGTTCCCAATCCCCGGCGTTGGGGCGCCAAGCCCCTTGGGATGGGCCCCTTGGGGACCCACCTAGGGTTTGCGTTAGCCCCCAGGAGGCCGTCAGGCCCAATCCCCTGGCTGTGTGGTGCGCGGTGGGGCGGGCCGAGGGGACGGAGCTGGCGAGCGGGACCGCGGGCCCACAGGTTTTGGCGCGGGGGCCTTCGAAGGAGGTCGGGGGCTCAGAGGGCCCTGCCCCTTCTCCTCCCTGAATGACCGGCGGCGCCCCTAGTAGCCCGGGTGCCAGGGGGCTGCAGGGTGAGTCTGGCCCTGGGGCTACGACGTCCAGGATCCCTGGCATGGTGGCCCAAGACCCCATGGGGCTGCGGGTAAAGTCCGGCACTCCGTCTCGGTTCCCCAATCCCCGGCGTTTGGGCGCCAGACCCCTTGGGAGGGGCCCCCCGGGGGCCGACCTAGAGTGAGGGTTAGCCCCAGGAGGACGGCAGGCCGGATCCGCCGGGTGTGCCGCAAGCAGAGGGGCGGGCCGACATGAAGGTGCTGGCGAGCGAGCTTGGGCCCAAGCGTTTTTGCGCGGGGGGCCTTCGAAGTTTGCTGTGGGCTCAGAGGGCCCTGCCCGTTCTCCCGCCCTGAATGACTGGGGGCGCCCCTAGCAGCCCGGGGTGGCGGCGGGGCGGCACGGTGAATCCGGCGCTGGAGCTCAAGGGTCCCCAATCCCTGGCGTTTTGGTGCGAAACCCCTTGGGATAGGCCCCTCGGGGGCAAACCTAGGGTTAGGGTTAGCCCCTATGAGGCCGGCAGCCCTGATCCGCCAGCTGTGCAGCGAGCGGAGGGGTGGGCCAAGGTGAGGGCGCTGGAGAGCGGGAGCGTGGGCCCAAGCGTTTTGGCGCGGGGGGGCCTTCGAAGGTCTTCGGGGGCTCGGAGGGCCCTGCCTGTACTCCCGCCCTGAATGACCGGCGGCGCCCCGAGCGCAGGGTGGCAGCGGGGCAGCAGCGTGATTCCGGCGCTGGGGCTCCAGGGTCCCCAATCCCCGGTGTTGCTACGCCAGACCAGTTGTGAGGTGCCCCTCGGGGACCGACCTAGGGTTAGTGTTAGCCCCAAGGAGGCCGGCAGGCACGATCCGCCAGCGGTGCGGCGAGCGGAGGGGCGGGCCGAGGTGATTGCGCTCACGAGGGGGAGCGTGGGCCCTAGCGTTTTGGCTCCAGGGGCCTTCGAAGGTCCCAGGAGGCTCGGAGGGCCCTGCCCGTTCTCCGGTCCTGAATGACCAGCGGTACCACTAGTGGCCCGGATGGCGGCGGGGCGGCACGGAGAGCTCGGCGCTGGGGCTCGGGGGTCTTCAATCGCAGGCATTTGGGCGCCAGGCCCCTTGGGAGGGGCCCCCCGGGGGCCGACCTAGAGTGAGGGTTAGCACCAAGGAGGCCAGCAGGCCTGATCCGCCTGCTCTGCGTCGAGTGGAGGGGCTGGTCGAGGTGAGGGCACTGTCGAGGCGGAGCGTGAGCCCAAGCGTTTTGGCCCAGAGGGCCTTCGAACGTAATCGGGGGCTCGGAGGACCCTGCCCGTTTTCCCGCCCTGAATGACCGGCCGCACCCCTAGCGGCCCAAGTGGCGGTGGGGCAGCAGGGTGAGTCCGGCGCTGGGGCTCGGGGGTCCCCAATCCCCAGTGTTGCGGCGCCAGGCCCCTTGAATAGGCCCCTCGAGGGCCTACCTAGGGTTAGGGTTAGCCCCCAGGAGGCCAGCATGCCTGCTTCTCAAGCTGCGCGGCGAGCGGAGGAGCGGGCCGAGGTGAGGGCGCTGGCGAGCGGGAGCGTGGGCCCAAGCGTTTTGGGGCGAGGGGCCTTCGAAGCTCGAAGGGGGCTCGGAGGGCCCTGCCCCTTCTCCCGCCCTGAATGACCGGTGGCGCCCCTAGCGGCCCAGGTGGTGGCGGGGGTGGCAGCGTGAGTGCGGCAATGGGGCTCAGGGGTCCCCAATCCCTGGCGTTGCGGCACCAGACCCCTTGGGAGGGGCCCCTTGGTGGCCGATCTAGGGTTACGGTTAGCGCTCCATTCTAGTCGGCAGTCAGACAGTGACCCTAGGTATGATGAGAGGGAGGGGGTAACAGGGCATTTCATCTGATCGCCCCCCCACCCCTCTGGCCTCCTCTAGCTACGGATGCGTCCTCTCTTCCTGGGACGAGATCGGCGGAGCCCGCGAGCAGCGGGGCATGTGAGTGAGCTTTGGCTAATGCAGAGGGCCCTTCCTTCTTCGAGAGGGCAGCGAGGGGACTGTGTTCTGGGGGCTGCTGGACCCTCATCCCACACATCTGCAATTCCTGTGAGAGGGTCCAGGTCTGAGGGCTGCTTCTGCAGAAGAGGAAAGGGGTCCTGAGGAGCCCTGGGTGGGGTGTGGGCACTGTGGGAGAGCAGATGGGGGCTGGAGGGCAGCCTCAGCCCCTAACAGAGTCATTCCCCATCCCCGCCGCCTCCCAGCCCTGTCTCTACCCCAATCCTGGGACCCAGAACAAAGGGCATGGCTTCCACACATCTGGTGGAACGTCGACACTGGATGCTCAGCAGGTACTCAGGAGACCCAGGGAGAGCTCGGGGACTGGACGTCCCCCACCCAGTGGGAGATTAGTGTCCACGGAAGGACACCCTCTCCTGGCACCTACTGAACGAGGCAGCACGTAGGCACGGGAGGGGAAGTGGGAGGTATCGGGAGGGTCCTGGGAAGGCCAGGGATGGGACAGAGTCCCTTTGTTCCCTCCTTGGTTGGACAGTCACAGAGCACTAGTGTGCCCTGAGGGCAAAAACCACGGCAGACACGCCACCCCTCCCTGCCCACATGCAGTGGAAGTCACGCGGCAAGTGGGCAGGGAGACTGAGCAGGGCGTCCAGCTTCCGCTTGGAGGACAGAAATGGTCACACCAGGGGTCAAGGGCTCCCACTCACGGAGGCTTTGGGTCAGCCCAAAGGTGGACATGGAGTAGGAATGGGCTCTGACAGCCGGGAGCCGGGGACCCAGGGGCCCAGGTTCCCACAGGGGTTCCCTGGGGCATCCGTGTGGGAGGTGCCCTGTCCTCTGACTCCTCTGCCCACCTGTCTGTCCCCAGGGCCATCTCCTCCATCCTGGGCACCTGGCTGGGCCACTACCCTGAAGATTTCTTCCAGCCCCCAGAATTTCCCTGCCTAAAGACACTACTGGCATACGTAGGGCTCAACGTGCCAGGCTCAGACCTGGAGCAACGTGCCTCGCTCCTCCTCTCTCGGCTGCGACACCTCGAGCCCGCTGAGCCGGAGGCTGGGGGTGAGGAGGACTGGGGATGACTGATGGAGGGCTGTAGAGGGGAGAGAGTGGGCCACACAGAGCAAGCCTCCACAGACTGCAGTGTGGCTGGGAGCAAGGAGTGGTCTCAGATCACTGTCCCCATGGGCTACAGTTTGGGGAGACCACCCAGGGACGGGTTCTTAGACTCAAACAATATTGAGTGGTGGGCAAAGTTGCCTTCATTTGGAAGGGACATGGAAAGACAATCATGATGACCATACTTTCTCTTCTTGGAGCGACAGCAGCAGCCCCAGAGCGAGATCCGGAACCGCGCCGAAAGCTAGTCCCAGCTCCCACTGTGGTGCCTGCTGCAGCTTCAGAGCCTGAGCTGGAAAATCCCAACACTGTTGCTGGAGCTCAGCAACTCAAAAGAGTAGGGACGTCACCTGCCATGTCGGGCCCAGTGCAGCTGGTGGTCAGAGCTCTGATCCACCTTGAGGACGTGCAAGAGTCACCTGCGCCTTTGGAAAGCCAGGAGCTTCAGCAGGCCCCAGCACCAGCCATGGAGGTCCCTGAAGAACCCTGAAGACACCTCCCATTTCAGAGCCACGGCAGGATATACTCACAGCTCTGACTCCCTGTCGGGAGCTTGAAGACCCCCCTGCACCTTGTGCAGCCCCGGCGCCCGCGCACACTGCAGCACTAGCTATGGAGGTCCCTGAAGGGCCCCTGATGCCACCTGTCCTGTCAGAGCCAACGGAGGTTACACTCACAGCTCTGACGAACGGTCATGAGCTGCAAGAGCCGCTGGCATCTATGGCAGCCTGGGCGCCCGCATACGCTACAGCACTAGCTATGGAGGTCCTTGAAGGGCCTCTGATGCCACCTGCCCTGTCAGAGCCAGCGGAGGATATACACAGAGCTCTCACTCCCTGTCAGCAGCTTCAAGAGCCACCTGCACCTTTGGCAGCCCCGGAGTCCAAGCAGGCTACAGCACCAATTATCGGGGTTGCCGGAGGGTGCTGGCAACCATTTCTCTCAGTGGAGCAACTGGCCTCGGCCCCGGAGCAGCAGTTCCTGCTCGCTGAATCCCCAAAGGATGGCTTCCCCTCCCCTGTCATTCCAGTGTTTCTAATTTTTGCGTTGTTCATGCACCTATTTCATAGCTTAATATATTCTGGTCTATAAATAAAGATAAATTGAGTTTTCATGGAATTTTACTCTGATCCTTTTAAATTGTACATCCAGGTGTCATTAGATACAGAGTGTTTCACAACCTTGTCCTTCTACATTATTTCCCTCCAAGAGACTCCCGTGCCACTCGTCAGATACTGCTCATTCTCTCAGCACAGTCCCTGCAGCCACAGCTCCCCTCTCTGCCTCTGTGAGTTACTTCTTCTGGGTTTTCATGTGTGTGGGATCAGACAGTGTGGCCTTTTTCTATCTAGCTACATAACCTATGAGTGATTCATTTATTTTTTTCAGGTTTCTTTCTCTTAACAAACAAACAAACACACGAAAACAAAAACAGAAACAAAAAAAAAAAACATTTTACTACAAAGGAATATTCCTGATACAATACTGTGCAGGTGAAGCCCCAAAATGAAATGTTTTCATGATCTGGGATAGGCTTCCCTTTTGTAAGTGTGACCCAAGAGCCAGAAATATCTGGGTCCATGAGACACCTGCAAAATCTTTCATTTTCCAGGATAGGCCAGGTTTCAATGATTCTAATGTGCGTATTATAAAAATATTGAGACTGCATATTAAATCTTCCTCTTTATTACAAACATATCAGGTAATTAAAAGGTTCTCTAAGGTTTTAGCCAGATTACGTTTTGTTAGTAAAATAGTGATGTAAATATGAAGAAAGGAAGACACATTCCTTCTACCTTCTACCATGATAGCCCATAACACATGGCATCCCTCTTCCAGTCCTTTCCCTCGGAGTGTATGGGCGAGTGTGTGCGGGGGAGGGGGTTTGCCTGTGTGTGGGACAGGGTGGGGCAGGGAGGGTTTCACAGCTGGGCTCTTGTTCGGCCTGAGGTCCCCACAGTGGACGGGCACTGCTACTCCTCTCCTGTCCCCTTCTGCATTTTCAGGGGCTACACATCATTTACTCAGCAGCACCACCTGCCGAACAATTGAGACCTCTCCAATTCTTTGAGTCTCATCCTTAAAGTGAAGGGTACAATGTGCCGTAAATCTCTTTGGCTTTAGGACTGTTTCCTAAAAGCACAATTTCTGGAACACACTTTAGTCCCATTGTTGCAGTATTGGCTGCAGCGTCCTCTATCTATACTCTCTTTCTTTCCGTGGAGACTTGCTCGGGAAAGGAGGGTCCCCGGAGACTAGAGAGGAACCCTGAAATCATGAGGAAGACAAGCCAGCAGTGAGGCCATCAGGCTACCTGGGCGGGACCCATGAAGCAGGGAAGAGCCTGTCCATACCGCCCTCATGGATCCTCCCTCCACAAGCATCCCTGCCCCACCACACACACACACACACACACACACACACACACACACACACACCGCCCTGGAACACCCCTCATCCAGACCCCGTCCCAGGACACACCCCATCCACTCCAGCCCCTCCTGCTCTAGAACTCAGCTTCTAAGTAGAGCAACCAGGTCCTGCTTCCAGGCCAGCAGAGGGGCGTCGGCCGGGCCACACTTGTCTGCTTGCTCTGGGTCCATCCTTTTTGGGCCCTCTCCTCCCAGGAAGGAACCAACCTCTCATGGCAGCTCAGGTCAGTGAGTCACAGACATGACCTGAATGTGTTCATCCCTATGTCCACTAGGTGGCAACAGCAAGAACTGCTTGAACCTCTGTGAACAGGAGGGACCTTTACTGAGGAGGGAAGAGAAGGCTAGCTGAGGACAAAGCCGGAACTGACACCCCACACCCACCCCCCACCATGGGGTGTACGTGACATTCCTCAGGCACTCCTGGCTGCCCTAAAGGACAAAGAAAGAGTTAACCTATAGACACCACAATCCTCCAAGACTTAAGTCTCCCTCAGTTTCCCAATGTCTTAGCAGTTTACAAGAACCAAGCATTTCTATCAATAACTTAGCTTCCTGAAGGGAAAGCAGATACAACGAAATGTCCTTATAATCTGCAGCCTCCAGGAAGTTCCCAACCGTCTTAATGTTCATGCCTTGCTAGAGGGCAAAACCACCTTCCCTAGACAATGGCAGGGCCTCTGTACCTTGTGAGTCTTCTTTAACATATGCAAGTATTATCTCAACCTCCCTTTTTCCTTACCTTCCCCCAACCCCATAGTCTATCATCAGCCAGCCCTCACAAGCCAGGGCAGCAGCTCTTTCTGCCACCTGTCCTGTCATAAACCACCAATTTTGCACCAAAGACGTCTCGAGAATTCCTTCCTGGTCGTCGGCTCGGATTCCACCCCACTGAACCTCACCTATATTCCACAACCTCCTCATTTCCAAAGCACACTGGGTGCTCATGGAAGCTACAGGATGGACAGAGCCTCAACTGGCGGCTTTGGCACTGGGCATAGCCCCCTCCACACCACTCAGGCTCCTCCAGCAGTGACCCCCTGCCCCTGCCAGCCACAATTCTTAATAACCCTCCAGTTCAGTTGTTGTGACAGCAGTGCCTACGCTTCCTGCTGCAGACACAAGTGAGGAGAAGGGAGAGATCCCTCTCCTTGCACGAAGTCACTTGACGGGGAGTCCACTTGATCAGAAGCTCTCCATCTGGGAGCCCTGCAAAGGACAGGAATGCTGTGACCCTCCGCCTTCCCCAAGGAGCTTTGGTGTGGGGAGCACCGCAGAAGTCTACAGAACTTGGCGCACAACAGCATCACACCTCCACGCCTACAGATGAGGGCGGCCGTTTTTATTCTCACCCTCTCAAGAGGTGAGGAAAGCCCTCTGGGCACACAAGGCACACAGAACAACCAGCTGACCCTGAGCCCCACCGGGCCCCCTGACGGGGGCAGTGCATCCCCGTCCAGGCAAAACCACCTGAGAATCAGCGCACTGGGCCCCTGCCCCCCGAAAACGAGGTGAAAGAACAAGTGAACAGCAAGTTTACAGACCAAAGAGGATGGCCAAACTCCAGCGCTAGGGGAAAATAGCACCTAGAGCTCGAGGCTTTTTCTCATGATTCATTTCTCTCTCCATTCAAAATTTTCCATTTCGTTTTTTTTTTCTTTTTTCCCTTTCCAACTACCTTTTTTAATTTTAGCAACACTTCAATTTTCAATCTTTTCTTAACTTTCATTTTTTACATTGACATTTTATACATATATTCTTCATTTTTGGATTCCTGTTGCTACATTCAATTTGATTTCTGTATAATATGAGTTTGGCTTTCTTTACAATTTTGGGATTTAGTGACTTCCAACACACAGACCAAAAGATACTCGGGATCATGTGGCTCACCCTGTTTTGTCCACCCCGTGAGATCCTAATCTCTCTCTCCCCCATCCATTCTTCTCTGGGAAAAGTGACTAGAGGGAGGGATTCACAGCAAAAAAAAAAAAAAAAAAAGAGCCAGAGGTAACACTCTCTGCCACTGATCTAATGCATAGGGTTTTAAGTAAGAAGTCACAGCTGGAACTCAGGATGACAATTACAAAGTTGCTAGCTGGGCTTGAAAAAAGTATAAATGACACGAGAGACTCTCATAGTGCAGAAATGAAATCGAATCAGGCCCAAATTCCAAAGGCTCTAACTGAGATGCAGTCTACATTGGATGTGCATGCTCTAACGGCTGGGGTCAATGAGGAGAAGACAGAGTCAGTGACACCAAAGACAAGCTGATGGAAAGGAAGGAAGCTGAGGAAAAGAGAGAAAGCCAACGAATGGACCATGGGTGGAGGAGTCGAAAAATCAGTGATGCCACAAAAGGAAACAATATTGGAATTACTTCTGGCCCCGAGGGAGAAGACACAGAGGGACAGAAGATCTATCTGTGTAGATCGTAGCTGAGAACTTCCCTAATCTAGGAGGGAAACAGGCATTCAAGTCCAAGAGGTAGAGAGGACTCTTCCCCAAATCCATAAGAATAGAGGAATACCCTAACATATACTAGTGACGTTTGCAATTTCAGACAGAAAGAGAAAATCCTGAAAGCAGTTTGAGACAAGAGGATCTTCACCGACAGGGGTAAGCACGTTAGACTAGCCACATACCTATCCACAGAGTCCTGGCACACCAGAAAGGGCTGGTGTGATTGAGTCATGGTACTAAGTGAGAAAAACATGGAGCCAAGAACGCTTTACCCAGCAAGGAGTCATTCCGAATAGGAGCAGAGATAAAGAGCTTCCAGGACACAAAGAAACTCAAAGGATTTGGCCGCTAAACCACCCTGCAAGAATAGGAAGGGGGATCCTGTAATTGAAGACAGACTCCAAGAGGAACACAGACCAGAAAGAAACAGAGACCATCTACAGAATTAGGGACATGACAGGTAATGCAATGGACTCATCTCCATCTGCTTTTTAGATTTTTTCTTTATCATTGGTCTTAAGCAATTTTATTGGGATGTAGGTTGATAAGGAGGTTTTTTTTCATGATCCTTATGTTTGGGGTTTTTGTTGCCTGGATTCCTGAATTCTTAAAAATATGGGTGTAGAGGGTTCATACAATTCAGATAACAATCAGAATTACTTCTTCAAACAGTTTTTTTCTGTACCTCAGCCAATTTCGTATCTACCAGGCCACTTGAAATTGCTACAAAGCTCACACATACTCTAGTGTTTGTGTGCAGGGCGTGGTTTGCACCCTTCCTTTTCTCTGCTTTATTCTGGACAACTGCTATGATCATACATTCAAGTTCTCTCTCTCTCTCTGTCTCTCGCTCTCTTTTTGCTATTTAGTGTCTAACGGGAAAGAAAGCCCATCTACTATATTTTTCATCTTAGACGTGCCACTGTTCAGCTCCAGAAGTTGGGTTTTCCTTGTTTTCATATTTTCTATATCTCTGTTTCACTTCATCCTTTGCGTACATTCTTACGTATATAAAACGTCTTTCTAACAGTTGTTTGAATGTCCATGTGCAATACTTCCATCGTCTTTTTCATTTCTGGGTAGGTTTCTATTGTTTAATCTTTCTCCTCAGTACGAGGTGAACTCTTCTCCTTCTTTGCATCCTGGTAATCTTTTGTTGGAAGACAGGTATTGTGAATTTTAATTGTTAGATATTAACTATGGCTTATATTTCTACACACACTCTTGAGGATTGTTCTGATGGTGAGGTAGGTTCCTGGAAGACGATTTTATCCTTCCAGACTAGCTTTCCAAAGGTTTGTTAGGTGGTATCACAGTAGTCTTCAATGTATTTTGCTATTGTTCTGTTGGTATTCTGAGCTCTCTTTGCAATGTCCCACAAATTACGAGGTTTTCCACTCTGCCTGCTGCTGGTAGCACAGACTTTTCCTGATTGTGTGTGAAGGCTAGTGACATTTTCCTCTCTGCTTCCCCTGGGCTATGATTTTCCCCACACCACATAGGTTCCTCACACACGTGCCCTACTGAGGAATTCCATGAAAACTCAAAAGTGATCCTAGATGGCTTTCTGAGGTCCTCTTTCTCTGTGCAGCTCTCCTCAGTATTCTGTACTGTAAACCACAGCTATATTGACTTCTCCAAACTTCCATCTTTCTGTCTCCAACTCATGGAAATGGCCGAGCTTCGCCTGTATTCTTCATCCCTGACCCGTAGACTAGAAATGAAATCTCTTTAGGCAGTAAGTTAGGGAAATACAGAGTCCCCCATGTTTGTCTTCCCTCTTGCACTAGTCACTTCCCTGCATTGCCTGGAAATATATCGACAGTGTTCTTTTGCCAGGGTGCCTGGGTGGCTCAGTTGCTTAAGCCTCCTACTCGTGATCTGGACTCAGGTCACGAACTCAGGGTCTTGGGATCAAGACCAGCATTGGGCATCACACTCAGCACAGAGTCGGCTTGAGATTCTGTCTCCCCTCTCCCTCTATCCTCCCCACCCCCCACACTCTGTCTCTCAAACCAACATAGAAAATCTTTCAAATGAAATAAAATCAGTTATGTAACAGGCAGCCTCTGCAACGAGGGGAAGACCCCAGCAGGGTCCGTGCCTTGCCCAGAATCACAGACTGGTAAGAAGGCAGAACCAGGCCTGAACCCAGCTCTCCGAGTGTCCTCAACGTTGGGGCCCTGGCTGAACCTAGCTACTCACTGGGAGCTCGGGAAGAGGTTGTGTTTTGGAACTGGCTGTAGACCTGGAGGTGGTATGGGGGTGAGAAGAAACATCGACATCCCAGGCAGGAGGCTTCCCAGCACGTACCTGTCTGAGGAGGAGCCCAGGCCAGGGCAACCCACTGACGGCACCCCTGCCCGCATGACACCCAGAGGAAAGGAGGGATGGCTCATGACACACAACTGGCAGCGTCTAGGGGTAAGGGTGGGCTCAGCCCCTCTAAGCCAAGGTTCCAATGCCTTCTGCAGGATTGGCCTTGGAAATCAGAAAGCCTAAGACCTGGGAAAGCTATTTCCCATAAACCCTAGGTGGGACTGTCATCTTCTGGGCCTGCACAATAGGAGTATTGGGGCACACACATGTGCACAGTTACACACACAACACAATAGGGACTGTGGGTGGGATCGGAAGAGCTACAGACTCAGAGAAGGTGAGAAAGGAAGAAAATGTGGTGGCAGTTATTCCCTATGTACGACACCACTCCCCCAATTTCTTAGATGGTATCCCACCTATGCCTGTGGACTTCTGCAAGAAGTACATGCTGGAATAATCCCTATCGCACAGGCAAGACACAGACCATCCCTGACAGGCACAACGGCTTCTCTGGGATCCAAAACAGGGAAGATGGAGACTTGCGTCAGAGCCCGGGGTGTTTCTAAGCTGGGGCCCTGGCTGCACCCAGACCTTCCGTGGGGCTTGTGGAGAGGGTTGTGTTGGTGTCACTGGGTACGCATGTGGCATGGCATGCAGAAAGGGGATGAGCAGTCAGCAGCCCAGAGCACTGTTTGTGTAGGTGCTAGTCCAGGTGTGGACTCAGGGAGGGGATCCCAGGAAGTGAAGTCACTTCCCTGATAACTGACCCCCAACAGAACTTGGAACTCCGGTCACCAGGCAACCACATCGTAGTGCAGTCCCGTATCAGGCTCACTTGGCCAGAGACAGTCGATAGTGAAAGATGTTCTCTTGCTGCGTGCCCATTGTCCGGGGCTCTGGCTTCCAGAAACCCCAGGGTGAGGGACTTTTCACATGCTGCAGACACTGGCTCAACCCGCGCCCCCGACACCGCAGGGCCTTTGCCAGGAGGGGCCGGAAGGTAATACCAAGCGACCTAGGCCAGGCCAGGCCACCTCTCCGAGCCATCCCTGGGCAGCCCCATTCCCCCAGTTTCAGGGAAAGAGGGGTATGTGGGGGAGGTCCCGCCCTGGGCTGGAGGAGGTTGCAGGGCAGTGGATACCCTGGGGATGCCTTCATGTTCACACCGATGCCACGGTGGGCAGGGTGGAAAGAGGATTCCTGAGGTGCCTCTCACCAGGGCCAGAGTGAATCCAAGGCCCTCGAGCTGGGTCACTTTTCTCTCCATGGTGGAGCTGCGTGCATCCTGGCCTGTGGTGTGTCTGCAAGGGTGTCCCCTGGGTCTGAGGATCAGCAAAGGCAGCCAGACAGACCTCTGAGGCCTCCCGCCTGGCTGCCAGGCACTGTCTTTACAGAGCTCCACATGGGAGACAGGGCAGGAGCTGAACGATGGGATCCCCTGCCCCACCTCCTTGAAGGACAGGAAGGAGTTCCCTACTGCCAACAAAGTCCAGCGCTGTCTCAGGGTGAGCGCAGGTGCCACAGGGACCCAGCACCCAGGGCACCGATGTGGCACAAAGGGACCCAGATCCCAGAAACCAGCCTCTGGGCTCCTCGGGGCTCCCTCCTAGACTCCTGCTCCCATGTGAACCTGGATCCCCAACTCCTCCCCAAAACTGCCCTCAGGGCCCTGCCAACGGCCTTGGCCCGATGCACAGTCCCTATCCACATATCTGTATGAATATCAGAAAAGCGAACTTAAACCACCTCTCATCCATTGCTCGAAATCCTGGTGAGCTGGGAGACTTTTCCCCAAAGGGGCATGGGGCTTATGGTACTATGCCTATTGCTCTGCCCTTTGGTTGTGAAGGAACACATCCCTGGGGCCCCTCAAGGGTCTGGAGCAGGCGCCTCCTTGTGCTGCACAACATTCCAGAAGGCCCATCAGTTACCGCAGCCATTGAGCCCTTCACAGATGCAGGACATTCATGTGATTCCCTTCTGTTGCCAACTCACAGCGCTGCACGGAACATTATTACAAAGTAATAATAGTAATATGAATAATAAAACCACATATTTTAATTTGAAACAGTACTTTTTCATGAATTAATTTCTATTGAAATTATATGATTTCATAGATACTCAACATTATTACACTAAGATCAAATACTGGTCTAGCTCTGTATTTTTGTTTGTTTTGGGCATTTCTACCCTGGGAAAATAAGGAAACAGGTTTATAATTGGCTCCAAATTCACAGATTATAAGAAATATAAATTTATCTGTTAAGTTATTTTTTTAGTAAAATATTTTCAAGTGAAAGAATGTTGTCATCTAAAAATGGTAAGATTTATCACTTTTATTACTTACATATTAACCAAATTAAGTCACATCTGCTTTTTAAATAGAAGTAAGTGATCTAAATATTAATATATCCTTGTTTAATCAAAGTTTGACTTCAGATTAAAAATTATGAATGTGAAAGATGACAATTTTTAATGATGCCTTCTCAAAATTTTTTAAGAACATGAAATATAAAGAGAATTGAGTGCTGGAAATATTCTTGAACAGAATAGAGAAATACTGAATGAAAAAATAAGCCCCCTTCATGACAAAAATCCTCAAACAAACTAAGTTTAGTGGAAATATATTTCAACATTATAAAGGCTATACATGAAAACCCCACTGCTAATATCATACTCAATGGTGAAAAATGGTGAGAGCTTTCCCCCTAGCTCAGGAACAAGATGAGAATGTCCACTCTCACCATTTTTATTCATTCTAGTATTGGAAGCCTTAGCCACAACAATCAGACAAGAAATAAAAAAACTTCCAGATTGGTAAGGAAGAAGTAAAACTTTCACTATTTGTAGATGGCATGATATTATGTATAGAAAACCTAAGATGCTACCAAAATACTACTAATACTGATAAACAGATTCAGAAAGGTTGCAGGATACAAAAAAAAAAAAAAGTACAGAAATCTGTGGCATTTTTCTATACTGATAATGAAGTAGCAGAAAGAGAAATTAAGACAAAAAGCCCATTTACACGTGCACCAAAAATAATAAAATACCTAGGAATAAATGTAAACAAAGTGAAAGACCTGACTGAAAATCATACAATTTTGATGAAAAAAGTCACAGACAACACAAATGGAAAGATACTCCATTCTCATGGACTGGAAGAATAAATATTGTTAAAATGTCCATACTACCCAAAGCAATCTACATATTTAATGCAATCCCCATCAAAATAGCAACAGTATTTCTCACTAGAACAAATAATCCTAAAATTTGTATGGAACCACAAAAGATCCAGAATAACTAAAGAGATCTTGAAAAAGAATGAAAACCTAGAGGCATCACAATCCCAGATTTCAAGATCTACTACAAAGTTGTAGTAATCAAAACAGAATGGTACTGATACAAAAAAAGACATATAGATTAATAGAACAGAATAGACGGCCCAGAAATAAACCCTTGAGGAGCTGAGTTTTCAAAAGGGATGTTCTCCACTTCTCCCAGGACATTCAAATACCCCCTAGACCTCGCTCGTCTAATTAGAGATTTTTCTTTAGGCTCTCAGGACATTGTAATTCTTAGAGAAATTCTTCTCAGGGTCTGGAAGGTAATGTTTTTGCTCATTGTACTTCTTTAATTTAGCTAGATGCCCTTGTATTTGGAAGATATTCTTATAACATCTCCAAGATTATTTTTTAATAGATTTTCTTGTCTGTTTCTTTAAATTACTTTTGCTTACATAAGGGATATCAGAGAAGATATAAATATTTTATTCTTCCAGGAGACTGTGTGTGTGTGTGTGTGTGTGTGTGTGTGTATTTAGGCCATATATTTAGTTCATTAAGATTTGTACAGATTTCTAGAAGAAAAATAATCACATGATCACATGATTTAGGATTACTCATAATCATAAATAGATTTTTAAATTGGAGAGGAAAACGGATAGCTAGTAAAGCATGAAACCCTGATAGGAAACATACATACTGTGTGCTGGTTAATTGGTTATAGTCACTTCATGTATTATTATGACAGCTTCTGCCTGTGAACTTAGAAGATGCTGAGCTTCTCAATAATCAAAGAAGAGAACAAGTGTTCATTCAAAATGCTGACCCAAGCAGTGCCTGCTTTTCTGTTTTTCTATCTGAAGCCATCATTTAGAATTTGTACTCTTTCAACAGTAGGAAAGTCCATAGACCTCTAAAGCATGAGTAAAATTCAAATAGGGTCAAATTCCTGAGGGCAAAGCATTATTTTTCCTCCCAGCCCTGTTACATTTGGCCATACATGCTTATTTCAACCCATGCAGCAGAGAATAAGGGCTGTGATTTTCATTATGATCACTAATTCCTTAAAAGTGCATCTAGGGCCGTTAAGCCTTATTCAGCAGAATAACAGAAGGTAGCATGTCAAAAGACCATATGCAGGCCCTAGGCTATATTTGCAGTACTAGTTCTGCATAATGTTTCCAGTTGGTATGCAATCATGCATGAATTCAAGCTTAAAAAAAACAAAAAGCTAGAATTTTTCATGCAGTGCTGTTACCTTTCAATGCACACCCAATTCAGCAAACTTAAATATTATCAAATATCCTTCCATAGTGATTGCAGTCTCCAGGGCTATCTACTGGTAATGCATAGCTTGGTTTTTAGATAATAAATAATAAAACTCTTCTAACAGGTGAATTTGATAATCAGTGTGCATCCAGAAGCATTGAATGTTTCCCATTAAATGACTGTAATCTTTCAGTTTGGTTTGCACCACCATATGCTATTGGCCTTGCATTTTGTATGTTAACTTTGCAGAGCTCATGCTCACTACAAACACACTCGGGACCTCTAAATACTTGTTTCTTGTGCATACCATGAATTTGTATTCACATTTTTGGAGACAGGAGACAATGCTGATGTTTACTTGTATTTCAGAAAAATCAATCAGGTCAGCCTTGAGAGGTCACAATGACCAATACAGCTGATACACTGAGAGTTCACTAAATATTTTCTGAGACTTTGGTATCATTGTTGCAAGTATTCAGACAATTTTCTGGATCACATGCCCGTGACAGAGGGTTCCCTTACATTCACAATTCTGGAAGAAAACTCTTCATATTGCCATCCCAGAAATCCAGAAATCCTGCCAGGGAGTGAACATTTACTGTAAAATAATCTGTGCCACATTGCTCCTCTTTTTATACAGCACCATGACCCACTAAGGAATAAGAAAAATCCCTGAGCTATCTCTGTATGTTTTTAGCATTATGATTTCATACACATTTAACGGAATTAATTTTAAAAAGACAACCCTAGTTCTAAGATTAAAAAATCTTCATAAAATAGTCAAATGGAGCCAATGAGCTAAATATTTTTTTTCTGAGGGACCTTAAATTTCCAAGTCTTATACTTTAAATATGGGCTTAATTTGAGAACAGTCATTTTAAAGTTGGCCTAACTCATTTGTCCAAACTCAATTTAAAAATTCACAATTCCTGAGGAGTTAAGATGGCGGAGGAGTAGGGGACCCCTTTTTCAGCCGGTCACCTGAGTAGAGCTGGATAGGTAACAGACCAGCCTAAATAACCACGGAATCAGCCTGAGACGCAGGAAGATACATCTGGATCTCTACAAATGAACACCTCCAGCACTGAGTACTGAGGTACCAAGAGGGGAGCCGTAAAACCGCGCACAGATATCAGAAGATAAATGGAAGGGGGAGGGAGCCGCCATGTTTGGGCGCCGGGAAGCAGTAGCCACCTGCACGGGAGAGCGGGCGAACTCAGGGACCGCAACCGCAAGAGAGCAGACGGAGACCGGTGGGCTGTGAACGGCGCGCCACCAGGCATCTCCTGGAACATCGGAATCCCAGTGTGCTCACGGGATCCAGACTGAGACCGGGAGCTCCCGGAGCGTGCGCGGGGCAGCTGGCGGCTGGCAGGCCACCTGCACGGGGGAGCGGGCAGACTCGCGGTCTGCACCCGTGAAACAGCAGACTGAGACCCTGAACCGGGTGCGCGCGCCACCAGGCTTCTCACGGAACTCCGGAATCGCGGTGTGCTCACCGGGCATAGACTGAGACCGGGAGACCCGGGAGCGTGCGGGGCGGCCGGTGGCTGGCAGCATTAGAAACACAAAGGACAGAGACACGCCGGCCCTGGAAGTGAGGGCAGGGACAACGGGTGTGGGGCGCACATCCCGGGACGCTGCAGGGTTGAGCAGCACCAACAGTAACAGAGTTAAAGTGGCCAGAACATCAGTGGAGAACGGGCCACAATCCCTCTGTTCTATGACAATGCAGCCTCTGCTGCTCTGACTCTCAGAAGAGGCATAGCCGACCGCCAGGGAAAGCTGCCAGAGAACAAAAGCCTGGAAATACCGGCTCACAGCGTGCCCATCCCCATCCCCCCTCGCGGGGGACACAGAGACTCTACCCAAACAGGGTTGCCTGAGTATCGGTGCGGCAGGCCCCTCCCCCAGAACACAGAAGGCAGGCTGAAAAATCAAGAAGCCCACAACCCGGGGCGCCTGGGTGGCGCAGTCATTGAGTGCCGGTCTCCGGCTTAGGGCGTGATCCCAGCGTTCCGGAAAGGAGTCCCTCATCGGGCTCCTCTGCTGGGAGCCTGCTTCTTCCTCTCCCACTCCCCTGCTTCTGTTCCCGTTCTTGCTGATTGTCTACCTCCCTCTCTCAGATAAATAAATAAATAAAATCTTTAAAGAAGAAGCCCACATCTCTAAGATCTCTATAAAACAAGGGGCACGGCCTGGGACCCAGTCAATAATTTGGGCTCTGGACAACCCCGCAACCTCTCCTCATCAGAATGACAAGAAGAAGAAGCCCCCCCCCCCAGCAAAGAAAAGACAGTGAGTCTGTGGCCTCTGCCACAGAAATAATGGATATGGATGTAACCAAAGTATCAGAAATGGAATTCAGAGTAACGATGGTCAAAATGATGAGAATTGAAAAAAGTATTAACGAAAAGGTTTCTGAGAATATAGAATCCCTAAAGTCAGAAATGAGAGCGAATTTGACAGAAATTAAAAATTCTATGAGCCAAATGCAGGCAAAACTAGAGGCTCTGACGGCCAGGGTCACCGAAGCAGAGGAAAGGGTTAGTGAATTGGAGGATGGGTTAATAGAGGAAAAAATTAAAATAGAAGATGCTTTTAAAAAAATCCACATCCACGATTGTTGGCTACGGGAGATTACTGACTCAACGAAACGATCCAATGTTAGAATCATCAGCATCCCCGAGGGGGTGGAGAAAAACAGAGGTCTAGAAGAGATATTTGAACAAATTGTAGCTGAAAACTTCCCTAATCTAGCAAGGGAAACAAACATTCGTGTCCAAGAGGCATAGAGGACCCCTCCCAAGCTCAACCACGACAAACCTACACCACGTCACGTCATAGTGCATTTCGCAAATATTACATCCAAGGATACATTATTGAAAGTGGCCAGGGCAAAGAAATTTCTCATGTACCAAGGAAAACACATCAGAATTACGTCAGACCTGTCTACACAGACCTGGAATGAGAGAAAGGGTTGGGGGAGCATATTTAAACTCTTTCAGAGACAAACATGCAGCCAAGGATCCTTTATCCAGCAAGGCTGTCATTCAGAATTGATGGAGAAATAAAGACATTTCAGAATCGACAGTCACTAACCAATTTTGTAACCACGAAACCAGCCCTACAGGAGATATTACGGGGGGTTCTATAAAAGTAAAAAGGCCACAAGAGTGATACAAAACAGAAAGTCACAGCCAATACAAACAAAGACTTTACTGACAACATGGCAGCATTAAAAGCATATCTCTCAGGGGCGCCTGGGTAGCGCAGTCGTTAAAGCGTCTGCCTTCGGCTCAGGGCGTGATCCTGGCGATCCGGGATCGAGTCCCACGTCAGGCTCTTCCGCTGTGAGCCTGCTTCTTCCTCTCCCACTCCCCTTGCTGTGTTCCCTCTCTCGCTGGCTGTCTCTCTGTCACATAAATAAATAAAATCTTTAAAAAAAAAAAAAAAAAAAAAGCATATCTCTCAGTACTCAGTCTTAATATTAATGGTTTAAATTCTTGCTTAAACGCCACAGGGTTGCAGATTGGATAAAAAGAAATGAACCATCCATTTGCTGTCTACAAGAGAGTCATTTCGAACCCAAAGATGCATTCAGACGGAGAGTAAGGGGATGGAGTACCATCTTTCACGCAAATGGACCTCAAAAGAAAGCTGGGGTAGCAATTCTCATATCAGATAAATTGGATTTTAAACTACAGACTATAGTTAGAGACGCAGAAGGGCACTATATTATTCTTAAAGGAAGTATTCAACAAGTGGATATGACAATTATAAATATATATGCCCCCAACAGGGGAGCAGCAAGATACACAAGCCAACTCTTAACCAGAATAAAGAGACATATAAATAAAAATACATTAATAGTAGGGGACCTCAACACTCCACTCTCAGAAATAGACAGAACATCCTGGCAAAAACTAAGCAAAGAATCAAAGGCTTTGAATGCCATACTCGACGAGTTGGACCTCATAGATATATAGAGAACACTACACCCCAGAACCAAAGAATACTCATTCTATTCTAATGCCCATGGAACATTCTCAAGAATAGACCATGTTCTGGGACACAAAACAGGTCTCAGCCGATACCAAAAGATTTAAATTATCACCCGCATATTTGCAGACCACAACGCTCTGAAATTGAAACTCAACTACAAGGAAAAATTTGGAAGAAACTCAAACACTTGGAGACTAAGAACCATCCTGCTCAGGAATGACTCGATAAACCAGGAAATCAAAAATCAAATTAAACAATTTATGGAGACCAATGAGAATGAAAATACAACAGTCCAAAACCTATGGGATACTGCAAAGGCAGTCCTAAGGAGGAAATACATAGCCATCCAAGCCTCACTCAAAAGAATAGAAAAATCTAAAATGCAGTTTTTATATTCTCACCTCAAGAAGCTGGAATAGCAACAAAGGGACAGGCCTAATCCACACACGAGGAAGCAGTTGACCAAACTTAGAGCTGAAATCAATCAAGCAGAAAGCAGAAGTACAGTAGAGCAGATCAACAGGACTAGAAGCTGGTTCTTTGAGAGAATCAATAAAATTGACAGACCACTGGCAAGACTTATCCAAAAGAAAAGAGAAAGGACCCAGATTATTAAAACTATGAATGAAAAAGGAGAGGTCACGACGAACACCATTGAAATTGGAAGGATTATTAGAAATTTTTATCAACAGCTATATGCCAATAAACTAAGCAATCTGGAAGAGATGGAATCCTTCCTGGAAACCTATAAACTACCAAGATTGAAAGAGGAAGAAATTGATTTCTTAAACAGGCCAATTAATGATGAAGAAATTGAGTCAGTGATACACAACCTTCCAAATAACAAAATTCCAGGCCCGGACGGTTTTCCTGGGGAATTCTACCAAACTTTCAAAGAAGAAATAATACCTATTCTCCTAAAGCTATTTCAAAAAATAGAAACAGAAGGAAAGCTACCAAACTCATTCTATGAGGCCAATATTACCTTGATCCCCAAACCAGGCAAAGACCCCCTCAAAAAGGAGAATTATAGACCGATTGCCCTAATGAATATGGACGCCAAAATCCTCAACAAGATACTTGCTAATAGAATCCAACAGTTCATTAAAAGGATTATCCATCCCGATCAAGTGGGATTCATACCTGGGATGCAAGCGTGGTTCAATATTCGCAAATCAATCAGCGTCATACATCATATCAACAAGAAAAGACTCAGGAACCATATGATCCTCTCAATTGATGCCGAAAATCATTTGACAAAATACAGCATCCTTTCCTGATTAAAACCCTTCAGAGTGTAGGAATAGAAGGTACATTTCTCAATCTCATAAAAGCCATCTATGAAAAGCCTACTGCAAATATTATTCTCAATGGGGAAAAGCTGGAAGCCTTTCCCTTAAGATCAGGAACACGACAAGGATGCCCACTCTCGCCACTATTATTCAACATAGTACTAGAAGTCCTTGCAACAGCAATCAGACAACAAAAAGGGATCAAAGGTATTCAAATCGGCAAAGAAGAAGTCAAAATGTCTCTCTTCGCAGATGACATGATACTCTATATGGAAAACCCAAAAGAAGCCACTCCCAAACTATTAGAAGTTATAGAGCAATTCAGTAACGTGGCGGGATACAAAATCAATGCTCAGAAATCAGTTGCATTTCTGTACACGAATAGCGAGACCGAAGAAAGAGAAATTAGGGAATCCATCCCATTTACAATAGCACCAAAAACCATACGTTACCTTGGAATTAACTTAACCAGAGACGTAAAGGACCTATATTCTAGAAACTATAAATCACTCTTGAAAGATACTGAGGAAGACATAAAAAGATGGACAGATATTCCATGCTCATGGATCGGAAGAATTAACATAGTTAAAATGTCCATGCTACCCAGAGCAATCTACTCTTTCAATGCTATCCCGATCAAAATACCGAGGACATTTTTCAAAGAACTGGAACAAATAGTCCTTAAATTTGTATGGAACCAGAAAAGGCCCCGAACCTCCAAGGAACTGTTGAAAAGGAAAAACAAAGCTGGGGGCATCACAATGCCGGATTTTGAGCTGTACTACAAAGCTGTTATCACAAAGACAGCATGGTACTGGCACAAAAACAGACACATAGACCAATGGAACAGAATAGAGAGCCCAGAAATGGACCCTCAGCTCTTTGGGCAACTAATATTTGATAAAGCAGGAAAAAACATCGTGGGAAAAAGACAGTCTCTTCAATAAATGGTGCTGGGAAAATTTGACAGCTACATGCAAAAGAACGAAACTTGACCACGATCTCACACCATACACAAAAATAAACTCTAAATGGATGAAAGACCTCGATGTGAGACAGGAATCCATCAAAATTCTAGAAGAGAACATAGGCAGCAACCTCTACGACATCGGCCAAAGCAACCTTTTTCATGATACATCCCCAAAGGCAAGAGAAACAAAAGATAAAATGAATTTATGGGACTTCATCAAGATTAAAAGTTTCTGCACAGCCAAGGAAACAGTCAGAAAAACTAAGAGGCAGCCCACGGAATGGGAGAAGATATTTGCAAATGACACTACAGATAAAGGACTGGTATCCAAGATCTACAAAGAACTTCTCAAACTCAATACACGAGAAACAAATAAACAAATGAAAAAATGGGCAGAAGATATGAACAGACACTTTTCCAATGAAGACATACAAATGGCTAACAGACACATGAAAAAATGTTCAAAATCATTAGCCATCAAGGAAATTCAAATCAAAACCACACTGAGATACCACCTTACGCCAGTTAGAATGGCAAAAATAGACAAGGCAAGAAACAACAAATGTTGGAGAGGATGTGGAGAAAGGGGATCCCTCCTACATTGTTGGTGGGAATGCAAGTTGGTACAGCCACTCTGGAAAACAGTGTGGAGGTCCCTTAGAAAGTTAAAAATTGAGCTACCCTATGATCCAGCCATTGCACTACTGGGTGTTTACCCCAAAGATACAGATGTAGTAAAGAGAAGGGCCATATGCACACCAATGTTCATAGCAGCAATGTCCACAATAGCTAAATTGTGGAAGGAGCCGCGATGCCCTTCAACAGATGACTGGATTAAGAAGTTGTGGTCCATATATACAATGGAATATTACTCAGCTATCAGAAAGAACGAGTTCTCAACATTTGCTACAACATGGACGGCACTGGAGGAGATAATGCTAAGTGAAATAAGTCAAGCAGAGAAAGACAACTATCATATGATTTCTCTCATCTATGGAACATAAGAACTAGGATGATCAGTAGGGGAAGAAAGGGATAAAGAAAGGGGGGTAATCAGAAGGGGGAATGAAACATGAGGGACTATGGACTATGAGAAACAAACTGAGGGCCACAGAGGGGAGGGGGGTGGGGGAATGGGATAGGCCCGTGATGGGTATTAAGGAGGGCACGTATTGCATGGTGCACTGGGTGTTATACACAACTAATGAATCATCGAGCCTTACATCGGAAACCGGGGATGTACTGTATGGTGACTAACATAATATAATAAAAAATCATTATAAAAAAGAAAAATAATAATAATAAAAAAATTTAAAAAGGTAGTAAGGAGGGCACGTATTGCATGGTGCACTGGGTGTTATATGCAACTAATGAATCATTGAACTTTACATCAGAAACCAGGGATGTACTGTACGGTGACTAACATAATATAATAAAAAAAACATTAAAAAAATAAAAAATAAAAATTCACAATTCCTTATCAGTCACCTTTAGGACAATTTCTCATACTCTCTTCTCTCCAAATATATCCATATTTTGACTTAATGCAAAGAAATTTCAACTTACAATTGCTATAACACCTTTAATTTCCAATGTTTTCCTTTTGGATATAATCCATATAAAGGAATGAATTTTTTATCTCTGGCTTAAATTGCAAAAACCCACAAAGCTTTTGACGGAACTTTATGGCATTCAAGACCATTTCTAGTGCTGTGCAAAGCAGTCAGTGCTTTCTGGGGAGCAACTACTTAAAATTCATATGGACATATTAGATGTAATATGTATATTTGGAATAACCATTGAAATATTTCTCTATTTAATTAGAGTAGTCTATGCTAACTCACAGGGTGGACACTGTCAGCTATTTTCAATCTACCAATTATTTCTTTGGGGGACATGGTAAAATTTCTGCTTCAGTAAATGTTTTCACTTTCTTCATGCACTAGTTTTCCCTTCTTCTTCTTCTAGCTCTGTCTCAGTGGGCAGAGAGAGCAAGAAATGCTAGCTATCATAATGCAAGCACGGCAGAAGGGGACACAAAATTTCCCCTTGCAACAAAGCAAGCTTTGATACTCAATTCTAATATTTGCTGAATGGTTATAAATGCACCCATTATCTTTTTTTCTGGTATCCTATAGAGTATGTGCCCTCAAACAGTCAGGAAATGAAGGCATTACTGACTTTCTGTTCATGGTGCTAGGAATACAGGATTGCACTCTGTGGACAACCACTTATGTCTGCCCCCCTCAGCTCCTAGGAATCTGCAGATTTACCCCTTTCTTGATGCACTCAGTACTTCTACAAAGTCCTGGACAGGATCTTAGATGAAACTCAGACAAGCACACTATCTCTCTTCCCCTCTCCTCTGCCACATCTTGAGTCAAGATGAAGTGGTGATCACTGGTGAGGACTTCAAAAGCAAATCAAAGAACAAGGGCTATGATCAGAAAGAACGACTACCCAACATTTGCAGCAACATGGACGGAACTGGAGGAGATAATGCTAAGTGCAATAAGTCAAGCAGAGAAAGACAATTATCATATGGTTTCACTCATTTGTAGAACATAAGGAATAGCAGGGAGATCGGTAGGAGAAGGAAGGGAAGAATGAAGGGGGGTTAAACAGAGGGGGAATGAACCACGAGAGACTATGAACTCTGGGAAACAAACTGAGGGCTTTAGAGGGGAGGGGGGTGGGGCATTGGGCTAGGCCGGTGATGAGTATTAAGGAGGGCACATATTGCATGGAGCACCGGGTGTTATACACAATGAATCATGGAACAGTACATCAAAAACTAAGGATGTACTGTATGGTGATTAACATAATAAATTTAAAAAATAAATTAAAAAATTCAAAAAATTAAAAATAACCCCCCCCAAAAAAAACAAAAGCAAAAATAAACAAACAAAAAGAACAATGGCTATGGGCTCTAGGGACAGATGTCAGCAAGTTACAGCCAAGGATTAAATGTGACCAGTGGACATCCTCCAGAGTAGGTACTGACTATGCACAAATATTCATGACTTCCCAAAATTCATATGTTGAAGTCTTAATCCACAATACGATGATTTTTGGAGATGGGGACTTTGGGCGATAACTAGGTTTGGATGAGGGTCTAGGAGTGGTACCTCCATGATAGGATTGGTATAAGAGATTTTCATCTCTTAAGAGATGAAAAGACCTCAGTTCCTTTCCCTCTCACTCTACCATGTGAAGATTCAGCAAGAAGGCACTGTCTGTAAACCAGGAAGGATGTCCTCCCCAGACATCAAATCTGCTCACACCTTGATCTCAGATTTCCCAGCTTCTAGTTTGCTGTATAAGCCACCCAGTCTCCAGTACCTTGTTAAAGCAGCTCAAAGAGAACATCCAGGACTCTGGACTAATCCAAGGAGCCACCTACCTCCTGACATAGACGTCGAGTGGATCCATCCTATGTATCTTTGGCCCTCAAAAAATTCCTCAAAGCACAGTAGTGAGACAAGAGCATTCCAACATCTCTTCTTAAAAAAAAAAAAATCCTTTCTAATATTCTCTCCAACATTTTTAAAAGAATAGAGGCAGGTAGTCTTCTAAAGTTCCTGAAAATTATGACAAGGTCTGCTTCAGTGAACTCATATCCTCTTTTGCAATGTGGGCATGACTGACCATTACTAGCTTGAGGCCTCAGCCAAAACTGAGAAAAGGGATACTCATGTTAACATACACTACAACTAAGGTATCCGCAGAAAACACAGTTGTTACTCTCTAGCATGGCCATGCTCTGCTTATGAGACCACCTTTCAGCAGGTGGCTAGATTTAGAATTGCCAGTTAATAGAGTTTCTTTCAGTCTGAATTGTCTCCCTTCACTTTAAATATTGAACATTTTAAAAATACAACTCCCTATTAGATTTTAAATGATTACAGTGGAATAACTGATGTTTTTGCTTTCTTAGGTAAAATATTTAATAGTTTGCTTTTTTTCCTCACTTCCCTTTTCTGCCCTAGGAGGGTATCTGTGTCCATGAGGCAAACTCTATGTCCGTGGCGTAGTGGGTCCTGGTATACACCCAGCATCTTTGCCGGGGGGTGGGGGGGAGGGTGTTTACTCTTGAGTTACTACATTGGTATCATTTAATCCTTTGCTGTGATGTACAGGCATTTGCCCCAGGAGCTCACGGCCATACGTTCTTTTTTTTCCACATACATTTTAAGTTATTGCCAGTAGCATCTCTTCATCTTGACCCCAGGCCTTTGCTGGTTCAACCATGTGCTCATCAGGTCTGTATCCTTCAGGGGGACATCTGCGATTTTTTGAGACATTTAATATTTACCATCTTAACCATTTTTAAATGTGCGATTCAGTAGTGTTAAGTTTATTCACAGTGTTGTGAGGCAGATCGCCAGAACTTTTTCATCTTGTAAAACCAAACCAAACCAAATGAAAAACAAAACCAAAAACAAACCAAACAAAAATGCTCTATACTCCTTAGATAACAACAGTTTCCCCTTTCCTCCCTGACCCCTAGCCTCTGGTAACTACCATTCTACCTTCTGTTTCTAGAACTGGACTACTTCAGATACCCTGGATCAGCGGATCGTCCAGTAACTGTGTCGTTGTGAACGGCCTGTTTCACTCAGCACAATGCCTTCAAGGTGCATCCATGTTGTGCATGTAACAGGCTTTCTTTTTTGAGGCTGAAAAATATTCTGGTGTTATGTATACACTACATTTTTAAAATCCATTTATCTGCTGATAGACATTTAGGTTGATTCCACCTCTTGTTTATTGTGACTAGTGCTGCAATGAATGTGGGCATGCAAATCTCTCTTCAAGATCCTGTTTTCACTTTTTGTTTTATTTCTTGGATGAATACCCAGAAGTGGCATTGCTGGATCATACTGTGTTTCTATTTTTTAATTTTCTTGAGGAACCTACGTTGTTTTCATATGCATTATTTTACATTCCCATTAACAGTACACAGAGATTCTAATTTGTCTGCAGCCGTGCTGACACTTGTAATTCCCGGGGGTTTTGTCTTTTCCTTTTTTTTTTTAATAGTAGCCATTTTATTGGGTGTGAGGTGATATCTCAGTGTGGTTTTGATTTGAATTTCTCTGATGATTAATGATGTTGAGCATTTTTTATATGCTCATTGGTCAAGTGTAAGAATTTTTTCATTGTACGACAGATACCATTGCATTGGCAAAATTCCACACTGTGTGTAATTTCCTCTAAAACCAAACCAAAACAAACTGAAATCTAACTCCAAGTTGTCAGAATTACTGGTTTACATCCCAGTTCTTTATAAATCTCTGGAATTAATTGTGTCCAAGCTTTCTTTTCCTTCAAGTTGACCACTCTCCTCACATTGGTAGCCTCTTTCTTCACTTTGTTAGAGGCTAAGGTTTCAACTGAGATATGAAATTATGTCACAGGCTTTCCCTTGGAGTTGAATTCCTTAATTCACAAATAGAAATACGAGCGGGCACCCAAGAGGTGAGAGGAAAGAATTCTATTTCTAGAGCACTAGAATGTGGAATCTGTTAATATATGAATTGGGACAACAAACATCCTGTCAATCTCAGTTGTTGTAATATTTAAAAAAGGAATAATCAAAGTCCTACAATAACAAATAAGAATAACAAATAACAAATATATCACAAGTTTCTTTAAATCGCTGGTAAAATATGTGGAGTGCCTTCAAAATCTTGTAAAAATCCCATGGTGTTTTATAATTTACAAAGAACCTTCACATGCAGATTGCTCGTATGATTTTTACAATAATGTTTTCAGGTAGGCAGAATGAGAAATTATATTTACAAAGTACCTATGCATATATCAATAGTGGTAACTGATATCCCCATTTTACATTTAAAATTATGACTTTTCCTAGATCTCAGAGTTTGTAAGTGAGCCCATATCATCGTATAAGTGTTTTGCTTTCTTGTCTGGTGTGCCTCACTATTTCCTTGGTCTTTCTATACATTTTTTTAGTTCTTATCATTTGTTATTCAAGTAGAAAGGTACTGCTGGGGTCACAGGGAATATAAAACTTAGTTTCATCTCACTGAAATATATATATTTTTAAATCTGCTTTAAAATAATCAGCATTATCTGAATTATTTTTGTCCTTTTTCATTTTCCTGTTACCAACTTTTTATTAAGCAATAGGTCTGTGGTAGGCAGAATAATGGCCCCAAGGATGCCCACATCTTAATCCCTGGGATGTATGAATACGATACTCTATATGGCAGAAGGAACTTTCAGAGATAATTAAAGTTATGGACCTTGAGATAGGAAGATTATCTTGGATTATTTGGGTGAGCCCAATGTAACCACATGGGCTCTTAAATGTATAAGGAGGCAGAAGACAGAGTCAGAGGGAAATGTGGCCATTTGAGAATGGCCAGAAAGATACAACATTGGTGGCTTTTAAGATGGAAAAAGAGGGCCAGGAGCCAAGGAATGTTGGTGGCCTCTAGAAACTGGAAAATGCAAGGAAATACTCAACCCTATAGTCTCCAGAAAGGAATACAGCCAAACTAACATGATGATTTTAACCCAGTGAGATCCTTGCTGACTTCTAACTTATAGAACTCTAAGATAATAAATTTTTGTTGATTTGAGCCACCAAGTTTGTGGTGATTTGTTATGGTAGCAATAGAAAACTGATAGAAGGACCACTCATGTAAATTTAATTATATACAGGAATACGTAATACATACGGGAATAATTATCTATTTCTCTTTTGCAGTCAAATCTTACTTCTAACTTCTCAGCACATCTTTTTGGTTTTTTTAGGGCTACTGTACCAATTCCCATAAACTCATTTTTCCCACCTGTTACCTCTCTCAGGAATCCGGAAAGAATTGTATGTGCTTTGAGACACATACCCTAAATGCACAACCCATAAAGTACAAAATACTTTTTAAAGCTGTCTAGATGAAATATTTTACAGGTAATATGAGCTATATGAAATGCTCTCTGGAAAACACTCTAGCGAGTGGGCACCACCAGGTTAGAAGACGCTCTGGTAATCAAAACTGCTAAATGTTTACCCACCAATAAAGGAAAATAACCTCTTGGGGATTCTAGACTTGTTACCACGGATGTTGTTTGCTAACACTGATTGTTTTCCTACCTGCTTATAGAAACTCCGTGCTGTCACCCATCTGTTCTCTCATCAAAGCAGCTTTGTGGTGGCAGTTATTTTAGACATTTTTTTTTATGATTTCAGATGTCTCTGCATTGAACTATACATTCTACTTGAGAACATGATGATCAGAGCTTTAATGCAGGTAGAAACACACAGCTCCTACTTTTCTCCATTTAGTAATAGGAGAGAAAGTTATAATATCTGAATTATTTAAAAATTGTTAGAAACCTTGATTTCCCCTTTGGGATACTCATCACACCAAAGGTTTCTTATTTAAAAATGTTATTCTTCATTATTAATTCCTCAATTTTATAGGTGACCTTTTAATTGCTACTTCCAACTGGCTGACACAATGTCTAGTACACAGTAGTCAGTGAATGTTGCTTGTAAATGTTTTAATGACATGCCTCTTATCACTGTCACTTATTTTAGTTTTAAAACTTAGAAAACATTCTTTTACCCTATACTGCTAAATAGTTAATCCTCGTCCTTGAAGACTATCTCCATTCTTCCACACATCACTGCCAATTGTTCCTCTGGCCTGAGAGAGATTACCATTCTTCCCTTCGTTCTTGGCTCAATCCCAACTCCTCCAAGCTGGATATTACATCCTGCTTCCTTCAGAAACTTGACTCGTTCATTATATTCTTTCTTCCAAATCTTCTATCTTTCCTTCATTGCTAGATTATCCTACTCAATAAAGAAAGATAATTTTTTAAATATAAAAATTTTGTCTTTCAACTTTTTACCTTACCAATTACAAACAAGCTGAAGAATAACCTGTGATGCCTCGCTTCCTCATTTTTCATTTAATCCAACTTCCAGTCACTTACAGGAAGTCCCCTTTCCAAGGTCACTGATATAATGTCCATCTATTCCAAAGAACATGTGGCAGTTTACATGCTACTCATTACATTTGATACTGTTTGTCACTCTTCTGAATACTCTCATCTTGTTTGACCTCCCAGATCCTTCTTTATGTTCCCTTTCCTTTGCCCATACTTGCAAAGTTTGATGTCCGGAATTTCTCCTCTGCTTATTCTATGCAATTCATCTAAATGGTTTCATCTGTTGCCATGGTTTCAACTACTGCTAACATGTTCATTACTCCCAACTGTCTTTCCATAGCCTCAGAGATTGAGCTGCTTTTTAGGGAATTGCCATCCGGTATCCCAGAGGCACTTCCATCTCAATAGATACAAACGGGATACCTTGTCCTTAGGTTATGATGCTGGCTCCTTCTTGTATATTTTCTAAATCAATAAATGATACCATCTCCTGTTCTGTTGTTGTAGGCAGAGTTGTGGTTGATTAATCTTTTCTTACTCCTCCATGTAAAAAGCACCATCTCTCATTCACCATCCCCCCTACCTACATCATAAATATCTTTCTAATAAATCATTTTGTCTTTTCTACCTGTCATTAACCATATGGTGTCCTACCTACTCTGGGGCACTGAGTAGGACAGGACTAGCTGGAGAGCACATACACGTCATTCAGAAGATAATGCGTATGGGGCAAAGACAAAGCCAGGAACCATGTGCAGCTAGGTCTGGGGAGAGATGCAGCAGCTGCGCATGAGCTAACAGAGAGAGACGGAACAGGCGGGGTGTGAGGGCAGGGCAAAGCACACTTACTTACAGGTCCAGAAAGCCCACATGCGCTGCTTTCGTGAAGTGCACAGCATGGCTATCATATATATCGAGGGAGTGTGGACACTTAGATATTTTTCATTCTCCACCTAGCTCCTGGATATCTGATGATGTTTACAACTTTTCTTCCTGCCTTCCTAATTGGTCTTAGCCTTTTGATACTCTCACTGTTCTCTGAATGACATTTCAAATACATTTCACTCAGTGCTGGTTTTACAATCAGACTTTTTTTTTTATAATGATTTTTTATTATATTATGTTAGTCACCATACAGTACATCCCCGGTTTCCGATGTAAGGCTCGATGATTCATTAGTTGTGTATAACACCCAGTGCACCATGCAATATGTGCCCTCCTTACTACCCATACCGGCCTGTCCCATTCCCCCACCCCCCTCCGCTCTGTAGCCCTCAGTTTGTTTCTCATAGTCCATAGTCCCTCATGTTTCATTCCCCCTTCTGATTACCCCCCCTTTCTTTATCCCTTTCTTCCCCTACTGATCATTCTAGTTCTTATGTTCCATAGATGAGAGAAATCATATGATAGTTGTCTTTCTCTGCTTGACTTATTTCACTTAGCATTATCTCCTCCAGTGCCGTCCATGTTGTAGCAAATGTTGAGAACTCGTTCTTTCTGATAGCTGAGTAATATTCCATTGTATATATGGACCACAACTTCTTAATCCAGTCATCTGTTGAAGGGCATCGCGGCTCCTTCCACAATTTAGCTATTGTGGACATTGCTGCTATGAACATTGGTGTGCATATGGCCCTTCTCTTCACTATGTCTGTATCTTTGGGGTAAACACCCAGTAGTGCAATGGCTGGATCATAGGGTAGCTCAATTTTTAACTTTCTAAGGGACCTCCACACTGTTTTCCAGAGTGGCTGTACCAACTTGCATTCCCACCAACAATGTAGGAGGGATCCCCTTTCTCCACATCCTCTCCAACATTTGTTGTTTCTTGCCTTGTCTATTTTTGCCATTCTAACTGGCGTAAGGTGGTATCTCAGTGTGGTTTTGATTTGAATTTCCTTGATGGCTAATGATTTTGAACATTTTTTCATGTGTCTGTTAGCCATTTGTATGTCTTCATTGGAAAAGTGTCTGTTCTCATCTTCTGCCCATTTTTTGATTTATTTGTTTCTCGTGTATTGAGTTTGAGAAGTTCTTTGTAGATCTTGGATACCAGTCCTTTATCTGTAGTGTCATTTGCAAATATCTTCTCCCATTCCGTGGGCTGCCTCTTAGTTTTTCTGACTGTTTCCTTGGCTGTGCAGAAACTTTTAATCTTGATGAAGTCCCATAAATTCATTTTATCTTTTGTTTCTCTTGCCTTTGGGGATGTATCATGAAAAAGGTTGCTTTGGCCGATGTCGTAGAGGTTGCTGCCTATGTTCTCCTCTAGAATTTTGATGGATTCCTGTCTCACATTGAGGTCTTTCATCCATTTGGAGTTTATTTTTGTGTATGGTGTGAGATAGTGGTCAAGTTTCATTCTTTTGCATGTAGCTGTCCAATTTTCCCAGCACCATTTATTGAAGAGACTGTCTTTTTCCCACGATGTTTTTTTCCTGCTTTATCAAATATTAGTTGCCCAAAGAGCCGAGGGTCCATTTCTGGGCTCTCTATTCTGTTCCATTGGTCTATGTGTCTGTTTTTGTGCCAGTACCATGCTGTCTTTGTGATCACAGCTTTGTAGTACAGCTCAAAATCCGGAATTGTGATGCCCCCAGCTTTGTTTTTCCTTTTCAACAGTTCTTGGAGATTCGGGGTCTTTTCTGGTTCCATACAAATTTAAGGACTATTTGTTCCAGTTCTTTGAAAAATGTCATCGGTATTTTGATTGGGATAGCATTGAAAGTGTAGATTGCTCTGGGTAGCATGGACATTTTAACTTTTTAAATGCCTTCAAAGGATCTCTAATTAGGTAGAGGTTAAGTCTTAAATCTTTGCAAGTCTTGCAAGGGAGTCTAAGATTGGCCCTTGACTTAATTTCCAACATGCTTTTCTCAAATCATTTTTGGAACTACCCTGAGCAACATTAAACACCTTTCAGTGCCTCTGCTGTACTGTATTTTCTCTACGTTTTTGTAATTTCCACCCTTTCTCTCTGCAATGCTGTTATCATCCTACGAACCTTGCTGGGATCAACTCTTCTAAAAGAAAGCCATACCCCATTCTCCCCGGGTCCCACCCCAACTGGGTTAGGTTCACTCTTCTGAGTTCTCATTCCTCATTCTATAATCTAATCTATTCTCTAGCCATATTGTACATTATTTGAGGACAAAGATTATATTCTGCTACCTATTTATCATCTATTATTATTTGTATTTCTATTGCCTTTTACAATGTGTAATGCACAAAAGGCACTCAATATATGTTGGTAAATGGTAATTAAATATCCTTAAAATTTTTCTATTTAGTTAGGTCTTCAGGGAATAGCAAGTTAAGTTTTTGGAAGGCAGGGATGGGTCTTCATTGCATTTTTCCTTCTTATAGAACTTAACAGGACTTCATGCGTAAAAATTACTAAATAAATAAAAATATTAAATGTAATGCTAGAATACGACAGCTATTAGAGTATAGGCTTCAGTGGCAGAAATCTGAGTTCAAATCCTTTTCTTCAATCTTTGGAAGATGAATCAGAGCCACAAATCCTCCATATAATAATCTCTATCTCTTTCTTCCATATAGGCTTCATTTTTCTTCTTTACTTCTACTTAGCTAAATGCTTTTTTCTGTTTCACTGCTTTTTGTTTTTGCTTTTGTTTTCATCACTTGTCTCCCCTTTCTCTCTCTTCCTCTGAGTACATGTGCAGATTCACATGTGCACCATGTGTGTTTGGGAGTACGTTAAGTGTGGGTGGTTTGCCAACCACAAGACCCTGTGAGTGTAACAGAAAAGCTATAAGCCAAAACTAAGAGTGAATACAAATGCAGACCAACAATGCAAACATAAATAAAACCATGCAAAGCATAAGAGCTGCACAGAGACAACACTAAGATTGTTATAATTTAACTTTTTCTTCTTTTAACCTTTGCACATTCTTATTGTCCTATTTTATTCTTTGCAGTTTCCTCTGCTCCCCCCTCTGCTTTTTCACCAAGGAGGAGAAAAGGAAAATGTGAAGAGCAACTTTCTTTAAAGAGGAAATACACTAAAGCCTTTTAACCTTAGAGGGAAATTCATTATTTAAATTGGGAACTACATGGACTCCCAATACCCTGTCTGCTCTTCAGCCAGTCACCTTATAGGTGAGACCACTATGATTACCCCTGCTCATTTACAGAGAGCGGCTACCATGGTCCTCATTCTGGGAAAGTCCTGTGAGGAAGCCAACCTCTACAGTAGCCAAGGAAACCTCTACCAGTTACATATACTGTAGATTTTAATCACCTGGTAGTAAATGTGACCAACTGGCCAGGAAACACCAAGTGCTTGAGAAAAACCAGTGGTATTAAAGAAAGAATCAATATTTTAAAAAATGGCACAGCACATAATCACCTAGGCGATTATTTCCTACCTTGAGTTGAAACTGAATAGTTTGATCTAAAAGCAGATTTCACATTCTAGGGAAAAATAACCACAACAGTTCAGTCAATCCCTTTTCTCTTAGGACTCCTCTGATGATTCTGATTATCAACTTAATTCCAACCAAGCCCCCAGACAAGGTGCCAGCTTCCTGGGGCACTTAATTGCATTCATAAGAGTTTATGAGCAAGGGGAATTTTCAGCCTAATGCCAAGTAATTGACAACTAAATTTTTTCCTGGTTTCAACCCAAATATTTATTCTTAACATGGCAAAAGTTTAGGATTTGTAGTATTTCCATAGCTTCCAATTATCTCCATTGCTGCAGGACATGGACCATATATAAGTCTCATGTGGTAATCACTAACATTTATCTTTGTTATTGTCACCTGGTATCTTCCTCAATGTCAAAAGAGTCTTAGAAAATGAAGCTCTGCAGTTTTACTGGCCCAACAACAGAGGTCTTACTGAAGAAACCCTATCTCTGTATGACAGAGAATGGGCAGCAGAAACATCTCTGACAGCTGTTGCATGATGGGGTACGATAAAGGTCATTTCCTGCAAATGTTAGGGGTTTTTAAGAATCCCACAGGCACTGGAGAAATAATTGGACTCAAGCAATCAATCATACTTGAAGCATGTGAAGTATATCTAAGGACCAAAGGTCAGGATTTAATGCCCAAATTCATCCAATTGTCTGGAAATAAAAAAAAAAAAAGATTTAACTTCACAGAAGGTTATATGGAGGAATTTAATTGAAGTTAAATATAAATTAATTAAATATAGATTTTTTTCTTTCTTTGAAAATCTTTGTTGATAAGGACTAATATGATAAATTAGAACCTAAGTGATCTCCCTGAAACTTTATTATTCAAGTAATTAATAAAAGCATACTGAAGTTTTTAACTGATTTTTCTTAAGAAGTGTTACTTTTGTCATAAACTAAAAGTAATTTAACATATTGGTTTTAATTGACATTAATAATTTTAAGAATGAAATTTAAGAATATAACTATGGTTTAACATCCTAAGATGTTTAGCTGGAAATTTAATTTTAAATCACCTGGTTCTCTTCTAGATTCATATGTTATTAAATGCGGTTTTGCTTAAGCTATGATAGTGTTAGGAAAATAATGAAATTTAAAAACTGTAATCCTGTTCAAGACCTTAAATCTTTTTATTGAGTGTGACAGACTTCTAATTGTCCCTAAATACCCAATTCCCTCTTCTTTCTTTTAAATGCAACTTTTTATTTTGAAATATGTTGGCTTCCTGAAGTTTCAAAATAGTAATGATCATTCTGGTATATTTTAAAGCAGCTTCACCCAATGATCATATCTTCCATAACCACAGTACATGGTCAAAAGCAGGAATCTCACATTGGTACAATACTCTTTTTTTTTAATTTTTCTTTTCAGAGAGAGTGCACATGCACGAGTTGGGGGAGGGGCAGAGAGAGAGAGGGAGAGAGAATCTCAAGCAGGCTCCACCCCCAGAGTGGAGCCCAATGCGGGGCTTGATCTTATGACGCTGAGATCACGACCTCAGCCTAAATCAAGAGCGAGACACTTAACCAACTGAGCCACCCGGGTGCCCCAACATTGGCACAATACCCTTAACTTGCAAATATACTTTATATAGATTTTAAATGCACTCTTCTTTTGCTCTCTTTTATGTGTATAGTTCTTTGAAATTTTATACCAAGTGTAAATTTGTTGAAGCATCACCACATGGTACATATTACCATTAGGGTACAGAACGGCTCCATCGGCACAAAGACACTCCCTTATGTTACCCATTAACAGTTCTGTCCTCCTCCCCAACCCTAACCTCCGGCAGCAACTGACTACTTATCACTATGATTTTGCCATTTCAAGAATGTTATAGAAACAGAATCATATCATATCCAATTTTTTCAGATTGGCTTTTGCACTCAGCATAAATCCTTGACATCCTTCTAAATCATTTTTTGTATCATTAGTTTGTTTCTTTGTATTTGTTGTATCACACTTTATTTACCAGTTGAATTTTGGGTGCTTTCCAGCTTTTGGCTACTATAAACTGACTGTGAACATACTTTAGTTCACTAGGATAGAAACCCAGGAGGGCTGGGCTGTATCGTGGTTGTTAACTTTAAGAAACAGCTGAGTTGCTTTCCAGAATGGCTATGACATTTTACGTTTTCATCAACAATGTTTGAGAAATCCAGTTGCCCTCTATCCTTGTCAACACTTGATACTGTATTTTTAAATTTTTTTGCCGTTTTAATAGGTATGCAATGGTATCTTACTGTAGCTTTAGTTTGCATTTCCCTAATGACTAATGATGGTGAACATCTTTTCTCTCGTGTGTATTTGCCATCTCTATACCCTTTTGGGAGAAATATGTTAAAATGATTTGCCTATTTTCTGATTTTTTTTTTAATTGCTGAGATTAGAGAATTCTTTATATATTCTGGATAAAAATTGTTTCTCAGATATGTGATTTGATAATATGTGTCAATGACAAACTTGATACTCTAAATAGACCTTGATCCTCTTAATAGGGATCACACAACAGAGCAAAAGTTTTTAAGTTTGATGGTCTATATTATTTTATTTCTTTTATGGATTGTACCTTTGGTGTCATGTCTAAGAGCTCCTTGTCTAACCTAAGCAAAGGAAAAATTTTTCCTGTGATTTCTTCTAGAAGTTTTATAGCGTTTTTTTAAATGTCTCATTTAGATCTATGATCCATTTTGAGTTAATTTTTATATAAGATGTTAAGTTTAGGTTTGGTTCTAGAGAGTTCTGTTTGGATATTGATGGGAGAAGGACAAATTTCAGAAGGAAGAATACTGATGACTGAAAAATGATGTCAGTGTGTACTGAACAAAGTTTCAAGATAGTGACAGAGGAATAAGGAAATTGGACAGTAGTCAAAATCAAACACACTAGAATACAGAAAGAAGAGTGAAGAGAATGACAGAGTTCTGAAAGAAAATGAAAAATTTAAGAGTAGGTTCAAAATATCAAAAAGCTTTCTAGTTCTTAGACTTGCCCACAGTTGGACTAGGCTATCTTGGTTGAGAGTTTATAAAGATGTTCCTATATATATTATCGATAATACTTGAATAATAGCATTCTGGCTATAAAACCTCTTACTTGCTCAAAAGAGTCATCCCGATGGTGAAATTTTAAATCTGTTAAGGAAGTTTATTATAACTTGAAAACAGCATAATAATTTAAGGTGTATTTCTATGCTTCTGAAATTCTTTTGTATGGCTTTTTGTTCAAGTGAGTATAACTCAAAAGCTAAAGAAGGACAACATTTTTCTGATATTCCGAAGATACTTAGTAGCATCAGAAAGGCAAAGGATAGCTTACAAAATAACAAGTCTTAAAATTGGGCTAAAAGGCAATCTTAAACAATGAAATTTAACAGAGAGGCCATGAAGAAGTCACATTTAAGAGGAAGATAAAGCACCACGTAAAACTTGGAATTTCTTAAAATAACAACAAATAGAAAAATGAAGTAAATATTTCATTTCAATTTTAAGATTTCCCAAGACCCATTAGCAACATGGCAAGTGTAAATTGAGAACTGGTTTTTATGGGAAAAATGATAATAATTTCTACTTTCACTATCTTTTCCCTAAGTAGATTTACAATGATGTGTGTATTTCCATGAAGAGTTGCTTAATCCAATAAGCTTTCCATTGACATCCCATGTCAGATAGGAACACCACTGTATCACTTACTGATTTCACCAGTATTAGCTTTTTCCTAGAAACTAAAACCAGATGTTACTGAAATTTACACACATGTACATGCACACAGAGTCTATTAAAAATCAATTATTCATCTTTCTGCCTATAATTTTCAGAAGGAAGAAAAGAAAGATGTGCTCAAAGACAAACTATTATTTATCAGAAAAAGCATAAAGATAACTCTCAACCTGAATATTTCCAGTAAGTGTCTTGCTGAAAATTACTGAGGTGATTCTACAAAAATATCTTAGTTTTTAGAGCACATAGAAAGCCATTTCCACAAATTTGATTTTTTTTAGTTTTATCAAGATAATTGGCATACAGAACCGTATAAATTACATAATGACTTGACCCACATATATTACAAAATGATTAGCACATAAAGCTTAGTTAACATCAGCTCACATAGATACACAAAGAAAAGAAAAAATGTTTTTATCCTTGTGATGGGGTCTTTTAGAATCTAGTCTTTTAGCAGCTTTCAAATATACCGTACAGCAGTATTAGCTATAGTCATCATGTTGTATATGTTACATTCCTAGTATTTATTTATCTTATAGCTGGAAGTTTGTTTCTTTTCATTAACTTCCTCCAATTCTCCTCATTCCAACCCCCCCATCCCCACCTCTGGTAACAGCAAATCTGATCTTTCTCTGTTTTGTTTTTGTTTTTGTTTTTGTTGTTGTTGTTTTTGCTGTTGTTTTAGATTCCACGAGTAAATGACATCATATAGTATTTGTCTTTCTCTGACTTATTTCACTTGTCATAATGCTCTCAATATTCACCTATGTTGCCACAAATGGCAGGATTTTCTTCTTTATGGCTGAATATTCCGTGTGTGTGTGTGTGTGTGTGTGTGTGTGTGTACATTTTCCAGATTTTGCTCATCCATTCACCTCTGATGGACATTCCATTATTTCCATGTCTTGGCTGTTACAAACAATGCTGCAATGAACATGAGGCAGATATCGCTTCTACAGTGATGTCATTTCCTTCAAATGTATACCGACAACTGGGATTTCTGGATCACATGGTAGTTCTAGTTTTGATTTTCTGAGGACATCCATACTGTGTTCCAGTGCCTGCACCAGTTTACATTCCCACTAACAGTGCACAGAGGTTGCCTTCTTTCCACATCTTCACCAGCCTTTGTTACTCGTCTTTCTGATGATGGCCATTCTAACAAGTATGAGGAGAAGATAGTTCACTGTGGGTTTGATTTGCTTTTCCCTCATGAGGAGTGATGTTGAGCACCTTTGCATGTGTCTATGGCCATCTGAATGTCTTCTTTGGAAAAAAAAGTCTATGTAGGTCTTTGGCCCTTTTTTAATTGGAGGATTTTTGTTATTATTGAATTGTATGAGTTCTTTATATACTTTGGATATAATTTGTAAATATTTTCCCCCATTCTGCAGACCGCCTTTTCATTTGGTTGATCATTTCTTTTGCTGTATGGAAACTTTTCGTTTCTATTTATTTATTTTTAAATATTTATTTTAGAGAAAGAGAGAGCATGACCCCGAGTGTGGGAGGGGGTGGAGGGAGAGAGAGAGTCCTCAAGCAGACTCCCCACTGAGCATGGAGCAGATCCCAAGACCCTGAGATCATGACCCAAGCCGAAACTAAGAGCTGGCCGCTTAACCAACTGAGCCACCCAGGCACCCCAGTGTGGAAGCTTTTTAATTTGATGTAGTCCCACTTCCTTATTTTTTATTTTGTTGCTTATGCTTTTGCTACCATATCCAAAAAAAATCATTGCCAAGATCCATGTCCAGGAGTTTTTTTCCGGTTTTCTTCTAGCAGTTTTATGGTTTCAGATCTTACATTTAAGTCTTTGATACATTTTGAGTTAGTTTGTGTGAGTGGTGTCCACAACTTTTTAATGTTCGTAATAAATTTGAACATACAACATATCATCCAAATTTATTAGACAGCTTGAAGTATAGTAGTCAAATATCTAGCATAGATTAGTTGAAATGGGTAGCTCTCTTAAGACTTTAAAATTTGTCCTTCTCATAGATCTGAACTCCTAAATGTGTAAAATGAAGCATTAATTAATGTTAGCAACACTTTTCAAAATACTATTTAAGTTCCAGAACAACCACAATGCTCAGAAATGGTCCCTTTCCAGGTTATTTCATGCTCTCTGTAAGATTCCTGGATTGGGTATGAGTTATGTCAAATATGAGTTAATATTGATATTATTTCTGTCTTTTTCACAAACCAAGAGCACACTTCTAAAGTTGTCAATAGTATGAAAAAAAATAAGCAAATTTTGGAATAGGTGACTTCCCTACATTAACTCAAGTTGACTTTGTTCTTCTGAATGATGACAAATACTATCTTGCAGTAGAATAACATGGAAATTCTGTAAACATGTTTAGTTGAAAGTATCCCAAAGATACACAATAATTCAATGGAAGATATAAAAGTAGATCTCAGAAACAGATTTTAGGTTCACTTCTATTTAATTATCTTAATTTTTCTAGTATAATTAAGATTCTGCCTTGACTATGGAAGTGGCTTATGAAAGAGTTATAAAAGTAATATGTAGGGACATTTGAAATATTTTCTTTTTGCTCACTTTGAAAAGATTTCCAGTTTGCTTCTAAATGCATATCAAATTTGAAAGGCCAAGTGATTTAAGGCAGGTATATCATTACTTTCCTCTATGGTTTGTTCAAGCAGGTAAAAAGTATGCAAGAATCTGAATGTTCCTTGCAACAGTAGCTTCAATTTTCATCAGCCAAGACCCAATTTGTGTCAGAGGGTAAAACTTGCCTGATTAGATCTGTTCAAAAAGCCATTAAACAACTTTCAATGTTCTTGCTCTCTCACATTTAGGACACTAAACTTTTACAGAGATAGGCTGTTTGAAGCCTTCCTAATTATTTCCATTATTATCCAAGAAGGATTACTGATGTTCAGCCTCCATTGGAATTCTCAAAAGTTCTCAGTGCAAATTATATGGCAATCTAAAATGCCTTTCTCTGGCTTTATGGCCTGATTATTATTTAGAGTCTCTCCAGCAGTGAACTTGAAGATCATGCAAATGTGCTCTTTGGGAAAGTCACTGTATAGCTGAATAATTTGTTTTGTAGGAAGCCAGCTCAAGTTTATCATCAACCACGAAAATTCTTTATCAATGCTTTTCTATAAAGTAGGCCTATTATTATACCGGTTCCACTTTAACTCTGACAGAAAGCTGATCGGGAATGCTATTATTAAGTCATAAATGCCTATTTTAAAATATGTTGCCTCATATTATTACACTGTATCGTTTCATTAATTCGTGTAATATTTCCTTTGGTTTTTAGTATCTTCTATGTCATAATCAAAACTAAAATAACTCTAAAAATGTAAAGTCTATAGCATAGATTTAGTCAAGAGTCCGTATGCGTCTACAACTTAATATGTATAAATACATACAAATTTAACTAGACAGAAGTGACCATGTTCACTCACTACATGCAATATTTACAATGCTGAATAACAACTGTATTTGCCAAGATATTCACAGTTCATAATATTGTGAGATAAAATGTAGCTATAAACATTAATCAATGGCATGTTTATTAAACCTATATTTCTTAGATCATAAGATATACTGATGAACAAATTTCACTGTGTAATAACAAGGAGCCTAGAGCCAAGTGGGAACAAAAATACCTAAGTAATTTTAATTTGTGAGATAAACTATCAGTATAGGGATTTATTCAGGATACCACTGGCACACCTTACACCCATTCAGGAAAGTTGTTAACAAGCGATATTCAAATAGGACCTAATTAGGCATGAGGTCCTAGAATAGAGAGAGTGTGCCAGTCAGGAGAAGACATGTCTACATGGACAGTAGGAATATGTTACAACAGAGGTTTAAAGTCATATTAAATCAGACTTAAAATGGAGTTTGGTCTTCATCTTGATGTTGAGATAGATCACTGAAGGAGAGTGATATAATCACATTTCAGTTTGGAAAGATCATCCTGGCTCAAGTATAACGAATGTTTTAGAGGGAATAATGGAATTAGACCAGTTCAGATAAGAAATGATACTGTCTTACCCTGTGGTAGTGATGGAAAAGAAAGAAAAAAAAAAAACATAAAATAAACTTACTTCTCAACTTATTCTGTTATGACTATTGTTTTGTAATAGACTTTACAGATGTTACTTTTAAAATATTGTTAGTCTGAGGAGCCATTTATTTATAGATCTCCTTGTATTATTTGTAACAATATTGTATTTATTTTTTTAAAGGTTTTTTATTTTTATTTATTTGGCAGAGAGAGAGACAGCCAGCGAGAGGGAACACAAGCAGGGGGAGTAGGAGAGGAAGAAGCAGCCTCCCAGCAGAGGAGCCTGATGTGGGGCTTGATCTCAGGACCCCAGGATCATGCCCTGAGCTGAAGGCAGACGCTCAACGACTGAGCCACCCAGGTGCCCCTGTATTTATCTCTTAAGCACAGATTCTCTACACATCATCTCAAGTTCCCAGATTGTTTTATTAAAACATTTATCTTCAATCATCCAAATGTGACTAAACACTATCTGAAAAGTCCCATAGTATTCCATACCTGTGAACACATTTACATTTTTGTGCTGAAAGATACATAAAAACAGAGGCTTAGATAATTGATCTTACTGATTTGAAGAAATGATAACATGAAAAGAGAGGTAAACGGAGGCTAAGAAAATGTAAAGTGTGTATTGTGGAAACAGACATGTTATCTGAAAAGTGAATTGTCTGAGGGAAATATAGATCTAAGAGGCATGCATGAAAAATGCAAAAGGAGAGACGTGATTGCATACAAATCTAAACTATTTTAACTAGTGCCTACTCATAAAAACACCATCATTTGAATCATATTATGGATTTTTTTTTATAATTATTTTTTATTATGTTAGTCACCATACAGTACATCCCCGGTTTTCGATGTAAGGCTCGATGATTCATTAGTTGTGTATAACACCCAGTGCACCATGCAATATGTGCCCTCCTTACTACCCATCACCGGCCTGTCCCATTCCCCCACCCCCCTCCGCTCTGTAGCCCTCAGTTTGTTTCTCATAGTCCATAGTCTCTCATGTTTCATTCCCCCTTCTGATTACCCCCCCTTTCTTTATCCCTTTCTTCCCCTACTGATCATTCTAGTTCTTATGTTCCATAGATGAGAGAAATCATATGATAGTTGTCTTTCTCTGCTTGACTTATTTCACTTAGCATTATCTCCTCCAGTGCCGTCCATGTTGTAGCAAATGTTGAGAACTCGTTCTTTCTGATAGCTGAGTAATATTCCATTGTATATATGGACCACAACTTCTTAATCCAGTCATCTGTTGAAGGGCATCTCGGCTCCCTCCATGATTTAGCTATTGTGGACATTGCTGCTATGAACATTGGTGTGCATATGGCCCTTCTCTTTACTACATCTGTATCTTTGGGGTAAACACCCAGTAGTGCAATGGCTGGATCATAGGGTAGCTCAATTTTTAACTTTCTAAGGGACCTCCACACTGTTTTCCAGAGTGGCTGTACCAACTTGCATTCCCACCAACAATGTAGGAGGGATCCCCTTTCTCCACATCCTCTCCAACATTTGTTGTTTCTTGCCTTGTCTATTTTTGCCATTCTAACTGGCGTAAGGTGGTATCTCAGTGTGGTTTTGATTTGAATTTCCTTGATGGCTAATGATTTTGAACATTTTTTCATGTGTCTGTTAGCCATTTGTATGTCTTCATTGGAAAAGTGTCTGTTCATATCTTCTGCCCATTTTTTCATTTGTTTATTTGTTTCTCGTGTATTGAGTTTGAGAAGTTCTTTGTAGATCTTGGATACCAGTCCTTTATCTGTAGTGTCATTTGCAAATATCTTCTCCCATTCCGTGGGCTGCCTCTTAGTTTTTCTGACTGTTTCCTTGGCTGTGCAGAAACTTTTAATCTTGATGAAGTCCCATAAATTCATTTTATCTTTTGTTTCTCTTGCCTTTGGGGATGTATCATGAAAAAGGTTGCTTTGGCCGATGTCGTAGAGGTTGCTGCCTATGTTCTCCTCTAGAATTTTGATGGATTCCTGTCTCACATCGAGGTCTTTCATCCATTTGGAGTTTATTTTTGTGTATGGTGTGAGAGAGTGGTCAAGTTTCATTCTTTTGCATGTAGCTGTCCAATTTTCCCAGCACCATTTATTGAAGAGACTGTCTTTTTCCCACCGGATGTTTTTTCCTGCTTTATCAAATATTAGTTGCCCAAAGAGCTGAGGGTCCATTTCTGGGCTCTCTATTCTGTTCCATTGGTCTATGTGTCTGTTTTTGTGCCAGTACCATGCTGTCTTTGTGATCACAGCTTTGTAGTACAGCTCGAAATCCGGCATTGTGATGCCCCCAGCTTTGTTTTTCCTTTTCAACAGTTCCTTGGAGATTCGGGGCCTTTTCTGGTTCCATACAAATTTAAGGACTATTTGTTCCAGTTCTTTGAAAAACGTTCTCGGTATTTTGATCGGGATAGCATTGAAAGAGTAGATTGCTCTGGGTAGCATGGACACTTTAACTATGTTAATTCTTCCGATCCATGAGCGTGGAATATCTTTCCATCTTTTTATGTCTTCCTCAATATCTTTCAAGAGTGATTTATAGTTTCTAGAATATAGGTCCTTTACGTCTCTGGTTAAGTTAATTCCAAGGTAACGTATGGTTTTTGGTGCTATTGTAAATGGGATGGATTCCCTTATTTCTCTTTCTTCGGTCTCGCTATTCGTGTACAGAAATGCAACTGATTTCTGAGCATTGATTTTGTATCCCGCCACGTTACTGAATTGCTCTATAACTTCTAATAGTTTGGGAGTGGCTTCTTTTGGGTTTTCCATATAGAGTATCATGTCATCTGCGAAGAGAGACATTTTGACTTCTTCTTTGCTGATTTGAATACCTTTGATCCCTTTTTGTTGTCTGATTGCTGTTGCAAGGACTTCTAGTACTATGTTGAATTATAGTGGTGAGAGTGGGCATCCTTGTCGTGTTCCTGATCTTAAGGGAAAGGCTTCCAGCTTTTCCCCATTGAGAATAATATTTGCAGTAGGCTTTTCATAGATGGCTTTTATGAGATTGAGAAATGTACCTTCTATTCCTACACTCTGAAGGGTTTTAATCAGGAAAGGATGCTGTATTTTGTCAAATGCTTTTTCGGCATCGATTGAGACGATCATATGGTTCCTGAGTCTTTTCTTGTTGATATGATGTATCACGCTGATTGATTTGCGAATATTGAACCACGCTTGCATCCCAGGTATGAATCCCACTTGATCGTGGTGGATAATCCTTTTAATGAACTATTGGATTCTATTAGCAAGTATCTTGTTGAGGATTTTGGCGTCCATATTCATTAGGGCAATCGGTCTATAATTCTCCTTTTTGAGGGGGTCTTTGCCTGGTTTGGGGATCAAGGTAATATTGGCCTCATAGAATGAGTTTGGTAGCTTTCCTTCTGTTTCTACTTTTTGAAATAGCTTTAGGAGAATAGGTATTATTTCTTCTTTGAATGTTTGGTAGAATTCCCCAGGAAAACCGTCCGGGCCTGGAGTTTTGTTATTTGGAAGGTTGTGTATCACTGACTCAATTTCTTCATCATTAATTGGCCTGTTTAAGAAATCAATTTCTTCCTGTTTCAATCTTAGTAGTTTATAGGTTTCCAGGAAGGATTCCATCTCTTCCAGATTGCTTAGTTTATTGGCATATAGCTGTTGATAAAAATTTCTAATAATCCTTCCAATTTCAATGGTGTTCGTCGTGACCTCTCCTTTTTCATTCATAGTTTTAATAATCTGGGTCCTTTCTCTTTTCTTTTGGATAGTCTTGCCAGTGGTCTGTCAATTTTATTGATTCTCTCAAAGAACCGGCTTCTAGTCCTGTTGATCTGCTCTACTGTACTTCTGGTTTATGCTTGATTGATTTCAGCTCTAAGTTTGGTCAACTGCTTCCTCGTGTGTGGATTAGGCCTGTCCCTCTGTTGCTGTTCTAGCTTCTTGAGGTCAGAATATAAAAACTGCATTTTAGATTTTTCTATTCTTTTGAGTGAGGCTTGGATGGCTATGTATTTCCCCCTTAGGACTGCGTTTGCAGTATCCCATAGGTTTTGGACTGTTGTATTTTCATTCTCATTGGTCTCCATAAATTGTTTAATTTGATTTTTGATTTCCTGGTTTATCAAGTCATTCCTGAGCAGGATGGTTCTTAGTCTCCAAGTGTTTGAGTTTCTTCCAAATTTTTCCTTGTGGTTGAGTTCCAATTCCAGAGCGTTGTGGTCTGAGAATATGCAGGGGATAATTTCAATCTTCTGGTATCGGCTGAGACCTGTTTTGTGTCCCAGAACGTGGTCTATTCTTGAAAATATTCCATTAGCATTAGAATAGAATGAGTATTCTTTGGTTCTGGGGTGTAGTGTTCTCTATATATCTATGAGGTCCAACTCGTCGAGTATGGCATTGAAAGCCTTTGATTCTTTGCTTAGTTTTTGCCAGGGTGTTCTGTCTATTTCTGATAGTGGAGTGTTGAGGTCCCCTACTATTAATGTATTTTTTTTTTATATGTCTCTTTATTCTGGTTAAGAGTTGCTTCTGTATCTTGCTGCTCCCCTGTTGGGGGCATATATATTTATAATTGTCATATCCACTTGTTGAATACTTCCTTTAAGAATAATATAGTGCCCTTCTGCGTCTCTAACTATAGTCTGTAGTTTAAAATCCAATTTATCTGATATGAGAATTGCTACCCCAGCTTTCTTTTGAGGTCCATTTGCGTGAACCATGGTACTCCATCCCCTTACTCTCAGTCTGAATGCATCTTTGGGTTCAAAATGAGTCTCTTGTAGACAGCAAATGGATGGGTCATTTCTTTTTATCCAATCTGCAACCCTGTGGTGTTGTAAGGGAGAATTTAAGCCATTAACATTAAGACTGAGTACTGAGAGATAGGCTTTTAATGATGCCATGTTGTCAGTAAAGTCTTTGTATTGGCTGTGACTTTCTGTTTTGTATCACTCTTGGGGCCTTTTTACTTTTATAGAACCCCCCGTAATACCTCCTGTAGGGCTGGTTTCGTGGTTACGAAATTGGCTAGTGACTGTTGATTCTGAAATGTCCTTATTTCTCCATCAATTCTGAATGACAGCCTTGCTGGATAAAGGATCCTTGGCTGCATGTTTTTCTCTGAAAGAGCTTTAAAAATGCTCCCCCAACCCTTTCTCTCATTCCAGGTCTGTGTAGACAGGTCTGACGTAATTCTGATGTGTTTTCCTTGGTACGTGAGAAATTTCTTTGCCCTGGCCGCTTTCAATACTGTATCCTTGGATCTAATATTTGCAAATTGGACCATGACGTGACGTGGTGTAGGTCTGTCATGGTTGAGCTTGGGAGGGGTCCTCTCTGCCTCTTGGACACGAATTTTTGTTTCCCTTGCTAGATTAGGGAAGTTTTCAGCTACAATTTGTTCAAATATCTCTTCTAGACCTCTGTTTTTCTCCACCCCCTCGGGGATGCCGATGATTCTAACATTGGATCGTTCCGTTGAGTCAGTAATCTCCCGTAGCCAACATTCGCGGGCATGGATTTTTTTAAGACCATCTTCTATTTTTATTTTTTCCTCTATTAACCCATCCTCCAATTCACTAACCCTTTCCTCTGCTTCGGTGACCCTGGCCGTCAAAGCCTCTAGTTTTGCCTGCATTTGGCTCATAGAATTTTTAATTTCTGTCAAATTCGCTCTCATTTCCGCCCTTAGGGATTCTATATTCTCAGTAACATTTTCCTTAATACTTTTTTCAAGTCTACTCATTATCTTGACCATTGTTACTCTGAATTCCATTTCTGATAATTTGGTTACATCCATGTCCGTTACTTCTGTGGCAGAGGCCACAGACTCACTGTCTTCTCTTTGCTGGGGGGGGGGCCTCTCCTTCTTGTCATTCTGATGAGGAGAGGTTGCGGGGTTGTCCAGAGCCCAAATTATTGACTGGGTCCCAGGCCATGCCCCTTGTTTTGTAGGGATCTTAGAGATGTAAGCTTCTTCTTTAAAGATTTTATTTATTTACTTATCTGAGAGAGGGAGACAGACAGTCAGCAAGAACGGAACAGAAGCAGGGGAGTGAGAGAGGAAGAAGCAGGCTCCCAGCGGAGGAGCCCGATGAGGTACTCCTTTCTGGAACGCTGGGATCATGCCCTAAGCCGCAGACAGGCGCTCAATGACTGCGCCACCCAGGCGCCTCAGGTTGTGGGCTTCTTGATTTTTCAGCCTGCCTTCTGTGTTCTGGGGGAGGGGCCTGCCACAATGATACTCAGGCAACCCTGTTTGGTTAGAGTCTCCGTGTCCCCTGCGAGGGAGGATGGGGATGGGCACTCTCTGAGCCAGTATTTCCAGGCTTTTGTTCTCTGGCGGCTTTCCCTGGCGCCCGGCTATGCCTCTTCTGAGAGTCAGAGCAGCAGAGGCTGCATTGTCACAGAACAGAGGGATTGCGGCCCGTTCTCCACTGATGTTCTGGCCACTTTAACTCTATTACTGTTGGTGCTGCTCAACCGTGCAGCGTCCCGGGATGTGCGCACCAACCCAGCGTCCTTGCCCTCACTTCCAGGGCCGGCGCGTCTCTGTCCTTTGTGTTTCTAATGCCGCCAGCCACCGGCCGCCCCGCACGCTCCCGGGTCTCCCGGTCTCAGTCTATGCCCGGTGAGCACACCTCAATTCCGGAGTTTCATGAGAAGCCTGGTGGCGCGTGCACCCGGTTCAGGGTCTCAGTCTGCTGTTTCGCAGGTGCCGACCACGAGTCTGCCCGCTCCCCCGTGCAGGTGGCCCGCCAACCGCCAGCCGCCCTGCGCACGCTCCGGGAGCTCCCGGTCTCAGTCTGGATCCCGTGAGCACACGGGATTCCCGGGTTCCGCGAGATGCCTGGTGGCGCACGCTCCTGGCTCACCCTCACCGGTCTCAGTCCACTCTCTCGCGGGTGCCCTCTGTGAGTCCGCCCGCTCCCCCGTGCAGGTGGCTGCCGCTTCCCGGCACCCAAACGCGGCGGCTCCCTCCCCCTTCCGTTTATCTTCCGATATCTGTGCACGGTTTACAGCTCCCCTTTTCGTACCTCAATACTCAGCGCTGGAGATGTTCATTTGTAGAGATCCAGATGCATCATCCTGCGTCTCAGGCTGATTCTGTGGTTATTTAGGCTGGTCTGGTACCTATCCAGCTCGACTCAGGGGACCGGCTGAAAAAGGGGCCCCCTACTCTTCCGCCATCTTAACTCCGCCCCCCCGCATATTATGGATTTATGATCTTCCGAAACTGAAATGTGATACCGCTCTCCTTCAGTGGTATGTCTCAGCATCACGACGAAGGCCGTATATGTAGATACACACACATACACATTTATATACATACACAGATATATGAAAACTTATGATCTCATCACTGTAACACTATATGTATATGATGAGACTGTTATTCTAGAAAGCAATAGAACACAGACATTTTAGTCAATAGAAAAGAGAAAATGAGGTTCAGATACCAATTTCCGGGTTTCAGGCAAGACACGTAACCTCTTTGGGCATCAATGTCCTTATTTGTAAAATGACAAAACATACCCTACTATGTATCTCTTGTGTAAATGTATAAAAAGGAGATGGTAGTTTTGAAAGTGGTTTTGGAAAACATGTGCAAGGGGTTCGGTAATGATTCACTGTAGGGTGTGACATTTCTGAAGGAGTCAGAAAGATAGGGGTAACAAAATTCATTCAAACTTAATAGGAAAAGTAGTATTTACTAACTGGCAGGCTTTTAAGATTACGGAAAGAACCAATTTTACATGAATACTATATCTATTCCTCTGAAAATGCTACAAAAATATAGGAATCCATAATGTTAGATATGTTCAAGTTTTGTAGTCAAAATAACTTCCTTAATATTTCTTACACATTTCTCATACACATATGCTTCACACACGCTCCCTATTTTTCAGACAAGGTCAATGTTTTCACTACAATTCATTTACATTGTTATTAGAACTATTTTCTAGGTCTGTTGATAAAATTTGGCCTCACACATTGATAACACATTTTTTCTAATTACACTGTAATTTTCACTAGTAATTCTAGCTTTTTTGAATATACAAATCATTTCAACTTATTATATCATTGCTTTAACACTTCATACACATCTTGAGACATTTAGGCCACAAAAGATTATATTTAATATTAAAAGGATCAAATGTCAATAATTCTCAATTACTTATCCAAAGTGAAAACTTGAATAACGTGTATAGTCTAAATGTGCAAATAATCAGAAGATACAGATTTTTTACCCTCCTGCTACCGAATGTTTCCCTGAGTTGTTGTCAGAGACAATGTTTACAGTGTTGTGCTTTAATTCCTACTCTCTTGTCAAGACACCAATTGAAAGCAGAATGCTAAGAACTCAGTGAGAACTAAGAGTGATAAATGAAGTGCCAGCATAATTTGGAAATTGGAAAATGTGCCCTTGAAAACATATTAGTTCGCTCAGTTTGTAACGTGTAACAGCAGTATTGGTTTTCTCTCTTCACTGCTAGGTCAAGACACTGATGGAAGTAGGAGTCGGCCGAGCCAGAAACAGATCTTCAGCTGGGGTCCAGTAAAGAGTGTGGGAAGGCTTCCCCGAGGCTGGCAAATATCTCGCCCCAGTGGCTAACACCCCTTGCTCTGTCGTTCTGCCTGAGATTTCACCCAAAATGACATTCGCTTATGTGGTTAAGCTCAAGTATTTCCAGGAAGCTTAAGCAAGGTACGGTAGCCATTCCAACTTCCAGAAAGTCTCCCTCTTTGCTGTGATTGATAAAAAAAAAAAAAAGAGGTAATTTTTGGTGGAAAGCAGAAATGAATTTGGAGCACTGGGATATTTTTCAGAGAAGAGAGGCCTGGTAAATTTTAGTAGCCAACAGGAAACATGAAACATAGAAGTCAGGGGAGAATGAAAAAGGTGATACCAGGACATAAATAAACACAGAAATGGGCAGAGTAATAAAATAAATAAATAAATAAATAAATAAATAAATAAATAAATAAATAAATAAATAAAAACAACAATAAGAACAATTATAATAACAACTCTCATGTCTTAAACTTTGCCCAGAGCAGTCCCAAAATATTCTATGTGGAGAAAGTGTAGGAACATGTCCAATGTGTAACTAAGATCAGTGCTCCCCTTGTGCGATGCCATGATCTTGCCTGGCTTGTGGCCTAAACAACTGGGTGAATCCTGAAATCTGCTCCACTCAGGAGAAAAGCTGGAGTGGCACATCGAATGTGCACATCTTCACAGCCTGGAACCTCAGGGTGGTTCCAGAACACTTTTCTCCTTTGCTTCCACGTTGGTCCAGTTATGTAGTTCTATCAATACGGATAACAGAATGTACTCAGAGAATCAGATGAGAATGGACTCTCCACCAGGAAGGTAAGTCAACGTAACACAAAAACAGATATGGCTGTCAGAGTGGAACACGTGTCTTTTCCTAGCTGGGTATTTTGTCTCTCACAACACAACCTTGCAGACTATCAAGGATATAACAATTTTTGAAAGGGTCATGTTAGGAAAAGAAAATTATACACAGATGCAGCATTTTCCAATCTCTGTGCCATAGATAAGGTAGCTCTGAGAGTAACCAGGAAGGGGCTCGAATAGCGTGAGCCACTGGATCACTGTCACACACACTATAAGAAGCATGTCCTTTTACAGTAGGTTGTCTTACAAAAATGTCCATTTTCCGGGAGTGGCATAGTACCAACAAAAGATGTTTTTGTTCTCCATTCCCACACTGTTTAAGAAAAGGCGAGAAAACATGGGTTACTTAAATTATAGCACATCCATAGCACACCATGGAATACAAACAAGGACGAAAACATCCTTGAGGGGGCTTAACTAAAATATGTGTGCCAACAATGCTGCCATGCCTGTACAATAAGCACATAAAAATACCAAAACTAATTTATTAAATTAAAACACACAGAACTGTACACAGTACAGAACTTTTGCCAAAGTTCAAGGGTAACACACGTGAAGAGTTAACACCTTCCAGAGAGTCTTTCAGTAAATCCTGAAAATTCCTATCCTCAAGTCCCCTGCCTTTGAGAGTGCTTACTTCTAACTTCTGCCTTAGAATCTCCAGCCACCATTAGCACAATCTCCTCCTTACTAGCGAGGTTAGACCTTCCCTGACACAAATCCCTCTTGTCTTTAGGATGTAACACTAGGTCTGCATTATCAGTCTAGAAGGACCCTCTGGTGGCAGTTGTGGTGCAGGCTCCTAGTGGGTCATTTTGTGGTTATCTCTGGTCCTTCGCGTACCTCCAAATAATATTAGCCGTGAGGCGATGGGTTTGACACTGCTAATTTCACAGAAGCATCTAAGGCATGAAAGGCTTCTCTTTGAGTATAAGGGTAAGTTACAGACCTTTATCTTTTATTTATTGGTAACAGTTGAATCAGATGTACATGCATATATATTTACACACACACACACACACACACACACACACACACACACACACACACACACACTCCTCTATGTCCCAAAGATTAACGCTGAGCCTTATCTTATCCTGAAGTCTCCAAACTGCTTACTGAAATCAGGCAGATGAGATGAGAAGAGATGAGAAGGGGAGGGGAGGGGAAAGAGAGGACAGGAGAGAGTGGAAAGGGAGAGAAGAGAAAGAGGAGAGGAGAGGAGAGAAAGAACACCACAAATCTCAGTGGAACAGGCCATGCGTAAGAAGCAAGCTATGTGGTGAGAATGAAGAAGTGAGCACTAAAATTCCATCAAGAAACGACTCTTCAGCTCCACTGCCTGCCGCCACATGGGAACGAGGACCAGGTTTCCAGAGCTTCCAGTTCTTACACAGAAGCCAGGAATCCTCATGTACAATTTCTTATATGTTGACTTAAAATAGTTAAGTCTTGTGCAGACCAAACAAAAAATTTCCGTGAGAAGGATTTAGTCAATGAGCAGTGAGCGTGACCCTCAGTCTAAACAAATAAGAAGATAGGGAAACATCTGCCTAACTTCTTGATCACTGGCCGTTATTTCTCAACACCCGAGTTAGTACTTCTGGATTCTAGAGCATTGTTTCTTCCCCTTCTTCAATCAGACACTTTCAAATCATGCTGCCTCCCCTACACACACACCCCAACACACAAAGTGAGACTAAGAAAGGAGTCTACTGCTGAGCCAGGAACATATCTCTAAAAGTTACCCTATCCCAGTTACAAAGAACCCTGGAGGAAACTTCCTCCACCTGACCTGTTCGGACTTTTTATCTTATCCAAGACCCATTTCCCTGCCAGGCTCACTGGGGAAGTAGAAGGAGGATTCCTCTATTAAGTGTGTACTAAAACTATTGTCTCCTCCCTCGATCTACTCTTTCGATAGGAGTTCAAGCTCTCATCACTTCTCATCCGGCCCACTTGTCAATTTACATGAAGTTCATCGCCGCCCTCTAATCCAAACTTCCCACTGTTGACAATATCCTTGCTTATGCCTTAGACACCATCAAAGACACACCAAAGTCACTGTGCATTGCCTTGGACTTTCTTATGGTTACCAACTGTGACCACAGGCTCTCATGTACGTTCTGTCCTCCTATTATACTCATCCCCAGACTTAAATCCCCCTTAACACTGATCCTTGAAATTGGTGTTTCAATCAAAATCCATTCAACCACAGTCAGGATTATTTAAATTGAAAATAATGTAATAATGACAATTTAGTGAAACATGTTAGAATCAGAGACTTGATGAAAGACAGAAGGTAAGATTTTTAAAATGAGAGATGACTCAACATTCTTCAAGCCACATTTCTTTATTTTTTATTCTCATTCACATAGGATTGATGTTATACCTAAGATAGTTGTAAAGATTAGAACTTAGAAGGAGGAATATATGCATGTATTCTTTTAGGAGTTATCTTCTGAAACCTTTGACTATCACCAATATTGAAGATAAAGAAATGTTTTGACAGGCTCTTGGATTTCTCATGTTGTATTTCTATCAAGAATTATGCTTAACTTGTATGCTCATGCTACAAGTTAACTGCCTTTTCAACATTCTTTACAGTCTTCTGCATGACAAAAGATACCATAAAGGAAATCAAAGACAAGCAAATTAATAAGGAAATGACAAAACAGTAAATAAGGTTAAATGGATAAAGATACAAATAGCAAATTCACAGAAAAACCTATACAATGGGACACAAAATTATGAAAAAATCCTTATGAAAACATGTGCAGTCCCATTAATAATCAGGATTGTACCATAAAACAGCAATGGGATTTTTTTAAAAAATCAACTAAATATTATTTATTGTTGGATAATTTTAAGTGTAAGTGAGAGTATAAAGAAATGGACATTCCTAAACTGGGGATGAAAATGCAAATTGGTATACAACCTGTTTGGAAGGAAAATTAATTAGGGAAATTAAATATGCACATACTTTGTGATGCAAGATTCCATTTGCCAGCATGTACACCAGAGAAAAGTGTGTTACATCTTCAAATAGGCAGACACTGAGTGCTCTGCATGGCTGTCTGTAGGAGGATAGTGCATTTAGAAAAAAATGGGGCAGAAACAGATAGGGAGTGATAATGTCAAAAATCCAGATACAAACTATGGGTGATTTGCTGCCATTTATGTCACCAATATTTAGTGGAAGAACAAAGACTTAGGGTCACCTTAGAAACCATGAAATGTATGTAAATATCAATCTTAAAGCTTTGGGAATATTTATCGATCTTTATAATTTATAGGTAATGGGCACTGGATGCTTGATCATCTGATGATGTTAGTTCATCAGATTCTCAAACAGTTCATGACTCAGAAGATGAACAACGTTTTTAGAGTTAATAAAAAAGGATTACTGAATCTATTATATATATTTTGATTTTAGGATTTAAAATGCTTTTTGTACTTCTCACAGTTAACACCGAGGTCTATGATACAAAATACATTGATAATAATATTTACAATATAGGATTGTTATAGGGGTTTCTTGAGGTAATGTATGTAAGTACCCTACGGATATGCGAACCGCAAGGCTGGTCTGTGGGAGGGACTCATTATGTTGGTCAGTCATGCTAGTATTCCACTGACTCAGCATCTCTCTCTAAAATAACGGTATTTATGAATTCAAGACATACCTTTCATGAATAGCAAGAACTTGCTCTATGACAAAAATAAACATAACAATTTTGTTTCTGTTGAACACCAAGCCAACTCTTTCCTTTCAAACCATGTTTACAAGGGAAATACTCATAAAGCTGAGATGGCTGGTGGTTCTAAGGATCACCTAGAAAATGGATTGTCAGAGATTGATTAGACACTGACTGGAGACACCAAGTAAGACAACAGTAACAAAGTAAGCAAGCTATCTGTGATTCAGAAACTGATAATCAAAAGTGCAGTGATCAGCTACTATTACAGCAACCAAGTGATTTCCTCCAGTTCGGGCTCTATTTCTGATATAGCGTCATATGTTATCAATGAAAAAAATAATAACTAAATCTCCCTTCTCCTAATTTCCAGTTCCCTTCAAGGGAAACAATTTTATCGCCCCATTGCTAAAATGAAGTTGCATTAAATACATCTGCTCTCTAAACTTTCTGATGTGGTACTGTAAAAGTAGTTAGGTTTCCACTGTAAGACTGAATGAAATCAGTGGCCGTAATTAGGACCCAACTTACGTCATAACAGTACCTGAAGGGGGGGGGGTATTTATCTCAGTGTTCCTGCTTTTCCATTCTTGGAAGCCGGTTTGGATGGATCCCAATGCCCTATAAGTCCTCCTGCATTTGACTATTATCGGTCTCCTCCCCAGGAATCATTCTGCCCAAACCAAAACTCCACTCAATAGATAAATGCTACCAATCACGGAAAGGGAAAATTGAAAACTTGTAAGTATTCCCCAATATTAATGTGCCTGAACAATCATATTTAATTGGTTCTCAGGTCTATTATTTGTTCTGTCTACCCAAAGAAAGTTCTATTGTAGTTATTTCAGTGATAAACTTGCTTCTTCTCAAAAAGTTTTATTATTCTGAGAAATTGCTTGAAAATAGCAGAAGTTGTAGTGGGGTAGTGAAGGCCTGATAATACATTCTAAAGGTTTTTTTAATAGTGTAATTTATGTTAAAACTTGTCCTAATACATTGCAAGATCACTTAGATATTTTATTTTAAATACTGTATGTAGCTTTCTCACAGCTCTAGTGCCATTTCCAGTAAAATGAGATTTTCATGAAAGACCTTAAAAATCATGTTGCACTTAAATGGTGATATTGTTTCAATCTTTCATCAGGCGAGGTCATTTTCGTTCAGAAATTTGACATTCATCTAGAACATTCTGTATCTAAGAAAAATGAAATGCCTACAGTTGCTTCAATTTCCAGACTTAACTACTTTTACATAAGAGTCGAGTTCCTCTTCAGCCCACTAAGGTACTCACACATCTTCCTTTATTCTTTAAGGCCAAACTGTCCTGAAACAGCTCCCCTGGAAATCTGACATAGTTACAGAAAAGAGCCATAAAATGTCTTATTAAGGGATTTAACCTCGCAATCATTAACATGTAGATATGTATTTCACTTGGGTATAGAAATTAACCTACTATGCTTTATTTATTTTTAAATTTTATACATTGATACCCCTTGTACATTAATACCCCTAATCTGGGATTCAGGGGAGCTAATAAACACACATTTCCTCCTGTTCCTTTTCTTCCTCCTCCTCACTCATTAGTTTTCTTCTCTAAGAATACACATTAAGAAGTTAAATGCTAAAAACTGAAATTCAACAGGAGACTTTTGCATGTTTGCAAAGACCTCTGACGTTTCTAGTTAAACACATACCTTATCTCCTTACTCTCACCTAATTTCTTTTTTTTTTTAATTTTTTTATTATATGTTAGTCACCATACAATACATCATTAGTTTTTGATGTAGTGTTCCATGATTCATTGTTTGCGTGTAACGCCCAGTGCTCCATGCAATACGTGGCCTCCTTAATACTATGCTTTTTTTAATACAAAAGGAGGCAGTCTGGAGAGATTTGAAGGAAACACAAAGGCACAATTAAATTATTAACAGTTCTTGATAGATACAGAAAGAGAAGCAGGTACAGTTAAACTTTCATCTGATACAGGCTGGGATGAGGATATCTGTGCCTAGAGGCAAAAGTAAGGAAATAGGAAAATGTACCGATTTTGCTGATGATGTATCCTAAATACATGCTTTATTTTGGTTTCCTTCTGAAAAAATTTACTTTTCCTATAATTTACACTTGTATTCCTTGTTTGATTACAAAACAATTTTACATATGTTATGTCTTTGGACTTTTACAGTATTGTATGTTAGAGCAAGTTTTGGCTATTTAACAATGAGGAAATGGAACTTAAGTGACCTCCCATAGGTATATATGTAATAAGTTGAAGAGCAGGGTCATATACCCTATGTCTTGTGTTTCACTAAGTTTTTTAGGCATCATGTTATTGTCTTAGGGGAAAAAAACCCTGCTTTATGAGCCTATAAAGAACATTTTGACACCCTTTGATTTATAAGATTTGTTAGTTGGGCATGCATCAGATTTTCTTTAGTGCGCAACAAAATAAATTTAGAAGAGTAAGAATAATTCAAATTCCTAAAGACAACATTGAGTATTTTTAAAAATCAAAATACTATCAAAGTTAACACACACACGCACCCACACACATACGCACACAGCACAAATTTCAAGATACACAGCACAAGAATTTAAAGTCTATCTCCCTTCTGTCTCTTGCTGCCAGAAGTATCCCAGCCAAACAATTATATCTCCCAAGCGAAGATATTGAAGCATGATTTCTTTTTGCTTCCCTGCCCTTTATTTTTAACACAATGATTCTGTCCTACAAATTAGTTTCAACTTTTATCACTTAGCTCCATGGACAAGTGTGCTTGCACGCACACACACACACCTGGGGACGCACACACTCTTCGTTCCGTATCAGCACAGGATCTTCCTTATTTTAATGGCTATAGAAATGTGTTATAATTTATTTGACCAGTTGGACATTTAAGTTATTTCCAAATAAATCTTGCACAGATGTCATTTAGATAGCATGTATGTCACTGGATAAATTCCTAGAAGGGGAATTATTAAACAAAATGAATTATACATTTCAATTTTGAGAAATATTGCCAAACTGCCTGTTGTATTGTATTAATCTCTATTTCCACCAGCAACGCATGAGAACGCATGCTTTCCTGACACCCCATTGACACATTGTGTCAGTAAATTTTTTTTTTTAACTATAGGAATAGGATAGGTATGTTACATAGCTGAGTTTCAATTTGTATAAGTGAGGATGAGATTTTTCCCCACATGCATGTCATCTTCCCAATCCTTCATTGGACATTGGTCTTTTCCCAACTGATTCACATGGATGCTGGACATGTTAAGAATATGAATCCTTAACTGTTAAAGGAATTATAATTTTTTCCAGTTTTATCTTTTGTTTGTAGAAGTTTATATGCAGTTTTACTTTAATGTAATTAAACACAGCTATTTATATATTTTTGAGCTTTTTGTCATTTTAAAAAAGCTTTCTCCAATCCAACACCATAGCATTTGAGTTGAGCTTTGCCTTGATAAGTTAACTAGTGGTATGTTTTATATAAAATGTATCATGCAGATGAAGGAATTATCCTATTGGGAAAAAATATCTCCTATTTAAATTTTGGAGTTTGAGATAGTCAACATTTTGCTTTTTGCATGGTTAATATTCAAATGCACAGGCATTGGAAAACAGGCCTAATTGTTTCTAAAGCTATTTCTGGTTCTAAATGATAAAACCACATCTTTGACACAAACAAAGATACTTTGTTCTCATTTCCGGTAGAAACTGACAGCCTCCAAGTCATCTAGTAGTTACCCTAAAGGATCCAACTATAATTAAGATGTAGGAGATGTAGTTTACATCCCTTTGACCAGAATTAGAATTGTATTTGTCAAAATATTTTTCTTATGTTTATTCTAGCTGAAACTAGAAGCTACTTCTCATGAAGTAGATGGTGTAAAAGCATTTGTGGTTTTGTATCTTTACTGAGATTTTACAGTTTTCTGGTGATATTTCTATCTGTGGACTCAAAGCCTCGTAATTAATCATATATGTTGAAAACGCCTTTGTTCTTCATGACATGAAACTGTATTTTTTGAGTGACTTAAATGGGAGTATCTACACATAAACCTATATGCTCTTTTTATATTGATATATACATTTAGTCCAAAAAGTATACAAGTATACTGTTGGATAACAGTAATATTTTGAAGGGATATTCTATAGATTCATGGCTTTGTTCTTTTGTGAGAAAAGATTTTCCCTTTTTAAAAAAGAAAACTATACTCACATTTCTCGGTAAGGCAATTCTGTGTAGTTAAATCAGAGAAAGAACGTTTTGTAAGGTTTAGAGAACTCTTTCAGGAGAGACTACAACATAGACTTGCAGTTAGTATACGTGAGTTAGTATAAGTGAAGTAATTATTTAAAGTCCAAGGACTTCATGTGAATCTCCAGAGCAAGTCAAAGCATACCAAGAATTCTCAACATAAAAGAGAGGAGTTGGGTTTGTACATGAATAAGATAATCAGATTTTAAAATTCCAATGTAGTTATCTAAACAGTCCGCCCGTACCAATTGTAAATTGTATTCACTTACTTAAAATGTGTAATTCTACCCAAAAGTTCATTTGTCCCTACAATTTACTTAAATGATGTACTTTTAACCAAGATTTCAATTTCATTGATGTCCCTATAATAACGTGGAAAGTAAAATGGAAAATTCGAACATTTATCCCACATGGAGCAATATGGAAGACTCTAAATAAGAGACTTCAAATAAATACCTTTTTATACAATGAATTGCTTTGAATGAACCAAATTTCCAGTGTTAGTGACATATAAATGGAGATGAAGGAAAATCTTGTCTTTTACTTCTATTTTTATTATTACATACAGAGATAAGATTTTAAACAACAGAAGGAATAAAATCAAATATTTCAGAAAAATAGAAAGTTTTGAGGAGTAATTGTATATGGCATTGTTTATCCATGAGTATGATTTGGTAGGTCTTTCAACCCAGGTGGGAAAAGCAGGAGAGCAGCACTGTGGGTGGGAGTGTGGGGTAGAGTGGGTGGGTGATTGGCACCTACAACTCCCAGACATATCCTGTGCAGGATTTAATACTGTAAGTGTGATGGAACTTCACTTTAACATTCCATAGCAGAGTGTAGCTTTGACATAAAGTGACTCTACCTTCGATCCACAGCAAGATGGTTAATTGCAAGTACAGAAGAACCCTATTAGGCAGTACTTCCTTAGACGATGACTACGGAGTAATTTACCTGCCTCTTGGCCACAACTTTTGTAAGCGAAAGGCCGCCTAACTCCCTAAAGTTGGCTAGTATCCATTGCTTGCTTCTAAGCCAGTGCATTTCTTCTGCTCAATTTCCCAATTAAATCTGATCTTTCTTTGGGATCAAGTAAGTGAGCTGTAAGTAATAAATAAAAATACTAGCTAGAGAACAGGTGGATAGGTAGTGAAGGTAAGAGTTTGCCTGGAAGGAAGAGAAAGAAAATACAAACATATTAAGAGTCTCTAAAAAGTTAATACACATTGAATGTGAATGTAACTACTCATTTTTTTAAAACTGTGACTCTATCTAAAATAAAAGAGATGCTTTTCTGTGTGACTTTGGGATAATTATCTTTTATTTAAAAAAAAAATCAAAATCTGTCCATGCGTTCCCAAGAACATGTACTTTGGCAATTAAATGCAGCAGTAGGGCTATCAGAATGGGAAGTATTTTAGCAATTATTAGTTCATAAAATAAACTTGATTTCTTTTTGAGTCAAGTTCATATGTTTTAAGTGGGATATGCATGGAGCACTTTACTGTGGTTTACAAAAAAAACTATTTCATATGGGAATCTGATCTCCATCAAAGCATTAAATCCTAGTCAATCACTAAAACCACTAGATCTCAATCACGACATCACCTTTTAGGTTTACAGTTCTTCCTCCTATGTTGGAGGTTCTCAGAATAACAAAGTTTTTCAACTAGATCCAGGAGAACTATGGAGGTCCTCATGTCAGACAGGTAGGTAGCAGAATTTCAAAAATCACATTTGGACAGTCAGGTGCCTTTCTCAGTTTGCTACATAAATTTGCCACAGCCTAACAAGTCTACCATTTTATGTTGCAACCATGTAAGTTATATACTATTTTCCAAACTGAACTTTTAAGAGTAAAAGGGACACCGATAATAAGGATACCAGGAAAACAAACATAATCTGGGCCTATTTCAGGCTAACTGGAACTTAATGGCCACCTTACCAGGGAAGTGTTAGGGTCCTTTGTCTGCTTCTATTTCAAGAATGCAAATATTGACTTTGATATTTATATTGATTAAAGCAGGAAAAACATTACATCTCAATTTCTTTTGATGAAATGTGGATACACCATTTAGAATGATGGCTCACCCTTTCACATCCTATGATCTACCAATCTCGTTACCACTTTTTAAAGCTGGTTCGTACAGAGAAAACCCAAAACACCACTTGTTTTAATATTGTAAATAAAAGACTTGAAACAGGGTAACAGGATCTCTGAAAAGCCAGGCCTTAAAAGGCATAAAATTGCAAGTCATTGTAATGTTGATCTTTATCCCCAAGATGATTTTGATGATGATAAGGTTTGTTATCATTCCTTGGATGAGTGCTGTATGCCAGGTGTTTTGCTATGTGCTTTTCATATATTAACTTTCCTCGCCTATCCAACATCACTCTCAATCTGTCCAGATTTGCTTTATTCCAAGAAGAAAAATCAGTCATAGATAAGTTTGATTGATTTGTTTAAAGAAGCCCAGCTAGTCACCCAAGGAAGCTTCTGTGTTCAAACTGGGATACAATTCCAATCCCCATGCTCTTCTTGAATAAGCTACAATACCTTTATGTTATCTTTCTTAGGAATTTTAGGATTCCTCCTGACATAGTACTGTGGTCAGCCTTGTTCCCACTGCTGACTTTTACATTAAGGAATTAGTGGAGACATTTGAGACCATCAGGAAACAGAACATGATGTACATTTGCCAATGTGTAAAGAAGGAAAATGTCCACATTACTAGCAAAATAATAAAAGCCACGTGTACCTAATCCACAGCAAATAATATTGACCGGAGACAATAAACCGTGGGAACTGACATGGGATTGGAAGATAAGAAATTCTTAGTAACTGCTTTGTCAACGCCAAATTCCCCATGAACTCCTCTTTGCAGCCCAGTAATAAGGGGCTCTTCTACCCTGCCACCTACCAGGCAGTCACATGAGGAGAGATGGGAGGTCTACCCAGTACACGTTCCATAGCAGGCACCAGAACACCTACGTGCTGGTAAATATCTGTTAATTGCAAGAAGGACTTAGAATTAACTAAATCAGGGCATTAGTCAAATGGATAGGAGTATTTCCCATCTGCAAGGCCTCTTTTTTCATTAAGTTAGTATTAATATATGACTATTATCATTTCCATCTCTCAAATCAGAAAACCAGGCACAGCAACGTTACTAATTAGATCACACCCTTTCTAAGTGATATAATCAATTAAAAGATCTGGGTATTTTAATTTGAATAAGACTGTAGGCTTAAGTACTATGACCCACTCTGCTTTTACTAACTTCTACAAATAAAAATTTAATTTGCAATACTGAAGAAAAATCATTAAAGTACAGATATGTTCGATTTTTAAAATGAAGTGCTTCTATTATTTCAATCCACATTATTATAAAGCTATATTTAAAAAAAAATTATCTTCAAAATGTTAACAAGGTTGCCCAAGGTCTACTCCTTAAATGATCTGAGCTAATCATCCTGCTTGGCCACTCCCTGACATCTCGATTTCAAGAAATAAAAGTTCTAGATGAAAACACATATTGAAAACATGTGCTGAAGTGGTGATTGGAAATCAGGCATATTTCACTTCATCAGGTACACGAAGTATCAGGGATTATGTGATGTTTCTACGTACACCTTGTCCTGGTAGAAATAAAGTTGCATTTTTACCTATATTGTGATTTTACGAAAGGATCACTATTTGTCTTCCTCTCTACTCTCAGCTTCATTCTAGCAACTAATACTAATTACAGGAAGGTTGAATCGCCATCACGTGTGATTAACTTCAATGGCGTCCCTTTCTCCTCTACTTCAGACATCCTCTCCTTTCATGGAGTTCTTCTCAAGGCCACTTAGGACATCGGTGACACCTACAGAGAATACTAAAACCAAACTCATTATGAAAAGTAGTAGGGAGAGCCACTGTAGACAGGAGGAGGCATCTGGGGAAACCCAACAATAACAACAAAGGTAGAGCTGGAGCAAATGAAGATTGCAGCTGTGTCCCTACATCCCTTAGCACTATGGGAAAGATGAAGTAGGAAATGCTTTAAAAAAAAATTACACCGAATTTTAAAAAATTGTTTAACACTGTTTAATCCTGTTTAAAGCATACAAGAGAGTATCATTAAAAACTTCTCGAGAAACAGCTGTGTTTTGATGCTTTGCTACTTACAAATGTAACAATGGAAGATGTAGGGTTGGAAGGGTTTAGATTTCATGTGAGCATTCAGGGTAAAGAGAGCGGAGCACTGGGATAAGGCACAAAGAGAAGCTGGAGAGAGAGACAGCAAGAAGATGGCGGACTTGGTATGACATGCCAACCTTAGTGGGCTCAGCTACCACCCTGAAGGGCAGCTTCTGAGTCAGATGACAGGAGAAGAATGAGACACAGCTCAGTCCCTACAGATTCAGTGAGGACTTGGTCTCAGTTCTGAGATTCAGAGGTAAAACCGGTACTGCTGTGCTCTCTGTGGGTGGGTTCTGGCACTTGGCTAACAGCAGAAGAACTACTGCATAGGGGAGAGAGACAAGACTTGCCCCAGGGCTGTATATAGCCAAGGTGTACTTGAAAGTAAATCTGTCTTCATAAACCAGTAAGAAAAAACAAACTTCACTAATAGTGGGCAAGTTAAAACTAGACATATATTTTTATTTTCACATCTTGCTTTCTTTTATTTTTAAAAGACTATTTGAGAGACAGAGAGAGAGTGAGCAGGAGGGGCAACGGGAGAGGGGGAGAAGCAGACTCCCCACCAAGCATGCAGCCTGATGTGGGGGCTCGATCCCAGGACTCAGAGATTGTGCCCGGAGCCAGTCAGATGCTTAACCAACTGCGGGGTGAGGCGCCCCTCACATTTTGCTTTAACGTCATTTTGTCTTGTAATGGAAATGTATATATGTTTTATCCATATTTGCCTTTATATTTAATAAACAGCTATTTTTATATAGGTAAAACACTTTGAATTTTAGTAAACTATGACCATATAAAGGACGCTTTCTCAGAGCACTGCTTTTGTCTGTCAAGCAGCTACGTCATTTAGTGGAAACTAAGCCAAACTGTAGCCATAAGCACAAGCATGGTACTCCAATATATATGCTCTTTGAATGCATATTAATCACATATTACACTCTCAAATGGCTACTTGGACCAAGCAAGTAATACACGAATGAAACGAGCCAAGATAAGAAAAATCATGATTGTTGAAATCTATGGTAAACTGATGTGTACTTGCCATGGCTAAAAGGACTCGACTCCAGAAGATTTCTTCCCTGTAGAAAGTGAACTCCATGTTGGCAAATCCCACAATTTTCAAAAGCCAGGTTACATGAAATTTCCCGATTTTTAAAAGTTATTCAATTAAAAAATACTACAGAGGTAAAAACAAAACAATACAACTCACAACAGTCATTGCAATAGAAATACATCTGCTGAATGAATTTGGCTTACAGGCTGCCAGTTTATGACTTCTGATCAAATTTTTGAAATTATCTTTGGGAGGGTGGGGAGGGGAAGACTCAATTTGAAAGGAGCCACATGTAGTTTTGCAAGAGAATTTGTAGACGTCAAGTATGCACTCAGAACATTGCCCAAGGGAAAACGAAAACTAAAATAAGACACATTAAGGTTAATACTCAAAGGAAGGAAAAGTCACTCCTTTGCTATCATGCAGACGTACATTCACACATGATTGCTGGCTGTAAGACCAAATCAGTCTGTGAGACTAAACCAGAAAAAGTAAAAAGAATATAAACAAGCAAAAATAAAAGAAATATAAAAATCTTTCAATTTCTCATAGACAAGGACTAGAAATCCAATGTCAATAAAAACAAACAAACAACCCCACCAAACAACTTCCCTAGGTATTACCTGGCAAACATGGGCATTAATCACAGTTTCACACTAAACTGCAGATTTTATAGCAGTATTTGCTGCAATAAAACTTGCTTAGTCTTAGCGCTAGTTGTAATTTATGTTTTGTTTAGATGAATTCATGAGATCTCTGTACCTAAATTAAGGAATGAAAATAAATAGTTTAGCTTATGTGCTTGCTTTGAAAAATAGATATAAATAAAAGGTAATAGTACATGGGTGATGGACACTGGGAAGGGTATGTGTTGTAATGAGCACTGGGTATTATATAAGACGGATGAATCACAGACTGTATCCCTGAAACAAATAATACATTACATGTTAATTAATTGAATTTAAATTAAAAATGTTTTAATAAAAAAATAAAATGTAATAGTACATTTAAAACCACATTTTGCATGGTAAGTATGTCCTATCTACTGGTGAGTTGATTACCAGAAAACATAGCAGGTGCCAATGGGGAATGTAAATATAGTTATTGACCTACTGTGTCAGTGACAAGAGATTAGTCTTTTTTTCCAGGAGGTTGTAATTAGCCTTGCAGAAAATATTCATTCCCTACCAAATTAGACTACACATTGTATTTCTGTCACCGAATGTTTTCCTTGATGGTTGTCTGAGTAAAACAAATTGGATGTAGGTTGAAGGTATATCATTCAAACACCTTCTTTCAAAAGTAATTAGGTTCTTACTCACTTGAAACCAGATAACTACATTTAATGTAATCTTAAAAGGGCCCCTAAGGATTGTTTTCCATTGGTAAATGAATGAGAAGTGGAACAAACTGACTTTCATGATCACTAAAGTTTAGAAGAACTAGGAAAAGAAAATAATGCTGAATCGAAAATTTAGTCTCATAAGACTAATAAAGGTAAAATACTTTTTTCCATTTATTCTCATGTAACCCCCAAGGGATTTTTGTCCAGTGAAAGTGGCACATGGAAGGATGTTCCACAGAGACTCATTCAGTGATCAGCTCAGCATGGTTCCACACTAGACCTCCAACCAAATGAGAGCTAGACACTCATCCCCTTGGCTTCAATTCATTTAGGAAAAAAAGTGTATCTTTGGATAGCTCACTGTACTCCATGCTAGCACACCAGGATGAT